>NC_138378.1:38352421-38369964 GCF_054177405.1 Leptonychotes weddellii
TTTTTTTAAAGATTTATTTATTTATTTGAGAGAGCGAGAATGAGAGAGAGAGAGAGTACATGAGAGGGGGTAGGGTTAGAGGGAGAAGCAGGCTCCTTGCTGAGCAGGGAGCCCGATGCGGGACTCGATCCAGGGACTCCAGGATCATGACCTGAGCCGAAGGCAGTCGCTTAACCAACTGAGCCACCCAGGCGCCCCTCTAAGCTGTTCTGTTAACTGATTTTGGATATGGTCCTGGAGTAATAGGGAACACAATAGCTTTGGGATTTACACGGCTTTTAAAACAAAGGTTTTTTGGCCTTTCAGTTAATATTTAAATGAACTAAAACTGGGTAAATACATAGATGAAAAAATTTTTTGCTTTTTTGAGCAAAATCTTGCATTCTGCTCTGTGTGGTCATCACGAACAATGAGTGAACTTTGAGGAATTTAAGTTTTAATTTTCTCTTGCACTCTTCATTCTGCTGATCTGGAATATTGAGAACATGTATTTTGTGAGATTTGCTGAATAGTTTGAGTGATTTTAGTTTACTATTTAAATTGGTGCTTTTGGGGGCGCCTGGGTGGCTCAGTTGTTAAGCGTCTGCCTTCGGCTCAGGTCATGATCCCAGGGTCCTGGGATTGAGCCCCGCATGGGGCTCCCTGCTTGCAGGAAGCCTGCTTTTCCCTCTCCCACTCCTCCTGCTTGTGTTCCCTCTCTTGCTGTGTCTCTCTCTGTCAGATAATAAATAAAATCTTTAAAATAAATAAATAAATAAAAAGATTTAAATTGGTGCTTTTGGTTAAAAAACAACAAACAAACCTGCATATTAAAAAAGGTAAGGGTATTTAAAAAAAGAGAAGGGTATTTAAAAAAAGAGAAGGGTATTAATTGTGGGAAGTTTTAAATAAAATGGAATTCTCTCTCAGTGCTGGAGGGACCTTCAGGTTAGCCAGGCCTTCTAGTTGAACTGTAATGGAAAGATTTTCTGATTCCTTTAGAATGTGACTGGCTTCACTGAAACGTGGCTGTACACAAATGGCATTTTATTATGGGGGTCTAAAATGTCACTTCTGATTTTATGGTTGGGACAGAGTACAATATTAGGAGTCATATCTAATTATGTGGCAGACTCAATGAGATTGGTCAAGCACATTTTGATGCCTTAGCATGGTTATTGTGATAATCTAATTTTAAAAGCTTTATTATGGAACATTTCAAACATGTTCCTTTGGTTACACAGGTGGCAAAGTGTGGTAACTCCCATGTCCCATCACTTAGCTTCAGCAGTGAAAATCTGAATAGAATCATAGAATGTTGGGAAGAGGATCTAAAATGGGCTTGAGTGAGTTAATTTGAGAGGTTGTGAATTCTTCTTGAAGAAGAGATCAGTGGTGATGCCAGTGTACATGGTAAATTGACCAAATATCTCAGGTCTTTTCTAGCCCTGTGATCTGTTGTCTAAATTAGTGACTCTCAAGTTTTTTCCCTTGGAAATCCATTTGTCTATAATAAAAGAACCCTTTGGATCTCCTAGTTCTTCTACTTGTCCCTGGAGGGGGGAAACAAAACTACTACAAAATAAGAGAGCAAACTATGTTATAGATAGGCTTTGGGGCATAATTTTTTTCTTATTAAGGCAGTAATACATTATAAAAATGTTGAAACTCTTCAAAAAATTTTTTTAAAGATTTTATTTATTTGAGAAAGAGGGAGCATGAAATAGTGGCAGAGCTCAGAGAGGGAGAAGCAGGCTCCCCACTGAGCAAGGAGCCCCTCTGGGACCATGACCTGAGCCGAAGGGAAACACTTAACTGACTGAGCCACTCAGGCGCCCCCCTTTTTAAAAAAACTTTTTTTTTTTAAAGATTTTATTTATTTATTTGAGAGAGAGCACGAGAGAGTGGCTGAGGAAGAGAGAGAAGCATGAAACTCTTCAGGTAGTGATTTGAATCACTTTGAATAGTGATTCTACTTTTCGGAATCTGTTCTAAGAAGAGAATACTAATTGTAGGAAAAGATTTAGAAGGATGAATAGGCAGAGCAGGGAGGATTCTTAGAGCAGTGGAACTGCTCTGTATGGTACTGTAATGGTGGATACATGTTACTGTATATTTGTCCAAACCTATAGAATGTACAACACCAAGAGTGAACCCTAATGTAAACTATGGACTTTGAGTGATAATAATGTGTCAGTGCAGGTTCATCAGTTGTAACAAATGTACCCCTCTGGTGGGGGATGTTGACAATGGGGAAGCTATGCATGTATGGGGACAGTGAGTATAGTATCTTTTTCTTTTATTTTTCTTTTATTTTTAAAGATTTTATTTATTTATTTGAGAGAGAGAGAATGAGAGAGAGCAAGCACATGAGAGGGGGGAGGGTCAGAGGGAGAAGCAGACTCCCTGCCGAGCAGGGAGCCCGATGCGGGACTCTATCCAGGGACTCCAGGATCATGACCTGAGCCGAAGGCAGTCGCTTAACCAACTGAGCCACCCAGGCGCCCTCTTTTTCTTTTATTTTTGAGAGGGGATGTGGGGCAGAGGGAGAAGGAGAGAGAGAATCTTAAGCAGGCTCCATGCCCAGCGCAGAGCCTGATGTAGGGCTTGATCTCATGACTCTGAGACCATGACCTGAGCCCAAATCTAGAGTCAGACACTTAACTGACTGAGCCACCCAGACACCCTCAGTCTCTGTATCTTTGCTCAATTTTGCTGTGAACTTAAAACTGCTCCAAAATGTAAAGTCTAAAGTCTAGTATACAAAGATTTTCCCCACAGTGTTATTTATTGAAGTGAGAATTTTGAAACAAACAATATATCCAGCCCAATGGGATGGTTAGTCGGTCCATTGGATGGACTGCAACTATTCCACTTGATGGGATGTAACTATTAAAAGATGTTTAGGAAAAGCTTATAACATGAAAAAATCCTTAGGCACTGTTAAAAAAAGATGGGACACAAAAATTTATATACAATATTATTACAGTAGTTGAAAACAAATACAAAGTAAACCCATGGATAGAGAAAATATCAAAAGGAAATCATTGAAATATTAAAGTGCTTATCTTTGGGTGTTCTTTTTTTCCTTCCTATTTCTTATATTTTCCAAATTTTCTATAATGCTTATGCATTAATTTAATGGTGGCTATAACTCAATAACCATTATATTTAAGCTTTTAAAACATACTGTGGGGAAAATTTTAAAAAATACATTGATATTATAAGAAAATGATAGTGACTTCTTTAAAGAACAAATAAAGCCGGAAGCTTTTTCTAAAGCAACCCAAACAAGCGAACCACCCCAATTGTTTATTGCTTATTTCAGGATAGATTATTTCTGTTTTCAGCTTCTGAGTCATTGGCTCAAAGGACAGTAAATCACTCATAGTCCATTATAAGCCAAGCAACACAGAAGAAAATACTTCTTAGCATAAAAAGAAGAGAAATTAAGCTTTACTGATATTTGGGTTGGAATGTGTTGATGCTGATACTCCCCTGGGGTCTGCATGTCAGGTGGTCCCTTGTCAGATAGGTGGAGAAGAGGGGGGTTTCTCATTCTTTCCTTAGCTTGCAGGATATGGCAACATGTTCCAGTCTATGATGCCTTGTCAGGTATATTTACAGATACTATGATCCAGCAGAAGCAAACAGGAACATGGCAGAGTCTACCCTTCTCCGGATTGGAACATTAGGTTAATAGATGGTAAAATAACAAGACATCAGTAATCTAATGAGATTTGGCAAAAAGTTGGCCAAAAATTTTGAAAGATACAAAGATTTAACATTTGAAATATGGATTTAGGTTTACCATCATAATGATGGATCTTGGCCTAAGAACTGTGCCAGCATGAGATACTGCCTCTTGTTAGTAAAGCGTACATTTGAGTATAAATACGTACACAGATGTTTGGAATATATATTAAGAGGTTTGTTGTTTTGTGGATGAGGTGCATGAATGAAAGGGATTTGGAGGTCACTGGTTTAGAATACAAAGTTTAGTACCAAACTGGGAAATAATAGAAGTTCGCTGACTTGAAGCTTAACTTGTATTTATTTAATTATTATTTTTTTAATTTAAAAAGATTTATTTATGTATTTTAGAGAAGGGGGGAGGAGCAGAGGAAGAGGGAGAGAGAGTCTCGAGCTCTGGAGCTCGACACAGGGTTTGATGCCACGACCCGGAGAACATGACCTGAGCCGAAACCAAAAGTTGGATGTCAACTGACTGCGCCACTCAGGCACCTTGAAGCTTACCTTTTAAACTGTGGTTTTTATGTATAATGTATTTATCTTTTCATAGTAAGTAGAAAAATTATTTCTTTATTTTTCTGACATAAATGTCTATTATTTTGTGCTATCTCTATATTGTGTTATGATATTTGCTGATTCCCAAGAAAAGCAGGTATCTCTTTTCAGAGAATTAATACAGCTAAGCTTGATTCTCTGGAGAGGAAAACTCTGTTCTGTTTTTACAGATGGGCAAATTCTGTCATGGAAAGTTTGAGGTGTCTTACCCAAGGTAACACGGATGAAAATATGGCCCTAAAATTTGGCTTAATGGTTATTCATTTAAGAACTCATTCATTCTAGATAAAAAAGTTATAAGAAGTATATGTGATGTTTAAACATTCCTTTGGTTACTTAAAAGTGCATCATGCCACCTGTTTGGTTCTGAGTCTTTTTTCCTTTTTGTTTCCTTTCTAGTTGGAGGAGAGCAAATAAGTGCTATTGGACGGGGCATCTGTGTGTTGCTGGGTATTTCTCTGGAAGATACACAGAAGGACCTGGAGCACATGTAAGAGGCAGATTTCTGAGTCATTGCTGTTTGAATGGGCTATGTAGTGGTTATATCTCTATCTATACCTACCTACCTAAGTTATATATATACATACACTGGGAACTTTGATAGTATTTTGTTCCTATGAAGTGAGCCCCTGTTACTTTTATCTGTGTCCCATTGATGTAATGTGGTTATCTCCATGTTTCAGGTGAGGAGACCAAGGAAGAGTAGTTTGTTTGTCAGGTGACACCCACTAAGTCAGGAGCAGAGCTGGAACCCAATGGCCTCGGTCCCTATTTGCTCCTTTATCCATGAACCATTCTCTTATTGCAAAACTTAACTTCTTTTCATATGAATGATTTCTCTTTCCAATTTAAGCAGTATGATCTGGGCACCATTTATGCACTTAAAAAATGCTCAGTTGTTCATTGTGTGCATAGGATCTGGAGCTCAGACAGTTAAATTACTTTCCTAAGATCATGAACATGTATGTAGCAAAAAGCCTGAATTCAAGTTAGAATCTAGGCTTGCTGACTTGGAAGCTGGTGCTCTTTTTACTAAGATGGGGGAGTTTGTCATTGCTGTTCCCTGACTGGCTCTCTAAGTACAGGCCGCCTCCCCTGTCCCCATGTTTGCCCTCCTCCCACCCCCAGCACCACATGGCACATTTGCTTCAGGTGTATGTGGATCTGTTTATTCTGCCTGTTGGTGCCCATACCTGGTGTAATTCCACCCAAATGTCCCTTTGTATTAGGTTGAAATCAGACTTGGAACTTAATTCCTGCTAAGGAATAAATGTTCCCTGGTTCTCTTCCTTGCCAAAGTGACTGCTCTTTCTTTCTTTCTTTTTTTTTTTTTTTTTAAAGATTTTATTTATTTATTTGACAGAGAGAGATGCAGTGAGAGAGGGAACCACAAGCAGGGGGAGTGGGAGAGGGAGAAGCAGGCTTCCCGCCAAGCAGGGAGCCCGATGCGGGGCTCGATGCGGGGCTCGATCCCAGGACCCTGGGATCATGACCTGAGCTGAAGGCAGATGCTTAATGACTGAGCCACCCAGGCGCCCCAAAGTGGCCACTCTTTGTCATCCACATTTATAAGAAAGGTCCTCCTGGGGCTCAAGAGGCATGTGACACAGTTGTCAGGGAGGCTTTCGCCAGCCTTTTTGTATATTTGCAGTAACCTTGAGTTTTCTTCATGGTGTTTGCCCAGTGGTTCATTTTGAGTAGCTCCAAGAAAGGATGTAAAAAGGGGGTATCGTTTTTTCCAGTGTAAAGATTGAATTCTTCTATAAAAAAATTAGAATTGGACCCATGTCTTGACATATCCACTAACTTGAAAGAGCAGGTAGTGAGTGGTTGTTCTTAGCTCCGGTTCCTGTGGATAGCTGCTGGAGGGACTGACCAAAAAAAAAAAAGGAATCCCAAAACAGCCCTGTGACTACCTCACATAACTTGCCCAGGGCCCAAATAACTTGCTCCTTTTGTCCTTATATATATGTAATACATATAATATTATGTCAATATTATGTCCTTATTTGACAGGATGTTGGTGACATTTTGGAGGTATGGAGTGTGTTGGGGGGCTTATGATTCTTTAGGTAGCTCTCACCACTGTTTTCCTCTTAGGGTCAGAAAGATTTTAAACCTGCGCGTGTTTGAGGATGAGAGCGGGAAACACTGGTCAAAGAGTGTGATGGACAAACAGTACGAGGTGCTGTGCATCAGCCAGTTCACCCTCCAGTGCGTCCTCAAGGGCAACAAGCCTGACTTCCACCTGGCAATGCCCACGGAGCAGGCAGAGAGCTTCTACAACAGCTTCCTGGAGCAGCTGCGGAAGACATACAGGCCGGAGCTCATCAAAGGTAGGCAGGAGGGTGAGCCCGCCCAAGAGGAGAGTCTTGAAGTCTAGAAGGGGGAAAAGAGAATCTGTAATTACAGCATCTCCTTTTCCAGGAAGTTTGTTGTTTGTGCTTATCACTTCTTTAAAACAACGTAGTGGCTGCTTCTCTGCTGTGGTAAGATTCCTCTGAAGGCCCCTGATACTGTTTACCCTTCTTCATTCTTCTGTTCACCTGTGAAATGTTTAGCAACCCAGACGTGTGTTTGATACAGTGGTGTTTCATTTTGCTTGCTTATCATGTCCGACAGAGAAAACAATGCAAGCCACAAATGTGAGCCACATGTCCTTTTCAATTTCTAGTAGCCATATTAAAAAAAAGTAAAAAGAAACAAGTGAAATTAATTTTAAAAGTATATTTTATTTAACCCAAATATATCCAAAATAGTATGATTTCACCTCACTATCAGTATAAAAAGTTGACTGAGATCATTTTCATTCTTTTTTGGTGCTAAAGTCTTCTAAATTTTGGTGTGTAGTTTATACATATAGCCCATCTCAATTTGGACCAGGCACACTTCAAATACCCAATACCCTGTGTGCTTAATGGTTGTCATATTGGACAGTGAAGGCATAGGTCTTTGCCTAACTGCTTATTGGCGGGAATGCCAACCTAGTTTGACTGAGGTTTAGTCTAGAAAATGCCTTGGAATAGTGGTCCTGGTTTATGGGAGATTAATGAATCTGAAATTATGAGTCTGTTTAAGGGGACATTCATTTATATTGTTTTCATGTTTCTGGGGGGGGCAGATTGCATTTAAAATCATCATGTTTTGCCTTTTTCTTTAAAGCTATTAGAATGTTTAGCTTCCTTTGGTAATACATCTCACTGTGAGGCTGTTCTTAGTAGAATGTCTCAGTATCTGGCTGCAATTTCTTTTGCTGCCATCATACTCTTTTGTAGACCTCTAAGACTTGTTAATAGTTAACTCTGTAGTATCTCCTATACTTTGACTTTCTCTGGAAGAAACAATGCTTGATCCCTTATTTATTGGACGTATTTTCAACCTGAAGGGTTAGAAATTACTGCCTGATTTTGAAGCTCTGTAGCAAAGCCCCACATTGAGGATTGTCAGCTCATCAGATTCACTTACGTTTAGAAGAGTGATATTCTTATCCCTCTTCAGCATTTCTTTCCTCTTACCCGTGTGAAGTGTCCGTTTGCCATGATTAGGATACCCCTGCCTTAAATCGAATCCCACTCTCTACTTGGGTCCTGATAGAGTAGAATGAATGTATTTGCCTCTTCTGGAAATAATCCAAGTTTAGAGCTCCATTCATAATTCTGGTCATAGACGTCTCCAGTATTTTTTCCCACCCTGTGTCCACTGGGATCCTTCAGCATGGCTTTGCTGCAAACGTGTTTCTTCCCAAAATTAGTAATTAAGTCAGGTCATCTGAATAATTATTTCTGTTTGCTGAGCTGAGGATTAAATGCTGTCATCATTGTCTTCTGTGCTTGATATTTGTAGAATCATCTCATTTCTGAGTAATCTCAGACGTATTTTAGAATGTACTGAAGCCCTGTATAAAAGCGTAAATGAAGGCACTTTAAATGGGAGAACACTAGTGGTTGTTAAGGAATGCTCAAATGAAAACAAAACAGCTTTCATCTGAGTCCTTGAAGAGGAGTGTTTTGTGTTCCTTTTACTTTTTGAAATGATACGTATTTTATCCAGATAATTCTCTGAAGTGCCTGAAGCAATGTACTATAAACACTATAATTTTATAAGGGGCCACAATTTAAGTATGTGGGGATATGATACATCTGATCGTTTTGATAAAAATTGACGTGATTTATGCGGAGAGTTTTAATCAAAATTTATTTCCAAATCCTTCGGACTTTCAGAAACACTTCAGTGAAACAACAGTGCCTGTCTTGCTCTTTCAGCTTTTTATCTCTTTTATGGTCTTTGGTAGAACAGGATGCAGAGAGCATGTTTTACACGCTTGCTGTGTTTTGCTTAATTTTGAGTTTTTGGTTTCCAGCTCCAGTATGAAAAGCCCTCTGAGAGCTGAAAGGATGATGGAACACAAACCAACTGCTAATAAATACATTTTCTTTATTTTAGGATTCTCGGGGCTGCTTTGACAATTTTAAGACTTAAATAAAGTAGTTTAATTTCCTTTTTGAAAAAAAATTTAATTTTTTTTTCTAGTTTTATAATGCAATTGACATGTAACACCCTATTAGCTTTAGTTGTACAACATGATGATTTGATATCTGGGTCTATTGTGAAATGATCACCAGTGTTATGTTCCGTTAGTTCATCACCTCATGTAGTTACAGTTTTACTTTTCTTGTGATGAGAACTTTTAAGATCTACTCTCCTAGCAACTTTCAAATATGTGATACAATATTGTTAACTTTGTTCACTTCGGCATACCTTATATCCCAGAGTTTATTTATCTTACAACTGGAGGTTTGAACCTTTTGGCCACTTTCACCCATTTCACCCACCTTCCACCTCCTGCCTCTGGCAACCACCAATCTGTGCTCTGAATCTATGAGATGGGTTTTTTAGATTCTACATGTATGTGAGATTGTATAGTATTTGTCATTCTCTGACTGAAAGCCCTTAAGGTCCATCCACGTTCTTGCAAATGGCAGGATTTCCTCCTCCTTCTCCCCCTCCTCCCCCCCTTACCCCTCCCCTCCCCCTCCTCCTCCTCCCTCCCTCTCCTTCTTCTTCTTCCTGAATAGTATTCTCTTGTGTCTATATACCATCTCTTCTTTATGTATTCATCTATCAGTGGACACTTAGGTTGCTTCCATGTCTTGGCTATTGACTTAATTAGATTTAGTGTTTATTTTCACTCCTTTGCTCTTTAATGACTAGAACTTTATTTTAAATTTACATTTAGTTTATTTCTCTTAACTTGTTGTTAAGGATTGAATAGCAGGAAGATTGTCCCCTTTATTTCCTGTTCTGTTCCCTACCCGCCCCACCTTTCAGGCTTTTCCTCACTAGCTGCAGCTCTTCCCCTTAGGCCCCGCCCACCTCAACTGTCTTCATTGAAATAGAGCTTATTGCTTTATGACTGAAGCATGTGGAGGTATGATGAGTTCAGGTTCAGCTTGGGCTAGGTGCCCTCTGTCATCACCGCTGTGACTGTTCTCTGGGATTCTCTGAGCCCTGCTTTCCCCCCGTGCATGTCAGCCTTGTCCTCAGGCATGCCTTCTGCAGGATGGTCATGATGGTTGCAGTCTTCACAGTTCACCATCCCAAGAAGGAGAGCAAGTCTTTGTTTCTGCATTTCAAGCGGAAGTCCTGAAGGTCATGTTGATTGGGCCAGCTTAGGTCACATGGCCACCCTTGAACCAATATGGGATGGACTGCGTGACTCAGTTTAGGTCATGTGCTTCGTAGAATACGGAGTTGACCTCCTGGGGGCCACCTGGAGCCACAGTGGAAGTCTGGGGCTGTTGGAAAGCGGGATAGGAGAAATGCCTTCTGGAAGGGCTACCTGAAAGTGCCACTTGTGTGTCCTTGACTTGTTTTGTTGGTGGCTCCTGGGAGGTGGGATTAATAGAAGGGGTGTGGTCAAGGGGAGTAGGTGGTCCTAGCAGAACTGCCTTTCTGGCAGTGGGGATGGAGAGGGGTCTGTCATAGATGTGTATGCAGTTAATGAGGGTACCCCCTTTTCTGGGTACCTGGGAGGGAGGAGCAAGGAGCGTAATTCCCCCAAATGGCTCTTTGAAGCCTGTTCTGCCCCAGTTGGTCTTGAGTTGGTATTTGAAACCTAGCTGACCCACCACACCCACAGGACCAGAATTCTCAGCACCCTTGACCTGTTTGGGTGTAGTTTGTTTGGAACTCTCAGGCTTTGCTTCTGCCATGGCACCCCTCCTCACTCTGGTCCAGTTCAGCTGGCCCCCTGACCCTTTGGCTTTGTGGGAGCATCTCCTCTTCTCAAGAACTTGCCTACCTTGCCTTATGCTCCTATTCACTATTGCTGCATAGCATACTACCCCAAAATGCAGTGGCTTAAAAATAACCCTTCTGTGTTCCTCACAGTTTTGTGGGTCAGGAATCTAAGAGGGGCTTAGCTGGGTGCTTGTCTCTGATCCATATGGTGTTGGCTGGGGCTGGAGGATCTACTTCTAAGATGGCGCGTGTGCATCTTGCTTCCCCCCTCTTTCCCACCTCATCTTATTCTCCAGGGTCTCTCCCCATCATTTGGGCTTCTCGCAGCCTGGTGGACTGTTGGGTAGCTTGATTTCTAACATTGTGGCTGGCTTCTCCCACAGTGAGCACTCCAAGACCAGGCGTTTCAAGAGACAGGAAATGAGAGTGCCAGCCCCTTGAGGCCAGGCCTGGAAAGGGGTACAGCATCACTTCTGCCATATGCTATTGGACAAAGTAGTCTCACAGCCCACCCAGCTTCCAGGGGAGGGATGGAGACCCACCTTGCAATGGAAGGGATGTCAGAATTTGTGGCCATCTTTAATCCTGCATGGCTCATAACTGGTGATTTCAAAGGGTTTTTCCTGTTCTCTGGCTCTTCCTCTGATAATTGATTTAGGGGGAAAAACCCAGTGCATACATTCATCAGCTTTTGCCCTCTGCTGCAGAATGAGCCAGAGGTTAAGGGTGCTTTATTGGACACCCAGAGTGACTGAGTGGGCCCAGGAAACTGGGTCCAGATGTGGCCTTCGGCAGCCCATTGGGAATCTCCATCCTTCAGAAAGAGCACTGAAAGTAGTGTTCAGTGGGAGGCATTACATGCTCTCAAAGTTGAGTATTAAACATGCATTGCTTCTATAGTTAGGAAAAAAAATAAATGTTATACCAAAACGGAATAGTTGAAAGAGAGCTCTCTGCTCTCAAGCTTCTTGTTCCAACACTGAGCCATTTGTAATGGGCCCAGGGAAGCAATCACCTGTTGGCTTTGTTGAGCAAATCAGAAGCTGCCATGGTATTAAAAAGAGCTACCTGTGTATTCTCTGTGGGGTCTGATCTCTTGTGGGCGGCAAAGAGCTAGACCAGCGTGGAAAGACATCTCAGGAGAGTAGCAGCTCTCTGAGTGCCTCAGCTCTGTTCACTCCGTGATAACGGCCATTAGGTCAGTGGCTTCTTCAGGTTCGTTCACAAAGAGAAGGCACCAGGAGGAGGAAGCCCACATCTAGTGTTTGCTTTGTGGTTAGTGTGTAATTTTTATGGATTTGTTTAATTTCCTACTCTTTTTACTACAATAAAGCATGTTAGCAATCTGAGTGAGCTTTCAGTGGAAGCCTTTTATATGCTTCGGCAAGGACTCGGATGCCAGAGGCATTATTGTTAATGTAAATTTAGGAAATCACAATGTGAGATCACATCTTCATTTTTTTTTTTTTTAAAGATTTTATTTATTTATTTGACAGAGACACAGTGTGAGAGGGAACACAAGCAGGGGGAGTGGGAGAGGGAGAAGCAGGCTTCCCGCAGAGCAGGGAGCCCGATGTAGGGCTCGATCCCAGGACCCTGGGATCATGACCTGAGCCGAAGGCAGACGCTTAACGACTGAGCCATCCGGGCGCCCCGCATCTTCACTGTTAATAAATGGCAAGGCTGGTGGACTGTGGTACAGGCCAATCGCTCTCGTGAAGTCTCATGCAGATGTGTGACTGATGTTGGCCAAATTAGTTTTCTTTTAAATTTTATTTATTTATTTGACAGAGAGAGAGAGTGAGAGAGGGAACGGAAGCACGGAGGAGCTGGAGAGGGAGAAGAAGCAGGCTCCCAGCTGAGCTGGAGCCCGATGCGGGGGGGGGGGCTCAGTCGATCCTAGAACGCTGGGATCATGATCTGAGCTAAAGGCAGACAATTAACGACTGAGCCACCCAGGCGCACCAAGTTTTCTGTCACTCCTTCCTTTTCATTCATTCTCTTCAGTGATTTGCTTACCAGCTTCCTTTATTTATTTCTGCCTCTTTTAGGTCTTAGACGTACACTGTGTCATCTCTGTGACTAGTTTACTAACTCGCCTTTGCCCCAATGGCAAACTATATCCATTTTTGTTTTTGTTTTTGTTTCTTTTAAAAGATTTTATTTTTAAGTAATCTCTGCACCTAACATGGGGCTCGAACCTACATCTCCAAAATCAAGAGTCGCATGCCCCACCGACTGAACCAGCCAGCCTCCCCAATCCATTTTTGTTTTTAGATCCTAGCTTTTCATGATTCCTTGATTTGCTTAGTTGATTTTCCAAGGTGAACAACAGCCTACTTTTTACCAGTTCTCCTTTCCCCACCTGTCTGGAGCCACATTATAAACAGTGTCATAGATGTGGTGGTGGTTCAGTATCCTGCGGTAATGGCAGAGCACTTGCCTTATGCATCACACCGTAGGTGCTCAGTTATTTTGTGTGATGAGTGCCCCTGGGCCCAGGGAGATGAGGACAGGCTTATTTTGGTGGCTCTACTGTTCCATACGTTTGCTTCCTCCTTGGGCTCCTTCTTCCTCCCCCCCGTCTTTATTCTCCTTCACCCCTTTTATCTCATTTCCTGAGTCCCTCCATACTTCCGGTCATGAATTGTGGGGTCAGCCTCTTTTTCTTGCCCAGTAGAGTCTGTTATTGCAGCTCAGTTTGAAAACTTAAAGGCCATTTTTAAAAAAGAAGATGTAGGCGTAGGCGTAAAGAAACTCACTATCGTCATAATCTGAGGACATGAAGTAACCCAGGATGAAAGGAAGAGTCTGAATCTCTCAGCAGAAGTAGGACAAATTTAAAACCATATTGTTTTGGGGTCCACAAATTCAGAAATGTTGATAAATTAGTTGGCTCTCTATATTTTCTTCAAACAAAGGGTGTATTAAATGATAGCATACATGGTATCGTGTCTCAATTGCTTTTTCTTTCTTTGCTGTGCCCTGAGGGGATCCTCCAGTTTACTAATTTTTTCTTTGACCATGTCCAGTCTGGAGTTTATTTACTTATTTATTTATTTATTATTTATTTATTTTTTTATAAGGAAAGTTCTCTCTCTTTTTTTAAAGATTTTATTTATTTATTTGACGAGACCGAGATAGCGAGAGCAGGAACACAAGCAGCGGGAGTGGCAGAGGGAGAGCAGGCTTCCCGCCGAGCAGGGAGCCCGATGTGGGACTCGATCCCAGGACCCTGGGATCATGACCTGAGCCGAAGGCAGACGCTTAACGACTGAGCCACCCAGGCGCCCTAGTCTGGAGTTTAGCCTGTCATTTGAGTTTTAAGTCAGTTACTTATTTTTTATTCTCAGTATTTATTCTTTCTAAAATTAACTTCTTTTTTATTGTGGTAAAATACATGTAACATAAAATAAACCATTTTATTTTATTTATTTATTTATTTATTTAAAAGATTTTATTTATTTATTTGACAGAGAGAGACACAGCGAGAGAGGGAACACAAGCAGGGGGAGGGGGAGAGGGAGAAGCAGGCTCCCCGCAGAGCAGGGAGCCCGATGTGGGACTCGATCCCGGGACTCCAGGATCATGACCTGAGCCGAAGGCAGTCACTTAACCGACTGAGCCACCCAGGCGCCCAAAATAAACCATTTTAAAGTGTAGAGTTAAGTGATCAAGTTGTGTAACCAGCACCACTGTCTAGTTTCAAAACATTTTCATTACCCCAAAAAGAAACCCTATGCGCATTAAGCAGCCACTTCCCATTCTCCCCCACCCCTAGCCCTGGCAACCAGGAATCTGCTTTTGGTCTCTATGGATTTGCCTCATCTGGATATTTCATGTAAATGGAACCATACAATCAATATGCAGCCTTTTGTGTCTGGCTTCTTTGACTTAGCATAATGTATTCAAGGTTTATCTTTTGAACATGCATTGTGCATACATACATACATACATACATTGTAGTATATTATCAGTACTTCATTCCATTATATGAAGAATATTCCACTGCATGAATATATCACATTTTGTTTATCCATACATTCACTGATGGACACTTGGCTTGTTCCCAGCCTTTTAGCTATTGTGAATAGGGCTGCTATACACATGTGTGGACAAGTTTTTGTTTGAGCACCTGTTTTCAGTTCTTTTGGTTATATACTCAGGAGTGGAATTGCTGGATCATATGATAATTCTGTTTAACTTATTGAGGCACCGCCAAATTCTTTTCCACAGTGACTTTTTACATTCCCACCAATGAGGGTTCTGATTTATCTGCATCCTTGCCAATACTTGTTATTTCCTTTTTTATTTTTATTTATTTTTTGATTATAGCCATCCTGGTGGGTGTGAAGTGGTACAGCATGATGTGCATTTTTCTAATGGCTAATGATATTGAGCATCTTTTCATGTGCTTGTTGGCCATTTGTATATCTTCTTTGGAGAACTAGCTATTCAGATTCTTCACTCATATTATTTTATTTTATTTTTATTTTTAATTTTTTAAAAAAGATTTTATTTATTGATTTGTCAAAGAGACAGAGAGAGAGTGCACAAGCAGGGGGAGCTGCAGGCAGAAGGAGAAGCAGGCTCCCCGCTGAGCAAAGAGCCCAATGCGGGACTCAGATCCCAGGACCCTGGGGTCATGACCTGAGCCAAAGGCAGACACTTAACTGACTGAGCCACCAAAGCGTCCCATCATCACTCATTTTAAAATTGAATTGTTTGAGGTACGCCTGGGTGGCTCAGTCGGTTAAGCACCCAGCTGTTGATCTCAGCTCAGGTCTTGATCTCAGGGTTGTGAGTTCAAGCCTCGAATTGGGGCTCACAATGAAAATTGAATTGTTTGTCTTTTTTTTTTTTTTTTTTACTGAATTGTAAGTAATTTATAAATTCCAGATACCAGACCCTTATTAGTAATATGATTTGCAAATATTTTCTCCCATTCTGTGGGTTGGCCTTTCACTTTCTTGATGGTGTTCTTTGATGCACAAAAGTTTAAAAATTCTTTCTCTTTTCTTTCTTTCTTTTTTTTTTGGCTCAGTGTGGGGCTTGAAATCATGACCTGGAGATCAAGAGCCTCATCTCCACTAACTGAGCCGCCAGGCACCCCTAACATATTTTTTTTTTATTGAAATGTAGTTGACATACAATATTATATTAGTTTCAGGTGTGCAACATAGTGATTTGACATTTATATACATTACAAATGCTCACCTTGGTAAGTGTTGTTACCATCTGTCAGCGTACAAGTTATAACAATATTATACACTGTAGTCCCTGTGCTTTACTTTATATCCCTGTGACTTATTCATTTTATAACTGACAGTTTGTACCTCTTAATCCCCTTCACCTATCTCACCCATCCCCCACCCCTAACAGTTTTTAATTTTGATGAAGTCCAGTTTTATTTTTTTTTCTTTTGTGTTTTTTGGTTTTATATCTAAGAAACCATTACAAAAGTCCATTGTCGTGAAGGTTAACCTTATAGTTTCTTCTCAAGAGTTTTATAGTTTTAATCCATACAGGTAGGTCTTTGATCCATTTTGAGTTAATTTTTGTGTATGGTGTGAGGTAAGGATCTAACTTCATTCTTTTGCGTGTGAATATCCAGCCTTTCCATCATCATTTGTTGAAAAGACTATTCTTCCCCATTGAATGGTCTCTGTACTCTTGTTGACTATATATGTATGGGTTTATTTATGAACCTTCAGTTCTGTTTCATCGTTATGTATGCCTCTTCTTATGCCAGTGCTTACACTGTTTTGATTACTATAGCTTTGTGTAGTAGGTTTTGAGATTGAAAATTGTAAGTCTTCCAATTTTGTTGTAATTGATTTTTGAATAGGTAATATGATCAGATAGTTCATACGTCAAAATGATATGAAAAGGTCTGCCTTGGGAAGCCATGCTCTCACTCATGTGTCACCCACTCTGTTTCTCTTACTCTCTATAGGCAAGCACTTTTAATTTTTTCTATCTTTCTAGTGTTTCT
This sequence comes from Leptonychotes weddellii, assembly GCF_054177405.1. NCBI lineage: Eukaryota > Metazoa > Chordata > Mammalia > Carnivora > Phocidae > Leptonychotes > Leptonychotes weddellii. The sequence goes on from NC_138378.1 coordinate 38,368,944, forward strand.
TCATGCACATGTGAGCAAATATGAATATATGTATCTTTTTATACAAAGGTAGCATCTTTAACAAATTATTATTATTATTATTTTTAAAGATTTTATTTATTTATTTGACAGAGAGAGACACAGCGAGAGAGGGAACACAAGCAGAGGGAGTGGGAGAGAGAGAAGCAGGCCTCCTGCCGAGCAGGAGCCCGATTCGGAGCTTGATCCCAGGACTCTGGGATCACGACCTGAGCTGGAGGCAGACGCCCACCCAGGCGCCCCTTTAACAAATTATTTTAAAAAGGATTTCATAGTGTGTTCTAGAGATTCTTTCCTTATTAGTTCATAGAGAACTTCCTCACACCTTTCGTAACAGCTGTGCAGTGTTCTGTAGTGGGAACAGAGCCTAGCTTATTTAATCTATTTTAAATCTCATTTAATCTGTATTGTTGGACTCTTGGGTTGTTTCTGATTTTTGGCTCTTGAAAACAACAGAACAATGGTGATGTAATGAATAAATTTGTACATAGGCCATTTCATGTTCAGGCAGGCATACCTGGGGATAAATTCTCAGAAGTGGGATTGCTAGATAGTGCTCGATGGTCCTCTGTAGGCGTTGACCTTTTTTCAGTGTGTGAGACATGTTCTTCACCGTTTTGTTAACAGAGTGTATTTGATCTAGAATGTTGTCTTTCTTACAGGTGAAAATGGCATCTCCTTTTAGTTTTAATTTGCAGGATATGGTTGAACATTTTTCAGATCTTTGTGTGATTTATATTTCCTTTCCTGTGAACTGTTCATGTGCTTTGAACAGGTTCTTTATTTCTGTGAGCTTTTAATATGTGCTGTGAGTTGCAGATATTTTTCATCCATTTTGTCATTTGTCCTTTGTCCTTCCTTTAAGGGTTGTTTGCTGGATAGACCTTTCTTTTTTTTTAATTTAATTTATTTATTTTAAAAGATTTTATTTATTTATTTGAGAGAGAGAAAGAGCGAGAGAGAGCATGAGCAGGGGGAAGGGGAAGGGGGAAAGGGACAAGCA
>NC_138378.1:38370064-38388407 GCF_054177405.1 Leptonychotes weddellii
TTTAGAGAGAGAGAGAGCATGAGCAGGGGCGGGGGGTGGGTGGGCAGGGAGAGAGAGAGAATCCCAAGCAGATTCCATGTGGAGCTCGGAGCCATGACCCTGAGATCATGAACTGAACTGGAACTAAGAGTTGGATGCTCAACCAACGGAGTCACCCAGGTGCCCTTGTGTTTTTTTATTTTTTTAAGTAGGCTCCATGCCTAGCGTGGAGCCCAACATGGGGCTTGAACTCACGACCCTAAGATCAAGACCTGAGCTGAGATCAAGAGTCAGATGCTTAACCGACTGAGCCACTCAGGTGCCCCAAGGACAGACATTTCTGATATTAATTTTTTGAAATGTCTGCTGGATTTTGAATCATAGTTTCTTAGGATTTTTATGACATTTCCTACTCCAAAGTTACAAAGAAATCTGGCTATTTTCCCCCCTAGTGCTTTTATGCTTTCATTTTTTATTTTGAAATCCTAGATCCATTTGGAGTTTATCTTGTATACAATGTAAAACATAGATCCAAAGTTTATCTTTCTCAGGTGGTTATGAAATGGTTTCCCAAAACAGTTATTTAAAAAACCATCTTTACCTCCACTAATCTGAGATTCTGACTTTATCCCATATGAATTCCTATATGTGTTTATGAACTGTTAAGTTTTGTTTTTTTTTTTTTTTTTGATCTATTTATATGATGAAGAAACACTTTCAGTTATTGAAGATTTTGGTATGCTTTCATATTGGGTAAGGTGAGTCTCACCCACATTGCTCTTTGGAGTTTTCCTGCCTATTCTTAATTGTTTTTCTGTATGAATTTTTAAATCAGCTTGTCTAGCTCTAGAAAATAATCTGTGTTATGTTTATTTGGATCACACTCATTGTATAAATTCATGAATCCTGTGGTGCATGATGATAATCACCCTCTAGCATATTCCCTTACCTCCTTTGACTGTTTTGTGGCCATGGGGGCTCCCCGCTCAGGGGAGGGTCAGAGTTTGCAGGCTTAGTCCTTCCAATGTACCTTTGAGCCTCTCCGAGGCTACTTCTGCCATATGTCTTTTCTTCCTAGAGACTCTGAACTGGGTTAGAACCTTGCTGTGAAGCCCCTCCAAGGCCATTCTCTTCCAAAAGTGAAGACTTATTCCCTAGCCTGTGTCCCAAACCATGTCCAGCCACATCACCCAACCCAGCACACCAGAGGTTCTACAGTGAGGCTAAGTGATGATATTAATACACTCCTTTAATATAATACATAGGAAACTCATAATAAAATGCCAACAACATGGGCGCCTGGGTGGCTCAGTTGGTTAAGCGACTGCCTTCGGCTCAGGTCATGATCCTGGAATCCCAGGATCGAGTCCCGCATCGGGCTCCCTGCTCAGCAGGGAGTCTGCTTCTCCCTCCACCCTCCCCTCTCTCATGCTCTATCTCATTCTCTCTCTCAAATAAATAAATAAATAAAATCTTTAAAAAAAAAAATGCCAACAACATGGAGATGCACTGAACTTGAATGTAAATCTTCTTCCATTATTATAGTCCCAGGGAAAACTTTTAGGTCAAGCTTAAATTCTGTATCATATTCAGGTATAAAGGAATTAAAGTCTAAAATCAAACCCCATGGTCTGATGAGCTCAGAAGCTGTTCTTTCTGGTTTCTTACTTCGCTGCTCTCGATGGAAGGGTGTCCTTGCCTGGTGGGGTCCAGGCTCTTTCAGCACATCTGCGCCAGCACTGCACAAGGCTCCATGTAGGTCCTCTGGGGCCTCAAACACTGCATGTCCCTACCCAGGCTCCCTGGTGCCTCAATGAGGAGACCAGGGAGCCTTCCATGCAGTTATCCCGAGCAGAATGATGCCATGCCCGGGACCCCAGCAAAGACCAGAGATGTCCAAGCAAAGCCTGATGGCCAGAGAAAACCTTGCCTTCAGCCTCCCTGTTAGGCGAGGAGGGCTATGCCAGTTGCCTTGAATCTGACTTCAGAACTTCAGCTCAGATGAGAATTTAACCCAGAGAGAGGTTAATTTTGGGCTATTTCCCCTGGCAGCTCCTGTTTCCAGCTCTTTGGTTTGGAATTGGGGTGGCCCCTTGGTGGCAGGTGCCCTCACCTGGGAGTAGGCCCTTTCATTTCCATCCTGGGCCACAGGGCCTGTTCATCAGTTCCTCTGGCCATGGAGTCCCAGGCCTGAGACATCTGCTGCCTGGAGGAGGTGTTTCTCTTGAGTGGATTGAACAACGGCAGAGACAAGCAGAGACTCCTGATAAGGGAGACTTGAGCCTGGGGAGAAGCCACGAGATTCCAGGAATTGCCTTTCCAGTTCCCTCCATGGCCCTGGATGTGGAATGGAACCTGCCAGTGTTTCTAATGCTGCTGACTGAGGTCTAATGCGGCTGACAGGGCCTGTTATGTGACCCTTTTCCTGCAACTGAATCCTTTCCCCAGCCAAGTCATTTAGGAAATGCTGTTACTGGAGCTGCTGGTCTTTGCTGATAGCTCCCAGAGCCCTGGCCTCTGCTTCATAGGCTCCCTTGAGCCAGATCAGCCCCCTGGGGAATCCGTGCCCTACTGGTGGTGCCCCGAATCAGCTGAGCCCTCTGGGGAGGTGGGGGCGGGGCACTCTACCCTCAGAGAAGCAGTTCCATGCTGGCGGACAGAGCTACCCTAGTGCCCATGACCCACCAGGGTCCACTCCCCCGGGTTCCAGGCGTGATGCAAGCCTGTGGGTCTAGACCAAAATCCATTAGCTGCAGTGGCCCTTGCCTTGCCACATGCTTATTTTGAGTCCCCCGGTTCCACACATTTGCTTGATTTCTTGGTTCCCAGCTGGTGCACCTAATGTTGGAGCCTCCATCAATAACCCTCTTCCCTGCCTGCCCAGGCTCTGAACAGCTTTAAAGTAGAACGAAGAGGAAGCCTGGGTGGTGAGGACTTTGCCTTAGTGACAGAGGGAGCTGCCTTTGGGGATGTGCTCAGGTGGGCTGGCCCAAGGCTCAGGACCTGTCCCCAGAGGTAGGCCAACTCTCAGCCTGGTCATGGCTGTGCAGGCTGGCTGTGGGAAGTGTACGGGCTTGCTCCCAGCCAATCCAAGAAACCGTCAGGCCTTTTGTTCTCCATTTTTCTTCAATAGCATGTTCTTTCAGTGTGGTTTTCTTGTCGCCTGCCCCCCACCCCCATTTGCCCATATTCTACCATGGACAGCGGTAGGAGTGACAGCAGTAACAGGGACCCAGATTTCCTGCAACCTGACTGCCGGGCTGTGGGCCCAGGGCCATGCCTGTACTAACATGCATCCTCCTTGTGGTGAGTGTCCTGCTGTCATCCTTGAACCAGCCGGGGCATGGAGAGGCGGGGCAGGGCTTCTCGGGGAGTGGTGACCATCATCAAGTATTGTTCAAAGGGGTGGGATGTCAGCCTTCGCAGGTGAATGGGGCTCACTGGTGTGGAGCCGGTAGAGGCCTTGGACAACCAGGTCACAGCAGGTTTGGGGTTCCAGCTGGAAATGTGTGGCACAAACGTGCTTGACATGTGCCTCTCCTCCGGCTCTGGACAGAACCCTGGGACTTTGAGTTAAGGATGACTTGATTATATCACCACTGGAGCCCAGCTGTAGTTCTGCAGATAGGTTTTTGTCTTTTAAGATTATTTTAAAAAATGTTTTTATTTCCTCTGGCCAGTATAATTTTTCATGGGGCTTTACTCTTTGATCTGAACTGGAAAAAATGTTCCCATTTTAAGACCTCTTAAAACATGTCTTTGGATTTATTGTCTGTACAAATGGAAATTCAGATAATAGTTCTGTTCATAACTGAAGAAAAACAGGAAAAGAAAATAAATTTCTCGCTACTTGGAGTGATAAACATGGTGAAGCATATGCTGTATATCCTGGCAACAGAAATTCAAGGTCGGAAATAATTCCTTTTCTCCTGAGTCTGCCTTCAGCTTCCCTGAGGAGAGCAGCGGCTGAAATTTGCTACTAATTGTAGCCATAATTTTAGCATGCAATTAAACACATGATTTCCTTCCCAGCTGATGTCTTTTTAGCTAGTCTGACATGGATAAAACAAAAGCCCTGTAGATTTAAATGGCCTCTTCAATTTGATAGGAGTTGAAGAAAAGTCACCATTGTTTGAGCACGTTTGGCTGCGCGATAGGAATGTGGTTAATCTTGCCTGTGAAAATGGTGAACAGCTTGGGTGCTTCTAATGTAGTTTCTAATGCTGCTGTCCGAGCATTGAAGGGAACCAGCCGTTGGTATGCCCATTTTGCTGAGACCCTCCAGGAGGTAAGGAGCAGTGGAGGGAGTGATACCGGCGGGAGGAGTCCGAGATGGAACTTGTGTGGTTGTGGTGGCAGGAGCAGAGGTGCATGGAGGTCACCTCATGTGGTAGTGGGTCTGGTGTCCGAGGGAGCCCAGGACCTGAGAGCAGAGCCGCTCTCCAGGGAGGGAGTCAGAGAGGCCCCAGGCTGGCCTGCCCTGGCCTAGTGTGTCTCTTTGGTGCTTTTCTTTTCCTTGGTCTCTCTCAGAGGGTCATCTGCTCTGTAAAGGATGTTTTGTGTGAAATTAGGGCTCCTTGCCCAGGGGAGTTTGGGAACTACCAAGGTAAAGAAACTAAATAGGTTTCTCTACTCAAGGACATGTTGAGAGTTTGTTACATGCTGCTGTGCTTTGTGATTCTCTGAAGGAGAGTTCAAACAAATGTGGTTTTCCAGAAGTATGTGACCGTGGCATTCTTTATTCAAGGAATACCTGGCAGGGCACAGTTTGGGAAGCATGGTTCTGGTTGTATGGAGCCTCTTGAACAGGACTTTTTATAACAATGAACATGAACAAGTCTTGAACATGACTTTTTATAACAAGAGCAAATGCTGATTTTGCACACACCGTGTGTGAGCCGTTGTCCCAAGCACTTGCATGCACGGTCTCATTAAATTTTCCCCATGTTTTAGGTCCTCTTGTTAGCATCCCTGTGATACAGGCAAGAAACTGAGCCATTGGGAGGTTAAGAAGTTGTCCAAAGCCTCAGAGTTTGTGAGGACCGGGCCTGTCCTTCTCTTCCCAGCCTGGGTCCTGGTTGTCCTTCAAGTCCTGGACCCTGTGTAGCCTCATCCAAGAAGCCTTTCTGATTCCTTCCCCATCCCCAAGGAGGACTCGGACCCTTCTCTGGTCTCCAGAGCCAGAATCCCTCAAGGTCTCTGCCATACTGCGTTGTCACCACGATATGCCCAGCTGTCCCCCATACTGGACCACAGGGTTCATGAGTGCCAGGGCTGTCTGTGCCTGGGAGCTGAGTCTTTGGTCTCTAGCACCATGCCTGGCACATAGTTGCTGTGAGTGAAAAGCAGTGAGTGGTTTTCGCATGTGGACTGGATCTCATATGCTCTCTTTGTTCCTTAATGGTAGGTGGCAGCAGAAGAGTTCCTGATGGTTCTGTTTCTGAGGACTCATACTATTTTAATTCTGGACCCAATTCTTTTTTTTTTTTTTTAAAGATTTTTTTATTTTATTTATTTGACAGAGAGAGAGATAGCTAGAGCAGGAACACAAGCAGGGGGAGTGGGAGAGGGAGAGGCAGGCTTCCTGCCACGCAGGGAGCCCGATGTGGGACTCGATCCCAGGACCCCAGGATCATGACCTGAGCCGAAGGCAGACGCTTAACGACTGAGCCACCCAGGCGCCCTAATTCTGGACCCAATTCTTGTCTTACTTTGGATTTAAATGGATAAATTTAATATAAGTAAATTTAATTGATAAATTGTCAAGACCAGTGTGTTCTCTCGAGTAAGCATCTGTATGTGCCATCAGCAGTGTTTAAGCCCGGGGCTTAACAGAGGTACTTGGATGGATGGAGTTGACATTCTCCTATTCCACAGCATCATCTCTCAAGGCATATTCTTGGCTTTCTTTATAAATGTAATTCAGCATTTGGGGATTGATCAGACATGATTGAGTGGGTTTGGGTATTAAAACAGAAGGTTTGGAATAGGACACAGAGAGGAGCTCTTTTCTGGGGCAGCCCGTGGCCATTGTGAAATGAATCCTAGGGAGCAGGATGGTTCCCACAGTGAGGGAGCAGGACCTCCCTTCCCCCCTTACCCTTTTCCTTTTATAGTTAATTTGTTTGAAAATTTTAATTATGAAACATACAGAAAATAGATACTAGTGTACTCACGACCCAGCTAGTCATGTTTGTCTGAGGTCTGTCTCTCTCAAATTCCACCATCCCCTGCCTTCTCTTCGGTATGAATGTGGTTCTTGTCCTGTGTTTGGCTTTTCTCTTTCCTGCTCATGTTTTTTTCATATATATATATATCTTCATAAACAATATAACTTGTTTTGGATATTTGAAAATATCATATAAATGAATGAATGGTATTAAATGATATGTCCTTGTTGCAAGTTACTTTTTTTTTTTTAAAGATTTATTTTATTTAGAGAGAGCGTGCACGTGTGCACACATGCAAGTGGGGGGAGGGGCAAAGGGGGAGAGAGAGAGAGAGAGAGAGAGAATCTGCAACGGACTCCCTGCTGAGCGTGGATCCCAACATGGGGCTTGATCCCACGACCCTAAGATCATGACCTGAGCTGAAATCAAGGGTCAAACCCTTAACCAACTGAGCCCCCCAGGCGCCCCAGCAAGTGACTTTTTAAATATCACATCATGTGTTTGAGATTTGCCCTGTTGACTCATGTGGCTGCCACATAGTATTCCACTGAGGAATTAAAGTAGAGTTTATGCATTCATCCCCCCAGTGAGGGACAGATTCTGTCCACTTTTTCTGTTATAAACATTGCCAGACTGAACACCCTCGAACATTCCTTTTTTTTTTTATGTTATGTTAGTCACCATACAGTACCTCATTAGTTTTTGATGTAGTGTTCCATGATTCATTGTTTGTGTATAACACCCAGTGCTCCATGCAGTACGTGTCCTCCTTAATACCCATCACCAGGCTCACCCATCTCCACCCCCTCCCCTCTAAAACCCTCAGTTTGTTTCTCAGAGTCCTTAGTCTCTCATGGTTTGTCTCCGCTTCTGATTTCCCCCCCTTCACTTTTCCCTTCCTTCATTTTTCCCTTCCTTCTAATGTCCTCCATGCTATTCCTTATGTTCCACAAATAAGTGAAACCGTATGATAATTGACTTTCTCTACTTGACTTATTTCACTTAGCATAATCTCCTCCAGTTCCGTCCATGTTGATGCAAAAGTTGGGTATTCATCTTTTCTGATGGCTGAGTAATATTCCATTGTATATATGGATCACATCTTCTTTATCCATTCATCTGTTGAAGGGCGTCTCGGCTCTTTCCACAGTTTGGCTATTGCAGACATTGTTGCTATGAACATTGGGGTGCATGTGGCCCTTCTTTTCACTACATCTGTGTCTTTGGGGTAAATACCCAGTAGTGCAATTGCTGGGTCATAGGGTAGCTCTACTTTTAACTTTTTGAGGCACCTCCACACTGTTTTCCAAAGTGGCTGTACCAACTTGCATTCCCACCAACAGTGTAAGAGGGTTCCCCTTTCTCCACAACCTCTCCAACATTTGTTGTTTCTTGCCTTGTCAATTTTTGCCATTCTAACTGGTGTAAGGTGGTATCTCAGTGTGGTTTTGATTTTCTGTAAGAATTTCTGAGTAGACTTCCCAAGGTGGAATTCCAGAGTTGTAGAGTTTGTTCAAGCATCACAATGCCCTCCAAAGTGGTTAAATCAATTTACCTTCTCCCCATTCTATAGTCCTGTAACCCCACATTTCCCGACCCTGGTGTTCCCAGATCTTTTCATTCTTGCCAAGTCTGTAGGGCTTACAGTGGCACCTCTACTGTTTAGTTTTGCATTTCCCTCCCTACTTATGGAATTGGCTACCTTTTCCCGTGTTTACTGGCTAGTCCTACTCTTCATGTTTCTGATTACATTGATCTAGGTGACTTTTTAGACAGAGTAACCTCTCATAACTCTTTGCGTTGCTCTTTCAGATGGCAAGTTTGGTGCCTACATGCAAGTCCACATTCAGAATGATGGACCTGTGACCATAGAATTGGAGTCCCCGGCTCCTGGCGCTGCTACCTCTGATCCAAAGCAGGTAAGCCTGGACTCTGTTGGGGTCTGTCTCCTGGCTTTTGGCTTTGATTGAGTCCCTCAAGCAGTTCCCAGTCTGAGGTGGAGGAAAGACTTCATTGTAGCAACCTAATATCCATTTTAATACATCCCTTCCCAAGAATGCATCTGTTTACACTGCATCTCCTTGGTGCTGTGGTGGGCTGGACAGCACTTCTCCCTTACCTCCTCCTGACTTCGGATTCCAGAGAAAATGTCCTTTCCAAGAGCCCAGCTCTGCCCCGCTGCAAGGTGCCTTAGCCCCCACACGCCGCTGGGTGGCAGCAGAGTAGCGGCACAGCTCCACTGAGCCCTGACCTGGCCTCTGCACGGGTTTGGAATGGTTACCAGGAGTGGGTTTTGTCCCAGGCGTGGGTACATGGGCCTCCCGAGGTGCTTTGTAAATCCTTATTTTTCTGAAGCACTGTCTGACCTGGATTTGCTGCCAGCTCTCTAAGCTTTGAGGAAAAATTTTAATTAAAATAGAGAAAGGACATCTGTGATAGTTCTTGCAACCTGTATGGTTCTTATAGATGCTTAACACTTCTTGAGGCTTTAATTAATGTGTCTACTTAATAGCCTTCGAGACACATGGGAGCAGGCAGAGGAGTGAGAACCGAAGGGACATTTCTGTTCTTCCTTCTCCCCTTACCCTCCCTCCCTTCCTAGGATGCTGTGAAGTGGAATGATGCAGTAAGTGGGGGAAGTATTAGATAAATATAAAGCTGTATGACCTGTTCCAAGTTATAATGTTTCTTTCATTGATATTTATTGAATAAAATACTTTTGAGATACTCTTTTCACAAGAATAGAGTAGGAAAAGATAGCAGCCCATAGTCTGAATCTTTATGGACAATGTCTGATATCAAAATAGTCCCCTGTCCAGCACGGGTCTGAGGACTCTGGTTGCCTCATGCATGTGCCACTGGGGAACTTCTTTTTTTTTTTTTTTTAAGATTTTATTTATTTATTTAAGAGAGAGAAAGCGAGCATGAGCTGGGGGAGTGGCAGAGGGAGAAGCAGACTCCCTGCTGAGCAGGGAGCCCGAAGCAGGACTCGATTCCAGGACCCTGGGATCATGACCCGAGCCGAAGGCAGATGCTTAACCAACTGAGCCACCCAGGTGCCCCTCACTGGGGAACTTCTTACAGAGATGTCATTGTGACAGCCAGGGGGACAGAGTACTGTCAGCCTTACAAAATAGCTGATGTGAATTATTTTGTGCCTACTTGCTTATAAATTCACCTCTTAAATATGAAAGTCTGTGTGTATGGCCGAAGTTGATCTAAGACTTGCCATCAGTATAACCTGATACCATCCAGAGGAGGATAGCAGACTCTCTTCCTCTTTGGGTCCTTACTATTATCAACCAAGAAAAACCTAATAGTTATGAAAAAGCAGACTGGTTTAAGTCAATTCACAGCATGCAGTTGATGGTCCTCTCCAATGCAGAAAGCTAAAAGGAAACTCCTGCTACCCCACCTCCACACATTCCTTCTGTTTTCTTTTTTCCTAAATTCATGGGACTACCATTTACCTTGTCAGCCAGGCCCAAATCTAGTGTCATCCTAATTTCATCCCTGCCTCTCCCAATACAATTTCCTATGTGCTGATACTGCTCTAATGTTTCTTTTTTTAAAATGTAGTAAGTAATTTAATCTTTATCATAGGGTATGATGAGGAAATAGAGGCACCATGCTTAAGCAGTAACTTAAGGTCACATAGCTGCTAAGAGGCAGAACCAAGATGCAAACGCAGTTTTCAAAATCAGGAAGCAAAAAATTATTGCCTAAAATCTGAGGTCACTGACATTGTTTTTGAAGAGAAATCTAATAGTCTCTGAATGCTTGCCACCTCCCAGCCTTTTTTGGAGAAAAATGCCTGTGGCTCCTGTGCTTTGGGGGCCATGGTTTATTTTTATTTTTAAAATTTTTAGTCCATTTATTTAAACTAAAAAAATAAGCGGTTTACCCATGGGTGATTTTTTTGTTTGTTTGTTTAACTGTTTTGTTTTTTTCTTAGTTCCAAGTTATTATTTTTAAGGGGAACATAATCTTTCTTACTTGTTGCTGATGCTTTGGGTTGATAGAGAGGCAGGAACATGTCTGACGTAGGAGTGCTGGACTTCAAAGGTGGTAATTGAAGTTCCTGGAATAACTATAACATTAAAGAAAATCACAAGTGAAAAATCCACATGAAAATTTAAATGTTTTATTTTGAAATAATTGGAGACTTAAGGAAAAGTTGGAGTCACAGTTCCGCTGGACGCTTTACCCAGCTCCCACTAACTTTATTGCCTTACATAATCATAGTACACTGATGGAACACTGAAGTTAATATTGATATAATATCGTTAATTGATGGAGGAATGTTGGGGTTCGGAGCCAGTGGCCAAGAAAGAATTCCTGAGATGTCTTCAGTGCAAAAAGGTGGTTTAATTAAAGCACGGGGACAGGACCCGCGGGCAGAAGGAGCTGCACTGGGGTTGTGAAGAGCAACTGATTATATACTTTCAAGTTGGGAGGGGGCTGGTAAGTCTCTAAGGAATTTTGGAAGCAAGGTTTCCAGGAACCTGAGGGGGCTAGCTATTGTTAGAAAAAGGTCATTTATTACTAGTAAAACCCTAGCCATGAGACCCTGTAGATGTGTATCAGTGGGCCATATGCTTGGAGGATGATTGCTAACATGTATCTTGGGGGTAGAGATAAAGGAAGTTTCCAAATGAATTTTTATATGTTAAAGGATCTGGGAGGTTGGGATAATGTTAAGCTGAGATTGTCTTTTGCCCTTAGCAAAGTATTAACATTGAGGCAGCTGAGTTCCTACAGGAATGTCACTCTGCCTGTTTCAAGGACTTGTCAGGGGACTGTAAATAGTGAGGAAATTTAACTTTTCTTTTGCCTTTGTTTCCCACATCATTAACTACACTACAAACCTTATTTAAATTTCACTAGTTTTTTTTTTTTTTCTTCTGATGTCGTTTTTTCTATTTCAGGGTAATCCACATTGCATTTAATTGTTATTTCTCTTCTCTAATCTGTGACAGCTCTTCAGCCTTTCCTTGTCTTTCATGACCTTAACGATTTTCAAGAGTACTGGTGTGCTGTTTTGTTGATGATTCCTCAGTTTGGGCTCTCTGATTACACTGAGGTTATGTGTTTTGACAGGAATAGCAAATAGCACAAAAGTGATGTGCCTTTCTCAGTGCATCGTAGAGAAGTACATGAGACTGATCTGTCTTATTACAGGTGGTGTTAACCTCCATCCCTTGGTTAAGATGAAGTCGGCCAAATTTCTCCACCCTACGTGGAGTATTACTAACCTTTCCCCCCTCATCTGCTCTCTTGCTTGTTCATAACAGATGGCTGTCTATCTGCTTCACAAAGAAGCCATCGGATGGCATTAACCTTGCTTCTCCACCCCCCTCTTCCTACGTATGTAGCAGAGCTGCCCTTCTTTGTGCTGAGGCCAGTGCCTCCCCTGGGCCAGGACTCCCTCTATAATTTGTGGGGCCCAGTGCCAAATGAAAACGAGGGGCCCCTTGTTAAAAAATTATAATAAAGAATTTCAGGATGGTCACAGCAGATCATGAAGCCAAGGTTGAGCCCTTCTACAAGCAAGGCCCTGTGAGCCTGTATCTGGTGGACCCAGACCAGCCTGGGCTGTGGCGCCCTCCCCGGCCTCTCGTCTACTTTCCTGGCAGCCTCCATTAAGCCCTTTGTCCTCTTGTCCAGTCAGTCTGTCTCTCTCACTCATCCATCTAATTCCTGTGGCTTTTAAATATTCCCTAGCATTTCCAGTTGAGAAACGCCTCCATTTCCTTTCTGCTTGCTGCCTGTTCAGTGTACTGTAATCTGCAGAGGCTCCTGCCAAGGCCCCCTGAGCTCCATGTTGCCTGATTCCGTGCCTGGTGGGCACTGATCTGGCCACTCAGCAGCTCCTACCACTGTTGCCGTTTGCATGGTCTTGAATCTTGTTTTCTGGGACACCGTTCTCTCCCAGGTTTCCTCTTGCCTCTGCTTACTCTCTCTAGTTTGGTGTGATTGCTGTTTTGTAGTTCTGATTTATTATTCTGCTTTAACTCTATTTGGAGAAAAATTTTAGTCAAGTTTTTGTTTTCATTCTAAATCAGTGCCTCCTCTTTCTAACATAAAGATATACAAGCATGATTTTTTTTTAACATCTCATGAGGCATGCTAGCTTATTAGAGTAAGAAAGTCTTTTTTTTTTTTTTTACTGTTTTATTTTTAAGTAATCTCTACACACGTGGGGCTTGTACACATGTGGGGCTTGAACTCACAACCCCGAGATCAAGAGTCGCATGCTCCACTGACTGAGCCAGCCAGGCGCCCCAAGAAAGTCTTTTATTTTAGTTATTTCTGAGTCTTTCTTTTAGGAACGTTCTCTTCAAATGCATGTATTATGCTGTATCAATTTCATTTGTTTTACTAGTTAACTGGCCCCAGAGTCTCAGACCCTGAGACAGCGTGCAGATCTGTGTCCTCTTTCTCTCCAGTAGGTGGCGACAAGTAGACATGCAGGGCCCTGGTGATGGTGGGGGCCAGCCTCTTTGCCTGTGGTCCGTCTCTGCCTTTCCATTCTCGGAAGACTGGGTGTTGTACGCAACTAATGAATCGTTGAACACTACATCAGAAACTAATGATGTACTATATGCTGGCTAACTGAACATAATAAAAAAAAAAAAAGAAGGGGGTTCCTCTTTGGGCAAATAGCTAATTTGCTTGTGTTTGTGTTGGTAGGAAGACTGCAGCCAAATTGTTTTCACCGATAGATAAGCATGCCTTTCTGTCAGTTGAGCTTTCAATTCCAAATGTTTCATTTTCTCAATATAATCCAATTAGTAGTGAAAACTATATACATTATAGAGAAATAGTTATTTTGGCAAGTTTTAAAATACAGGTTCTTTAGGGGCTGCCTTCGGCTCAGGTCATGATCCAGGAGTCCTGGGATCGAGCCCCATGTCAGGCTCTCTGCTCAGCAGGGAGTCTGCTTCTCGCTCTTCCCCTCCGCTCCCCCTGCTCCCCCCTGCCAATAAATAAATAATAGAAATCTTAAAAAAATACAGGTTCTTTAAACCATCTGGACAAATGCGCTGTGTGTGTGTGTGTGTGTGTATTTATGCATCAAGTGTCTTTTTAGTACATGACAGTATACTGGGCACCTGAGGGAGAGAAAGAAGTCCTGTAACCCAGTCCCTGCTCCCAGGGGTAGATCTGGGGCAACGTAAACCTGGAAGGCTAATAACAGCAAGGGAGGTAAAGAGTAGTATATGACAGCGTAGGACGGGTCATAAGACCATCATGTCCTGCTCCTCCTTAAGGCCCTTCGGCGCCTTCCAGATGCTTTTAGATTACTATCTAAGTTCCCTCCTGTCACTTAGCATGCCTGAGTGCCCAGGCTTCTGTGGCTCCGTCCACCCTGCTCCGCAGCCATCTGCCCCTTGGTCCCTACACTTTACCTGCTCTGAGAACAGACTGAGCTCTTTCCTACCTCTGGCTCCTGTCTCAGTGTCCGTGTTTCCTCCTCAGAAGGGATCCTCTGATCCCATCAGTCCCGAGCAAGCCCCTGCCAGCTACTCTGTCACTATACTCTGATGATTAATTTCACAGCACTTGGCCGTCTGTTATTATCTGCTTGTTTCCTTGTTCCTCCTCTGTCCACTGCACTCCTAGAACTCAAGCTCCCTTGGTCTTGTTCACTGCCATGTCCCAGGAGGTGAGCCTGGGTTGCGTAGTTTGTTTTGGACTTCTGTGTCATGGGCTGGTGAGCTGTGCTGTCTGTGAATGTCCCAGGTTCCGAGAGGGCCGATGCCACTGCTGGGGCGGTCAAGCCGGGCCAGCCTCCCAGGGTATCGGAGGTTTTCACTGACCTTTAAGGATGCAGAGGGGAGGAGGTATTCTCGGTTGTGTTCCCAAACTTACACTTCAGTGAGGGGTAGATTCTTATTTTCACGAGTCCCAGAGCTCTATTTATGGGTGATGCAGTTACTTGCTGCTCGTGAAGCCTGGGCTGGTAAAGGTGACTTGTGGTCTGCCTGCCTTAACCAGGTCTCTGCTAGTTCTTGGAACTGGCCTTGCAGCCTCCTCATGCTTTTCCGTGGCTGCATCGGCAGCATGCCCCATACATTTATAGGCTGCCCTGTGTGTTCCACGATGTATTCTGACAGAAGAAGTTGCAACAAGAGCATAATGTGTTTGCTCTGAAAGATATTTCCAAAGGGAACAGGGCACGGAAGCAGTAGCAGAACCACCAGCTAGAAGCTCTTTTCCCTGTTGCATTCTTGCAGAAGAACATGATTCTGGGAGGAACATACTGATGATTATCTAGAAAAGATTGCTAGCGCGTGAGTTCTTCTGTGGGTGGCTAGATATTGGGAGATTTCAACACCCTCCTTAGCCATTCCTGATGGGAGAAGCTTCTTCCTGCTCTTGCTTTAATTTAAATGACCTTCCCCTTTAATTAGGGGGTGTTTGCCTGGGTCTCACAAAGAGGGGGTTGCATGTGTGTGTGAGCAGATGGGGAGGGGCATTTTGTAATTGAGGGGCTATTTCCTCAGGCCCAGGGTCTACCTAGTTCATAGCATTGCCATTAATTATTTATATTTTCATTTATTTAGTGTGATTGAAACCCTCACTTAATTGAAATGCTAGAAGGAGTTGAAAAAATGAACTTTCAAATACACATCTTTGAACTAGCTCATGTGTTTATTGACGCATGTGAAAAATGGTGCCAGAGCTTTTAATTTTATGCTTCTCTGAATATCATCATCACTTCACCTATAACTTTCTCCATAGACTTGTCTTATCAGCAAGGATCCATCCCTATGCCTGGAAACTTTGGAATGCCTGGATTGAGACATTTATGGCTTCTGTAGGATCAGAAAGAAATACGTAGGGTAGAGAGGTGGGTGGGGAAAGAGCTCCGTTTGGTTTTATTTATTTGTACTTCCAGTGACAGGGTAGCCTTTTTAGTAATCCGTGCTATGGAATCCTGAAGGTGAAATGGAGGATAGACTAGGACACAGGTGGCAGCCTACTGCAGGTGCACAAAGGTGGGCTTTTCATTCCTGAACGTTCCAGTTTGAGGTTCAAATCTAATGGGAATTATTCTCAATATAAGGAAGAATTATGTTGATGCCCATAAGTTTGCATTTTTCCATAGAACTACATTTATTTAGTGTAGGTCTTTACTTTTTTATTCTTTTTTTTAAGGCTCGAACTCCATGTGCGAGTTCCCTATCTCTATTAGTTTCATCTCGGTTTTTACATGACCTGAGCCAGGCTCGAGTTGTTGACTTGCCACGAGGATGTGCTTCCAAGTCTGGTTGCCAAAATGGTACCCAGATCCTCTCCTTTATTCCAGTCATTAGTTCATTTTGTCACATTGATTTATCAAACAAATGTTGACTTAGAGTCCTGTTTTGTTTATACTGAAGTGTTACTAAAACAGAAGCAGAAATTTAGTAAGAGCTTCTTCATTACGTTGTTTTTGTTGTTGCTGTTGTTCATCTTTGTCATGGTATCATGGTGGGAGTGCTGGTGACCCTGAGTCCTGGGACTTCGCCTGCCACACAGGCTTCCCAACAGGACAGGGCTGGTACCTGGCCAGACCTCTTGGGCTACAGAAATCACCCTTATTTTTCTTCCATTGTGAACACTCACTTTCCTGAATTAGGAAAGCAGCATAACCCTCTGGAGGGTGGGTTGGGTATGGAGGCTGGGTGGGCTCTTGACCTCCCACAGCCCTCCCCTCTGCTCACCAGCAACCACAATCTCTGCTGAGTCCCATCAGTGTGTGGGGGGGGGGCACCCTGCCTGGGGCATGCAGACCTGGCTGGTCAGAAAGGTTGGAAACCTTGAAGATGTTTCCAAGCAGGCTGGCTTCTTCCTAGTTGGGGGAGCTGCAAGGGATTGCTTTTGTCTTATCATTTAAATTTCTTTCCATATAGACGATTGTCCTAAGTTGGTATACTGTAGAATTAAAAAGAGGCCTTTCCAAGAGGTACATGATTGTATCTCTGCTTGGGGACACATTCATTGATTGATCGACCGACCTTCATCTTACCTTCTTGAATCTGTAACATGTGTTACTGAAATTGCAAAAATTGAAAAGAGTTTGGGTCCCTCCTATTGAAATATGGCTGGTAAATTAAAAACTGTGATCCTCTCGACCTTTGACACATGAAACATTTGTAATCAACTAGATTAAACAACTCTCTCAGGGCACTAATGGGTTAGTGCATTTAAAGTTTAAGGGCTTTGCTCCTTTGTATGTATTTTGGGCAGATTCTTAGTTATTTTAACTTTCTAATCTTATTTGTGGTTGTGTTAAAAACACAAAATCCTAGGGGTGCCTAGGGTGGCTCAGTCAGTTAAGTGTCTGCATTCGGCTCAGATCATGATCTTGGAGTCCTGGGATCCAGCCCCGCATCAGGCTCTCTGCTCAGCAGGGAGTCTGCTTGTCCCTCTCCCTCTGCCCCTCCCCCCTGCACATGTGCGCGTGCATAAGCACGTGCGTTTTCTCTCTCAAATAAATAAATTCCTTACCTTACTGATTTGACCTGCCAAGGATTAACCAGCATCTTTTTTTGGGGTGGGAGGGGCAGAGGAAAAGGGGGAGAGAGAGAATCTTAAGCAGGCTCCACCCTCAGCGTGGAGCCCAACATGGGGCTCGATCTCAGGACCCTGAGATCATGACCTGAGCCAAAGTCTAAAGTTGGAAGCTTAACCGACTGAGCCACCCAGGCCCCCCTAATCATCTTTTTTTTATTCCCAAGGGAGGGAGGTGAATTTTATCCTTCCATGGATTTATACTTTGAGCATAGCAATACTTTAATTATACAGACTTAAGATTTTAATTGGGAATTTTTAGCTTTTTAGCTAATTTATTAGGAGCTTCATAGTTCCGGGTAATTGTAGAAAGATGTTTGGCAAATCAGTGGTGTTTTGTAGAAAGCCTTGTTCAAACATTTGCATTACTAATGGAGAGAAAAGAATGGTGTGGAAGTGATAGAAATAAAAAATGGGCTTTCATCAGATTATCAGAAGGCCCCAAAGAAATGAAGATACTGGTGGGCTGGGGGCTGTTGTGTGCAGGGATTCCATACTGTCTTTCCCCCAAAGTCACTCGGACTATAGTTGTGTTCCTCTGAGAGCTGAGACCACAGGCTTCAAGCCATGGAGGGTGCATATTAAAATGCAGAGTCTTGGCACTTTTCCCCCCACCCCTGGTTTTCTGAACCAGAGTTCCTGGCATGTCTAGATGTGGAAGGCAGAGGAGTAGCAGATTTACGTTTTTAACTAGTTCTTTGTGTGTGCTTTGTACACTGACATTTGAGAACTACTGGACCAGAGAAAATTGAACATTGCCATTTTTATCTGCTCCAGGCATTGGTCTCTCTGGACCACCTTCCCCCACCCCCCCAACCCCCCCAGATGCGACGTCTACAAATACTTTACAACCTGTGTTACTGCAGCTGCCAGGAAGCAAGATGGCTGGGCTTGTTATTGAGGTCACATATGAGGCTGTTCTTTTTCATCAGTGCCCCCTCAGTTCCTCCCTCCTACTCCCATACGCACCACAGTGATGAAAATATTCCCAGAGCATGGTACCTTCTTGACACAATTACAGATGTGTCAGGGAAAAGCCAATAGAACAACAGCTCAGTACATGAGTGACTGATGATGGGCCCCTCTGCCGAGTGACATTGAGGCATGTGCCAGTGGAGTAACTTGTTTCCCTTTTTTTTTTTTTAAAGATTTTATTATTTTAATTTATTTCAGAGAGAGAGAGGGAGAGAGAGCATATGTGAGTTGGGGGAGGGGCAGAGGGAGAGAGAGAATCTCAAGCAGACTCTGCACCGAGTGCGGAGCCTGACTCGGGGCTCGATCTCAGGACCCTGAGATCATGACCTGAGCTGAAATCAAGAGCTGGATGCTCAACTGACTGAGCCATCCAGGTGTTCTGGAAAACTTGTTTCTTTTTTTTTTTTTTTCTCCTTCCTTCCTTCCTTCCTTCCTTCCTCCCTCCCTCCCTCCCTCCCTCCCTCCCTTCCTTCCTTCCTGTTAATCCCCATACATTACATCATTAGTTTTAGATGAAGTGTTCCATGATTCATTGTTTGTGCATAACACCCAGTGCTCCATGCAGAACGTGCCCTCCTCAATACCCACCACCAGACTAACCCATCCCCCCACCCCCCTCCCCTCTAGAACCCTGTTTGTTTTTCAGAGTCCGTAGT
>NC_138378.1:38388907-38419050 GCF_054177405.1 Leptonychotes weddellii
CTTCTTCAGAGAAGTGTCTGTTCATCTCTTCTGCCCACTTTTTGACTTGATTATTTGTTTTTTGGGTGTTGAGTTTGAGAAGTCCTTTATAGATCTTGGATACCAGCCCTTTATCTGTAGTGTCATTTGCAAATATCTTCTCTATTGGGATTATCTTAAATGCTAGCTGCTGCAGCACACAAACTCAGAATCTCTATGGCTTAACACAAAGTTAATCTCACCAAAGTATGATGTGGGTTGGAGCGGATCTAATCCTTTTGCTGACTCGCGGGTCCAGGCTCCCTCCAGCTTATAACACTGGCCTCCCGGGTAGGGGAAGAGAGGGATAGAGTCACCTTATCAACTCTTATGCATCACCTCTGCTCATACTCTCATCTGAATCACTCACTTCATGGGAGGCTGAGAACATAAGGTGTAATGCATTCCCAAACACTTGAAGCCTGCCCACCAGGAAGTAGGAGGTTTGAAATCAAGCTAGACTCCTCTCATCACCATGTTGGAACAGCCTTTCCAAGTACATTCTGGAAAACTGGCACCAGAGCCTTTCAAGGAATGGATTTGGTGTCATTTATATTTTAGTGGAAATATTCTTTTTTTTGTTGTTGCTTTAAATGTATTTTATTTTTAAACTTTTTTATTTTGAAATAGTTTGTAACATCCGTGGGTGATGCATTCCAAAAACCCCAGCAGATGCCTGAAACCTATATATACTATGTTTTGTAGTATTGAACCCTGTATATATACTATGTTTTGTCCTATACATACATATCTATGAAAGTTTAATTTATAAGCTAGGCACAGTAAGAGATTAACAGCCATAACTAATGATAGAACAATTATAACAATGTGCTGTAATAAAAGCTATGCGAATGTGGTCTCTCAAAATACCTTATCGTACTATACTCACCCTTCTTGCAAAGATGGGAGATGATAAAATACCTACGTGATGAGATGAAACAAGCTGAATGATGCAGGCATTGTGACATAGCGTTAGGCTACTACTGACCTTCTGATGATAGGTCAGAAGGAGGATCATCTGCTTCCTGACCACATTTGACCATGGGTAACTGAAACCATGGAAAACGAAACCTCGGATGAGGGGGGACTGCTATATAAAAAGTTGTGAAAATAGCACACAGGGTACTTGTATGCCTTTACCCAGCTTCCCCTCGTAACATCTTTCATAACCATAGTACAGTGGTTGAAACCAGGAGATTAACATGGATATGATACTAATCTACAGATCTTATTTGAATTTTGTCAAAGGGAGTGGTCTTATAACTAAAGCCAGAGTTGTTCTCAGGTTCCTGTTGGCACATCCCCATCACCCATAGGTGGGCTCTCATTGCCCACAGGTGTCTCTTACTTTACAAACGAGCACGATGAACTGAGAATCCCCCAAGTACTCCAGGCTAGGCCCCACACTGCTGAGTGTAACCCAGCACTGGGCCTTTTGTAGTTCATGCAATATGCCAGAACAAACCAGGGGAAGGAAAGACTTTCTTATTTATCAGACAGTAGACAAAGAACTCCAGTACTCTTGGGGACTTTTAAGATAAATAAGACCTAAAACTGCTTTAATAGGGTTATCCTAATATGGGCTTAGACACAGAAGGGTCAGATTGAGGGAGTCTGGATCAATCAACAGAAAATAATTTTCACTGCTGCCTTAATTCAAGCCTACTGAGTGCCTGGAATCTTGTAAAGAGATATGGGTGTATTAGTCCTCTATTGCTGTGGAACAAATTACCCAAAATGTAGTGGCTTAAACTGTCAATACATGTGTATTATCTCTTAATACTTCTGTGAGTCAGGAATTCAGGAATAGCTTAGCTGGGTGGTTCTGGCTCAGGGTCTCTTGTGGGGTTGTAGTTATCAGCTGGCCCTGCAGTCATCTGAAGGCTTGGCTGGGGCTGGAGGATGGGCTGGGGCTTTCAGGATGGTCCATGGGACTGGCAATTTGGGCTTGGCTACTGGCAGGAGGCCTCAGTTCCTCTCCACATGGGCCTCCTCTAGGCCTGTTTCGCATGACTTATAACATGGCAGCTGGCTTCCTCTAGGGTGAGCAGTTCAAGAGGGAGCAAGGTGGATTACCAGTCACACACCATCATTTCCACAATATCCTGTTAGTTACACAGGTCAGCCCTATTCACTGTGGGAAGGGAGTACCTAAAGCCTGAAAACCAGGAAGTGAGGATCCTTGGGGGCCATCTTGTAGGCTGGCTACCACAGTGGGAGATAGAGAAGTGACAAGGCTCTGTGACATTCAATTTGTCATTTATTGAAAAAATAGTATTAATTACAATTACATAATACTGGAGATTTGGTTTTCATGGCTATTGTGGTGTTTTGGATTTTAATGAAAAGCAAATCAAAACCAAGAACCATCAAAAGAAAGTGGGCCTCATCAATGTCAAAGTTTGGTGGGCAGAAGTAGAGATTTTGAGTCAGAAGGCTTGAATTCCGGTACTGATCTCTGTTGCCTACAAGGTTGTCTTGGGGAACAAAGAGGATGATGAACCCTGCCCTGTGGAACTCATGGGCTGTTTTGAAGAATGAACTCGAGTGTGAGGGGATGCATGAATTAGACAGTGTGTTATGGGAATATTAGTTATGATAATGAGGGAGATTTTAAAGATGCAGTGAGATTCGTTCAATACTTAAACCCGGAAACAACTGAGTATATTTTTCAGACGAAATGTTTTAGGATTGAGCTTATTGATTTTATTTTATTTTTTTTTGTGCTGGATAAAAATACCAGTGACTATGAGTACCTTTATTATGAGGAGCTGTAAGGTCAAAGCCATGGGGTGGGTTGTGGGGGAACCTGCATAGTTCTGTAAGGAAGTTTGAATCCAGGGGACTGGTCCATTTGGAGTTTTCTTCAGGGCCTTTCCATCTAGGATTGGGCCTTTGCCCTGTTTGCCATTGCCATTTGGCCTGTCCCAAATGTTTGCCTCTGACTGCTTTTCATAGATCAGTGTTTCAAATCCAGGGATTTTCTTCTGGCTCTTTCATCATGGGGAATTCACTCAGGAGCCTCAGCCTGCTGGTGGTTTATGAGGTCTGTGGCTGAATGTATGGGCTATAATCCCTGAGACCTGAGGGACAGATCTTGGAGAAATGGCTAGAAAGTGAACTTAAGGTCAGGCAAAGATTTCTGAAAATCCATGTTATAGGTGGGAAAAACTTGAATTATCATAAATATTTGGTGCCCAGTGTTTTGCTATAAGGTTTGCTTATTAGTGTTAGCCTATCCACACAAAGTTATTATTTATTCAGCCCCTTTCCATGGATATCTGGGGTAAGAGCATTCCAGGGTGAGAGCCTAAAGGCCTGGGATGTGTGTGCATTAAAGATTTAACTGTAGGTCTCAATATCAAACCGTCACCAGTCTGTCTTCTACTTATACTTAATTTCTAATAATTAAATGCTTGTAATGCTTTATGTCTTTGCAGTAGATATTAATACATGCAAGTGTTGATGAAATTTAACTTTCTTTTCTGAAATGAAGGAATTGTGCCATCTAGTTTCATTTCTCAATGACCACTAATGATTTGTAGTTGGGGCTCAACCCCAGATAAACATACAGATAACCAAATTATCTGGGTAGTAGGAGTGTTAGAAGAGGAGGGTGACTTTGCTTTTCTTTTTTTCTACCAGCTTTATTGAGATATAATTGATAT
Source organism: Leptonychotes weddellii (assembly GCF_054177405.1). Lineage (NCBI taxonomy): Eukaryota > Metazoa > Chordata > Mammalia > Carnivora > Phocidae > Leptonychotes > Leptonychotes weddellii. Next base: position 38,392,594 of record NC_138378.1, read on the forward strand.
ATAACCTTGTGTAACCTTAAGGTGCACAGTGAGATGATTTAATACACGTATATATTGTGAAATGATTACCACATTGAGGTTAACACCTCCATCACCTCATAGAATTACAAGTTTTCTTTTGTGGCAGGAACATTTAAGATTATTCTCTTAGCAACTTTCAAGTCTATAAAACAGGATTTTTTTTGTTTTGTTTTGTTTTTTGTTTTTTAGCACGGTGATGGGTATTAAGGAAGGCATGTATTGCATGGAGCACTGGGTGTTATATGCAAACAATGAATCATGGATCACCACATCAAAAACTAATGATGTACTGTATGGTGACTAACATAACATAATAAAATAAAATAAAAAAAATAAAACAGTATTATTAATATAGTCACCATGCTGTACATTACGTCCTCAGAACTTACCTTATAATGGACATTTTATACTCTTTGACCAACATCTCCCCATTTCTCCCACTCCTCAGCCCCTGGCAACCACCATTCTACCATCTTTATATGAGTTTGATTTTTTTAGATTCCACATATAAGTAGGATCATGCAGTATTTATCTTTCTCTAACTTATTTCACTTAGCATTAATGTCCTCAGGGTCCATCCGTGTTGTTGCAAATGGCAGGATCTCTGTCCTTTTTAAGACTGCATAATATTCCGTTATATAGATAATAGGTAGGTAGTTTTCTGTCAATGGACACTTGGGTTATTTCTGTGTTTTGGCTACTATAAATAATGCTGTAATGAACATAGGGGTGCAGATATTTCTCCGAAATAGTGATTTCATTTCTTTTGGATATATACGCAGAAGTAGAATTATGGGATCATGTGGTAGTTATATTTTTAACTTTTTGAAAAACCTCCCTACTGTTTTTTGTCATGGCTGTACCAATTTCCATTGCTACCACCAAGGGTTCCCTTTTCTCCACATCTTCACCGGCATTTGTTATCTCTTATCTCTTTGATGATAGCCATTCTAACAGGTGTGAGGTGATATCTTACTGCAGTTTTCATTTGCATTTCTGATGATTAATCATGTCGAACATCTTTTCATATACCTCTTGTCCATTTGTATGTCTTCTTTGGAAAAATGTCTGTTCAAGGTCTTCTGCCCATTTAAAAAAATGGGATTATTGGAGGTTTCTTGCTGTTGAGTTGTATGAGTTTCTTATGTATTTTGGATATTAACCCCTTATCTTGTATATGGCTTGCAAATATTTTCTCCCATTCCTTTGATTGTCTTTTCATTTTGTTGATATTTTTGTTTTTCTTATCCCACTGGTTAAACATGATTGACTTAAAATAGTTATGCTTCTGTTTCTCTGAACACAGCCCATGTTAGCATCAAAGGAAGAATTTTTGGTAGAACCAGCTGCTAACCCGCTTATTTAAGGCTGGGACACTGGTTGGCAGTTGAAGATGTGACTGTGTGGTGCAACATGAGCCTGCACTTTGAGAAGTAGCACTCTGAGACATGGGATCTGGTTCAACACTGGCTTGCTCTGTGGCTTTGGACAGGTTACTCACCTTTCTGTGTAGCAAGTAGCTAAAGTGCCTGTACTGGCATCTCTGGCACATTTTAGGCACTGAACACAGAACTTTATAATTCTGTTTAAGATGTCTGGGATGTCTGGATGAATACTTTCTTTAAAAAAAGAAAATTGATGGGGCACCTGGGTGGCTCAGTTGGTTAAGTGTCTGCCTTTGGCTCAGGTCATGATCTCATGGTCCTGGGATTGAGCCCTGCGTCAGGCTTCCTGCTCAGTGGGGAGTCGGCTTCTTCCTCTCCCTCTGCCCTCCCCCACTTGTGTATGCGCGTGCTCTCTCTCTCTCTCACATAAATAAAATCTTAAAAGAAAAAAAGAAAATTGGGGCATCTGGGTGGCTCAGTTGGTTAGGTGTCCGACTCTTGATTGCGGCTCAGGTCATGATCTCAGGGTCATGAGATCGAGCCCGGCATTGGGCTCCACAGTGCACGTGGAGCCTGCTTAAGATTCTGTGCCCCTCTCCCTCTGCTCCTCCCCTTCCCAGCTCTCTCTCTCTAAAAAAAAAAAAAAAAATTTGTAAGTACAGATAACTCAAATGTGCATGGCAACTTTCTTAAGAAGAATTTAAAATTTCAAGGCACGTATTGTGATGAGCACTGGGTGTTATATACAACTAATGAATCGTTGAACACTGCATCAAAAACTAATGATGTACTATATGTTGGCTAACTGAACATAATAAAAAAAACAAAAACAGACAAAAAACAGCAACAAAGTAAGGTCTTTTTGTGTACCCCACAAAAAAAAGTGGAACAGACATCTTTCTGGGATATAGTCTGATGTGTCAGATCCTGAGTCAGGTGCTGAATAACTTGACCAAAAGCAGCACCTGGTGTTGGTTTGCACTTTTGGCCCTATTGCTCCCACTGTGACTGCTTGGGCTGACATGGTCTGGGGGAAAGGTAGGGGTGCTCTAAGATTTACCTGGCTTTATAGAATCTTTCCTCCCTCCTTCAGGAGCAACTACGTGTACATGTGCTTTTGCCATTTTATTCATGACGTTTAATTTCTCTGTTCTTGTCATATCAACTCAGCCTGAAATTGAGATCACTTAAACATCATTCTTTTAAGGTCATTCCTAGGTTTCTTTAATTTTTTTATGTTTCATAGGGTTTCTTATGACTAACTAAAACAGTATTTTTAAATACTTATTTAGCATAAAATACTTTTTATTTATTTTTTATTTTAAAGGATTGATTTATTTATTTGAAAGAGGCAGAGAGAGAATGAGTGTGAGTGGGGGGAGGGGCAGAGAGCGAGGGAGAGGGAGAATCTCAAGCAGACTCCCTGCTGAGCACAGAGCCCGATGCAGGGTTTGATCTCATGACCCTGAGATCATAACCTGAGCAGAAACCAGGAGTTGGACACTCAACCAACTGAGCCAACCAGATAGCCCTAGCATAAAAGACTTTTTAAAATCGTTGCTCTTTTAACAACTTCAAGAAAATTGCCAAGCATTAAAAAATTAGATAAATTCAGGAGACATAAAAAGAGAAGTAAATTTGATTAGATAAAAATTAACCCTTCTTCTACCATAAGGAAATTTAGAAGATAAAAGTTAGACAAGGAGAGTCTTTTGGCTTTCAACTTGGAAGAGCCCAAGGTGCGCCTTTCTTTGGTTGTCCCAAATCCTGGTTCATCCGACATCAGCTGCCTAAGTTCAACCCCAGTGTGATCAAAGTCACGTACCTGAGGTGCACTGGTTGGGGAGTTGGTGCCACATCTACCCTGGCCCCCAAGATTCGCTCCCTGGATCTGTCTCCAAAAATGGTTGGTGATGACATCACCAAGGCAGCCAGTGATTGGAAGGGTCTGAGGATTACAGTGAAACTGACCATTCAGAACAGACAGGCCCAGATTGAAGTGGTACCTTCTGCCTCTGCCCTGATTATCAAAGCCCTCAAGGAACCGCCGACAGACAGAAGCAGAAAAACATTAAGCACGGTGGAAATAGCATTTTGATGAGATTGTCAACGTTGCCCAACAGATGTGGCACCGATCTGTAGCTAGAGAGTTCTCTGGAACATTGAAGAGATCTTGGGGACTGCCCAGTCTGTGGGCTGCAGTGTGGATGGCCGCCACCCTCATGATATCATAGGTGAAATCAAGAGTGGTGCAGTGGAATGCCCGGCTAGTTAAGAACTACCAAGGAAGAGGAAAATGTTTCAATAAAGGATCATTTGATAACCAAAAAAAAAACAAAAAAGTTAAGACTAGGAGAAAATATTTTCAACTTTTTTTTTGTCTCGCAACATCAACTTTATTTGTACAAATAAGGATATCATGGGAGTAATTTCTAAAGCTGTGTCTCCTGTTTTCAACATTTTTAAAAAAAGATATATTTATCTTAGTGAGAGCATGCACAAGCAGGGGGAGGGGCAGAGGGAGAGGGAGGGAAGCAGACTTCCTGCTGAGTGTAGAGACCAATGCGGGGGTTGATCCTACAACCCCAAGATCGTGACCTGAGTTGAAATAAAAAATTGGATGCTTAACCCCCTATTTTCAACATTTTTTAATTGAATTTTTAATTGAGGTAATTACAGCTTCGCATACAACTGGAAGAAATAATAGTGAGATATTGTGTACCCTTTACCCAGTTTCCCTTATGGCAGTATCTTGTAAAAGTATAGTGTAATATCACAAACAGGACATTGATTCAGTCCACCCATCTTTAGGGTGAGTGATTTCTCTTTTTGCGTATTGATCTAGCACCATTTGTTGAAAAGGCTGTCTTTTCCTCCATTTTTACCCTTTTGTCAAAACCAGCTGGACTTGCTTGTGTAGATCCATTGTTGGGTTCTCTTATTTTGTTCCATTGACCTATGTGCCTGTCTCTCCACCACTACCACACTGTCTTGACTACTGTAGCTATATAGTAAGCCTTAGTATTGGGCATAGTGATTCCTTCCATTCTATTCTCCTTTCCAGACTTGTTTTAGTTATTCTGTGGCCTGTGCTTTCTCCAATAAATTTTAGAATAAGCTTGTCTACAAAAAACTAAGCTGGGATTTTGATAGGAATTGCATTAAACCTGTATATCAGTTTGCAGTGAATTAACTTTTTTACCATGTTGAGTCTTCTACTGCAGAAACATGGTTCGTCTCTCCATTTATGAAATATTCTCTTTTTTACAAAGAACTAGTACTTGGAACCCATAGTGAGCTTCTACAAATCAAAAAAAAAAAAGCCAAAATTCTATAGGAAACTAGGAAAAGGCTATTTTTAGTCAATTCTCACATGAAATACAAATGGCTTCTAAGATTTGGAAAGATGCGCAATCTTACTGGTGTTCCAGGAAATGCAAATTATAAGATCCCATTGTTGTGTATGATGAGATTGGTAAAAATAAAATGGGATAATATTATTAATTGATAAGAGTATAAGAAAATGGACATATTTTGATGTAGTCCCAATAGTTAATTTTTGCTTTTGTTTCCCTTGCCTTAGACATATCTAGAAAAATGCTGATTTTTCAACAAAAACAACTGATGTCAGAGAAATTACTGTCTGTGCTCTCTTCTAGGATTTTTATGGTTTCAGGTCTCACATTTAGGTCTGTAATCCATTTTGAGCTTATTTTTGTGTATGATATAAGAAAGTGGTCCAGTTTCATTCTTTTGCATGTAGTTGTGCAATTTTTCTCAACATCATTTGTTGAAGAGACTATCTCCCATTGCATATTGTTGCCTCCTTCGTTGAAGATTGACCATATAAGTGTGGGTTTATTTCTGGGCTTTCTGTTCTGTTCTGTTGATCTGTGTGTCTGTTTTTGTACCAGTACCGTACTGCTTTTATTACTACAGCTTTGTATTGTATCTTGGAGTCTGGAATTGTGATACCTCCAGTTTCATTCTTTTTCAAGATTGCTTTGGCTATTGTGGTGTCTCTGTCTGATTTGGGTCTTTTGTGGTTCCATACAGATTTTAGGGTTATTTGTTCTTGTTCTGGGAAAAATGCTGTTGGTATTTTGATAGGGATTGCATTAAATGTGTAAATTGCTTTGGATCGTATGGACATTTTAGCAATATTTGTCCTTTCAGTCCATGAGCATGGAATGTCTTTCCGTTTCTTTGTGTCTTCAGTTTCTTTCATCAGTGTTTTACAGTTTTCACAGTATGGGTCTTTCATCTCTTTGGTTAAGTTTATTCCTAGGTATCTTATTATTTTGGGTGCAATTTTTTAAAGATTTATTTATTTATTTTAGAGAGAGAGAATGCGTGCGTGAACAAGGGAAACGAAAGCAAAAATTAACTATTGGGACTACATCAAAATATGTCTATTTTCTTATACTCTTATCAATTAGTAATATTATCCCATTTTATTTTTACCAATCTAATCATACACAACAGTGGGATCTTACCACTGCAGAGCCTGATGCAGGGCTCAGTCTCACAACCTTGAACCACAACGTGAGCTGAAACCAAGAATTGGACGCCCAACTGACTGTACCACCCAGGCACCCCTATTTTGGGTGCAGTTGTAAATGGGATTGTTTTCTTAATTTCTCTTTCTGTTGCTTCATTATTAGCGTATAGAAGTGCAACAGATTTCTGTACATTGACTTTGTATCCTGCAACTTTAATGAATTCATTTATCACATGTAGTAGTTTGTTGATAGAGTTGTCCTTAGGGTTTTCTCTGTATAGTATCATGTCATCTGCAAATACTGAAAGTTTTACTTACCACTTTGGATGCCTTTTGTTTCTTTTTGGTGTCTGATTGCTGAGGCTATAACTTCCAGTATATGTTGAATAGAAGTGGTGAGAGTGGCTATTCTTGTCTTATTTCTGATCTTAGGGGAAAAGCTTTTAGTATTTTTACCACAGAGTATGATGTTAGCTGTAGGGTTTTTTTTTTTTTAAATATATGCCCTTTATCATGTTGAGGTGTATTCCCTCTAAATCTACTTTGTTGAAGGTTTTAATCATGAATGGATGTTGTGCTTTGTCAGGTGCTTTTTTGGCATCTGTTGAAGTGATCATATGGTTTTTATCCTTTCTTTAGTTGATGTGATGTATCATGTTGATTGATTTGTGAATATTGAACCACCTTCACATCCTAGGAATAAATCCCACTTGATCATTGTGAATGATTTTTTTATACATGCATTTTCTTTAAATAAACTCTATCTCCATCATGGGACTTGTACTCACAACCCCGAGATCAAGAGTTGCATGCTTTACTGACTGCGCTAGCCAGGCGGCCCTGATTTTTTAAAATATATTGTTGGATTTGGTTTGCTAGTATTTTGTTGAGGATTTTTTGCATCTATGTTCATCATTGATGTTGGCCTGTAATTATCTTTTTTTGTGGTGTCTCTGTCTGGTTCTGGTATCAGGGTAATGCTGGCCTCATAGAATGAATTTGGAAGTTTTCCTTCCGTTTTGATTTTTTTGGAATAGTTTGAGAAGGATAGATATTAATTCTTCTATTTTTAAATGTTTGGTAGAATTCCCCTGTGATGCTGTCTAGTCCTGGACTTTTGTTTGTTGGGATTGTTTGATTACTGACTGATTCAGTTTCATTGCTGGTAATTGGTCTGTTCAAATTTTTGTTTCTTCTTGGTCCAGTTTTGGGAGCTAATATGTTTCTAGGAATATATCCATTTCTTCTGGGTTGTCCAATTTGTTGGGATGTAATATTTCATAATTTCAGATATACTAAAGAATATTTCAGTTTTTTTCATAATCCTTTGTATTTCTGTGGAATTGGTGGTTATTTTTCCTCTTTCATTTCTGATATTGTTTATTTGAGTCCTTTTTCTTTTTCTTTTTTTCCTTTATTTATTTATTTATTTTTTTAAAAGACTTTTTTATTTATTTATTTGACAGAGAGAGACACAGCGAGAGAGGGAACACAAGCAGGGGGAGGGGGAGAGGGAGAAGCAGGCTTCCCGCCGAGCAGGGAGCCCGATGCGGGGCTCTATCCCAGGACCCTGGGATCATGACCTGAGCCGAAGGCAGACGCTTAACCAACTGAGCCACCCAGGTGCCCCTTTTTTTCCTTTTTTTAATGAGTCTGGCTATAGGTTTGTCGATTTTGTTGATCTTTGCAAAGAAATAGCTCCTGGGGCGCCTGGGTGGCTCAGTTGGTTAAGCGACTGCCTTCGGCTCAGGTCATGATCCTGGAGTCCCGGGATCGAGTCCCGCATCGGGCTCCCTGCTCAGCGGGGGGTCTGCTTCTCCCTCTGACCCTCCCCCCTCTCATGTGCTCTCTCTTTCTCATTCTCTCTGTCTCAAATAAATAAAAAAATAAAAAATCTTTAAAAAAAAAATAGCTCCTGATTTCATTGATCTGTTGTTTTTTGTTTTTATTTTATTTTTTTCTGCTCTAATCTTTATTTTCCTTCCTTCTACCGGTTTTATGTTTGTTCTTGTTTTTCTAGCTCCTTTAGGTGTAAGGTTAGGTTGTTTATTTGAGATTTGTCTTGCTTCTTGAAGTAAGCCTGTTTTGCTATAAAATTCCCTCATAGAACAGCTTTTGCTGCATCCCATGGATTTTGGACCATTGTGTTTCCATTTTCATTTGTCTCCATGAATTTTTTTTTTCCTCTTTGATTTATTGGTTGACCCATTCATTGTTTAGTCACATTTTATTTAACCTCCACATACTCATGGTCTTTCCAGATTTTTTCTTGTGGTTGATTTCCCGTTTCATAGCATTGTGGTCAGAAAAGATGCATGGTATGACTTCAGTCTTTTTTAATTTGTTGAGACTTGTTTTGTGGCCTAATGTGTGATCTCTTCCAGAGAATGTTCCGTGTACACTTGAAAAGAATGTGTATTCTCCTGTTTTAGGATGGAATGTTCTGAATATATTTGTTAGATCCACCTAGTCCAATGTGTCATTCAAAGCCACTGTTTCCTTGTTGATTTTCTGTTTGGGTGATCTATCTGCTGATGTAAGGGGGTGTTAAAGTCCCCTATTATTGTTGCATTACTATTGATCAGTTCCTTTATGTTTATTATTAACTGTTTTATGTATTTGGGTGCTCCCATGTTGGGTGCATAAATATTTACAACTGTTATATCTTCTTCTTGGATTGTTCCCTTTATGATTATGTAGTGTCCTTCATCTCTTATTGCAGTCTTTGTGTGTGTGTGTTTTATAGTCTCTTTTAAAGTCTGTTTTGTCTTATATAAGTATTGCTACCCCAGCTTTTTTTTTTTCACTTCCATTTGCACGATAAAATGCTTTTCTCTTCCTTCACTTTCGATCTGCATATATCTTTAGGTCTGAAATGAGTCTCTTATAGGCAGCGTGTAGATGGGTCTTGCTTTTTAACCCATTCTGTCACCTGGTGAAGACTTTTCAGAAGGCATTTAGCAATATTGATCAAAATTAGAACCAAGACAGGGACACCTGGGTGGCTCAGCCGGTGAAGCGTCTGCCTTTGGCTCATGTCATGATCCCAGGGTCCTGGGATCGAGTCCTGCATCGGGCTCCTTGCTCACTGGGGAGCCTAGTCTCTCTCTGCTGCTCCCCCTGCTTGTGCTCTCGCTCGCTCTCTCTGACAAATAAATAAATAAATAAATAAATAAATAAATAAATAAATAAATAAAATCTTTAAAGATAAAAAAACTAGACCCAGACGTAAGTGGACTGAGCAATTTCACTTCTTTGAACCTCTCTTTCAGAAGTCTGTGCACATGTGCATGAAGGTATTGGTACAAGAGGGCTCAATATGGCATTATGGAGACAACCAAAATGCTCATCAGTAGAGGAAAGGTTAGACAAATCATATCTCATTTGTAGTGTAGAATACTGTGCACCATTTAAAAAGAATGAGGCTGACCTATTTGTACTGACATTCAAATTAGGTAAGAATAGGAAAGAAGTCAAATTATACCCCCTTCCATTTTTAGTACTACTTTGCTTTTAAATAGATATAAACTGGCCATCTGCTTAATTCTGACTTTCCTGTCTCACTGTTGAACTGATACAGATGCTTCAGATCATTACACTGTGGCTCAGGGAGTCTAAATTACTGATAAATTAACTTTATTTTTATGGCTCTTATCTTGAAGTCATTTTTATTGCTTTCATTGTGTACCAAAATGGGGAATAAATATCCAGGGCCGCGGGGATGGGACCATGCCGCAGGCAGGAATGATGTGCCTCTGGCTATGTTGAGTGCTCTTGTCCTCTCAGTGCCCTGGCCCTTTGTAATCCTATTCCAGTCAGAAGGGCATTGCTAACCTCTTTGAGGAATGGCCTTTTCTTTGACAAGGTCTTAGTAGGGCTGGCATCTGAAGAAGTCTTGTTTTCATGATGCATTTGGGAGAAAAGTTTCATAAAAGGTATCCATACAACAATTGAGTAAATGCCTTGATCTATGTGCCTATCAAAATGAATTGATCATTAAATTTAATAAATCACAACATTTATTTTTTTTCAAAAAAACTTCAGGACAGAATTGCTTCTGTGACCAGAGCTCTTTTCCAATTAAAAATATTTTATCATGAGTTTTTTTTTTTTTAAAGATTTTATTTATTTATTTGAGAGAGAGAGAATGAGAGACAGAGAGCATGAGAGGGAGGAGGGTCAGAGGGAGAAGCAGACTCCCTGCCGAGCAGGAAGCCCGATGCGGGACTCTATCCCGGGACTCCAGGATCATGACCTGAGCCGAAGGCAGTCGCTCAACCGACCCAGGCGCCCCTTATCATGAGTTTTTAAAACAAGAAGAAATAAGACAGTGAACACAGTGTATCCACCTCCCAGGCTAAGAAAGTGGGTTCTTGAAGATGTTCCAGTGAGGGGAGGGCTGGCCATTTTATTGCCCATTGTGCTGATTAACATTGGTATCTGGGGCTCAGCTCCATGCTGTTGTGGTGGCCCTTTTATAGCAGGGCCACATGGAGTGCTTATGTTTAGGGTTGGTGTGGAGCACCTGGTCTGGCTGAAGTGTCCTTTGCAGACCACCTCTGCCCACAAGTTGTTCCCAGTGTCCCGGGAGAGAGAAACAGGTAATTCCTAGCCTATTTTAAGAGTTTCTTTAAGAGAGGAATGTCCAGGGTGCTATGGCAGAGCACACTATTGTATGTGTATTAGTGTGTATATGAGAGAGAGAGGTGAGAGAGGGAGGGAGGATATATGTATGGGTAAGTGAGAAGGACATCTTCAAGGTAAGGGACAGGTTTTTGCAAAGACACAGGGAGAGAGAGCATAAGCATATTAGTTATTCATGGTTGGGTAAGAAAATACCTAAAAACTTAGTGGCTTACAGCATTTATTATCTTACATTGTTTCTGAGCATCAGGAATTCAGGAACAGTTTAGCTGGGTGGTTCTGGCTCAGAGTCTGTGGTGGGGTTGCAGTCAAGATGTCAGGCCAGGGCCACCGTCCTCTGCAGGCTCAACTGGGGCTGGAGGGTCTGCTTCCAGAGTGGCTCACTCACATGGCTGGCAAGTTGGTACTGGCTGTTAGCAAGATTCTCAGTTCCTTTCCTGATGCTTCTTCCTAGAACTACTTGACTGTCCTCACAGCAAGCCGCCAGCTTCCACAGAGCAGGTGATCCAAGAGAGCAGGGTAGAAGCTGTAACGTCTTCTGTGACCTAGCCTTGCTGGCCATTTTACAGTGTCCTGCTGGCCACACCGGCCAGCTATAACTACTGTGACGGGGGTGGACACTCCGTAAGGGCATGCATACCAGGAGGCAAGGATTATGGGGGCACTCTTGGAGGCTGCTGCCATAGCCTGGTCCTGAATCTGCAAGCCGGTCTGTAGGCCAGGGGCGGGGGGCGGGGCAGCTGTGAGTTGGGGGAGCTGATTGGGCTGGGAATCCCAGTACAGACTCTGGACACTGCTTTAAGTACTTTCTATTTTATCTTCAAAGCCCTAGGGAGTCCTGGAAGGATTATAAGGAGGCAAATGACATGCTCAGTGTGCTTTTCAGTCTATAGCTCTGGTAGAGGTGTGCAGTGTGTTGGAGTGGGAGGCAGATGGGTGACCCAAGGGCTGCTGGTGGTGGTCTGTTTAGAGGCTCTGTAGTCCTCACCCTCCCTGGAGCATCTGGAGCTGGGTGAGGATCCCCAATTGTGGCAAATCCCACCTCTCCCTACCTCCTCCTCTGTATGGGAGACTCGGGCTATAGACTTAATAAGCCAGTGGCCTCCAGAGTGAGCTGTGGGGAAAAAAAAAGTCATTTAGAGTATGGGAAGTAAATATTACCACTTTTATTTATCTGTATCTCATTTTTTAAAATGTCTATTTTTAGGACTGTTTTATGATGTCCTTAGTGTGTGAGTACCACAGCAAGATGTATATAACTTAGAAGTTAGTGAATGTGCGTCATTGGGGTACGTACCCCACATCTTTTACCAATAGGGTATATGATCACTGAGTTTCAAGACCTCCACTAAGAGGGAGGCTGGTCCTGGGGTGCGGGACAGGGTTGGCAGCTGTGCCCAGTGTCTCCCTCTATGACTGGGTGCTTTCACAGAGGCCCTGGCACACCTTAGCACTGTCCTCAGGAGACCTGCGCAGGCCCAGTGCCCACTTAGCCATCTGCTGGTAGCAGGCTTGCCCTGCAAGCCTCTAGCAATCGTCCCTTGTGACCCGGGTCACTTTAGGGAAGCCATTCTTAGGCATCCTCTGGCCTCAGAGTCATACCTGCATTTACATTAGGCTCAGAAGTGTTGGTGGTTCTGCCCTGGCAGGTCATTCAGTTTCTCTGAGGACCCCTGTAGGTTTGTAAAACAAGGGTAGTCCTCCTCTTCAGGGTGCTTTGGTGGAAGGGCCTCCTGCAGTGCCTAGTATGTAATATTCTTCTGCCTTCCCAGACCCCACATTATGCACAGTAGGCCAATACGGACTGAAGATTCCTTCCTGACAATGTCCCAGGTCAGGACTCCAGGGGGTTACTATCACTCCCTCATTTAGGCCCTGTGGCCCCAAAGACACATTGAGTTCCAGGAGGATCCTGGCTTACTCAGCTTGGTTACACATACTCTGTTTGAATGGTGTCCTGAGTTAAAAACATAAGTAGCTTTGATAACAAAGTGAAATGTCCTTAGCAATTGGGACCTCTGTTCCTGAGAAGCAGCAGTTTTTAGTGTTTGATGAAGTATACCCATCCTTTGCAGCCTTTGTGTGCCAGGCTTACTTTGTAGTCTGAAATTTAAAAAAAATAAAAGTCAATTCTCATAGTCTTTTCAGTAACTTTGAAGTATCTTTACAAAAGAATGCATCTGGTCTACAGGGCATATTTTTGTAATCCCTTGCATGTAATTTGCAAAATGTATCTTCTTAATCTTTTATTTTGAAATAACTTTATATTTACAGAAAAGCTGCAAAATAGTAATGAGTTTCTGTACACTTGTCTGGCTTCCCCTAATGTTAACATCTTACATGAGCCTAGCACAGTTATCAAAAGCAAGAAGTGAGCATTAGTACACCACCATTAAGTAATCATCAACCGTTACTTGAATTTCCCTGATTTTCCCACTAGTGTGTTCCCTTTTGTGTTCCAGGATCCCATCCAGGATCCCATCCGGATGCCACACTGGGGTTTGTTATGTCTCTTTGGTCTCTTCCGTCCTAGGACAGTGCCTTGGTCTCCATGTTATATTTTTGAAAATGTGTAAATCTGACTTTGTAGAAATCCTTTGAACATAGTTTTGTTTTTTTTCTCCAAGTCCCTGTTGCCCCCAGCTATGACCTGGCTACTTCTTGGGTCACAGCCAGTTACATGCCTGGCACATAGTACTTGCTCAGTGAATGGTAGCTGCTGTTGTTTTGACAATAAATGAGGCATGGTCATTGGCCTGCCACCAGTGTTACTGTTGGATCTTATCATTGGACTCCTTATATGGCACCTGTGGGTAAAATGCTTTCTAGTTTACTCAGATTCAGGTTTCCCAGTGCAGGTGTGAGATGGGAAAGTGCCTCAGACTATGTGCTGTGAGCAACTGTTTTTAGTCTCGGGAGATCTGGTGCAGTAGTGGGGGCCGGAGTGGTGTTCTCTATTACAGATGTGTTGTGCACCTACGAATCCACACCAAGCCTGAGAAAGCCCAGATCTCACTGTTCAGGTTTGTGCATGATAAACTGCACTGTTTCTGGGGAGCCTGATTGCTTATAAGGTGGCCTTTCCCAAGACTGTTGGGTGCTCTAGAAGTGTATCTGGGGCTGTGGAAGGACATATGCAAAAGTGGTACTCGGTGTTCACAGACTATGACAAAAAATTCTTTTCTTTCTAGGCCTGATATTGGGTATACATATATAGTAGTGGTAGGTAGATGGTGGGGGGTGGGTGTTGTTTTATTCTAGAGTTTTCTGTAAAAGTGAATTAGTTACCTGGATTCTGGAGTTGTGCCCAAATCTTTGGGTATTTAACTCAAGAATCCCAGTGCGTGTGTGCACACATGCATGCATGTACACATGAGACAGACACACGCACATACACACATACCCCTAGGGAGACAGAGACTGAGAGGTCTAGGTGTTCCCAGGACTGAGGGGGATCTCTGGGATGTGGGACTTTCAGTGCTAAAACTGGGACAGTCTCAGGCAAACTGGAATGGTTGGTTGCCCTATAAAGGACTTACTTGGGACAGAGGATGATGGGGATTGGTGATACCTACAACATTCCCAGTGGCAAGTTTCTAGTCCTAGTCTTCTGCCATTTGCTCTGTCCCTTTTTTAAAAAATTCTTATTTAAAAAATTTTCTTCTTATGATTACCAACACTTTATTATTCTTGTTTTATTAATTCCCTCTCTGTGTTTTGCTGGAGAGTTTTGAAACATTTCCCTGGTATCCTCCTATTTTTTTTACATTTGATGTCATTAAAAATAAACTTTTGTTTTGGGGTAATCTTAGATATCCAGAAATGTTGCTGAGAGTACAGAGTTCTGAATACCTAGCATCTAGCATATCCCATTGTTATCGTCTTACCTTTCCATGGCACATTTGTGAAAATTAAGAAATTGACATTGCTGGGGCGCCTGGTGTTTCAGTTGGTTAAGCGTCTGCCTTCAGCTCAGGTCATGATCCTGGGGTCCTGGGATTGAGCCCTGCGTCATCGGGCTCCCTGCTCAGCGAGGAGCCTGCTTCTCCCTCTCCCTGCCACTCCCCCTCCTTGTGCTCTCTCTCTCTCTCTCAAATAAATAAAATCTTAAAAAGAAAAAAAGAACTTGACATTGGTCCATTACTATTAACTAAACTCCAGATTTTATTTGGATTTCACCAGTTTTTCCATTTATATACTCTTTCTGTTCCAGGATCCAGTCTAGGGCACATTACATTTTATTGTCTTTGGCAGTTTCTGACTTTGAGGGGTACTGGTCAGGCACCCCATAGAATAGCCTCAAATCTGGGTTTGTCTCATGTGTTTTGTGATTAGACTGGGGTTATGGGTTTTGGAAAGAGCATCCAGAGGTAGGGTGCTCTTCTCGTCTCATCCTGTCAGGGGATAGGTGACACCCATGTAACATCCCCGGTGATGCAAACCTTGATCACCTGGTTGATGTCGGGTTGGCCAGATGGCTCCACTACAGTGTTACTGTTTTTCCCTTTCTCTCTGCAATTCTGGGAAGTGAATCCTGAAGCACAGGGGCACCTTGAAGGGGTTCGGGAGGATGAAGCCCCACTTCCTGGAGGGGGAAGTATTCCATGTATTATTTGTAGGGTTGCAGGACACCCAGATGACTTTGTTTTCAGATAAACAATGAATAACTTTTTGGTGTAAGTATGTCCCTTGCGATATCTGAACATCAAATTTAACTGGGCGTCCTTTATTTTGTTAAATCTGGCAACCCTAATTATTTGGAATTCTTCTGTAAGAAAAATTAGTCTCTTCCCCCACTACATTTGATTTTTAGTTTGGTTACACCATCTTTTTGGTACGGTTGTCTTCCCACTTTCCGTCATCCTTCAGTAGAGTTTGATATATTTTAGTAATTGCACTTTGTCTACTTAATTTTCTTTTAAAACAGCGTGGCAAAATTGAGTTTTGCTCAAAAATGAATTAGTGTGTGTGTTTAATCAAAGGATTTTTCTCATTACATGAGCCAAAAAGCACATTAGTTTCCAACCCCCTATAAATCAAACCCAGAGGTGAAGGAAACAAGAGATTTGTACTGAATTTCCAAGTGTGGATCATGGGAGGTGCAGGGAAAAAAGACGCTGCTGTTCCTTGAGCAGCCCCAGGGAGCGACAGCAGCAAGGAGCGCTTGGATTCTGGCTGAACCTGGCAGTGTGAGGCCCTCGTGATGGCTTCCGATCCCTGACTTCTGGCCGGGGTGGGAGAACGCTAAGTGCATGTGAAAATGAAGGTGGACTGGAGTGGTGGCGATGCCGAGGGGATCTGGGTAGTTTTCCTTTCGCAAGAAAACCAGACCACTTGTTTCCTGCATGCGGTGCGCCTAGCCCATCAGAGGTGTTGCCTTTCAGCAAAGCGGTAGTGCTGCAGAACGCTTCCCGCCGTCCGCTTTCCTCGGCACTGTGTTCTCAGCAGCTTGCACCCGTCACACCGGGACCTGCTTCTCTGCAGCAGCAGGTGTTCCTGGAAGCGGCACGGGGCTGCTCAGCTCCTTCTGGACGAGAGGCTGCAGCTGGCCGGGGGGCGGGGGGCCCTGACAAGCCTTCCCAGAGCCGGAGGGCCAGGCAGAGGGGAGGTTTTGGAGCTTGGTGAACGGAATGTGGTGGGCCCTGCTGACGGTTGCCTTCCTATCAGTTCATTTGAAACGATGGCACTTGAGAGGATTCATGTCACTTGAATGTGGGATCCTGCCTGGCACACTGTAGGTGTGTTATTACAGGTTTGTCCATCACATGGGTGCCCTCCTTCTTTGCAGCAGTTGTGACATGGATCTGTCTACTTACAACTAAGCCCTGTCTCCCTTGTTAACAACACTTGTTATTGCTTTACCTAAATCTGTTTTCCCGATTACACGGTCTCATTCCTCTTAGGTCTCCACAGAAAGTCACCAGCACTCCTGGAGGTCTGATGCCCTTTGATCCACGTACCTTCTCTTTTTTCCCCACCAGGATGGGGCTGCCCACCGAGGGGTCTTTTATGCAGTCTTGTCTCTGGCACCTGGCACAGTCCTCGGCCTGCAGAAAGCTCTTGTCCGATATGTGAGGAGTGAATAAATATCTACCTTAGGCTGAAATGATTTGTATGTCCCAAGTAAGAAATGCTTACAGGTGCAAAAGTGCCCAGAGCAACTTATTTTTTTTAGATTTTATTTATTTATTTGATAGAGAGTGAGAGAGCAAGAGCGAGCATGAGCAGGGGGAGGGGCAGAGGGACAAGCAGACTCCCCACTGAGCAAGGAGCCCAGTGTGGGGCTTGATCCCAAGGACCCTGGGATCATCACCTGAACCAAAGTCAGATGCTTAACCCACTGAGCCACCCAGGTGCCCCCAGGGCAACTTACTAAAATATCCGCACCTGTGTACAGTTAATGACTTTAGTCTGAGGCTGCCAGTTCTTTTTCATAAGGAAACAAGAAGCTTCACTTTTAACATAGCTTCCTCAAGGTATTACAAATGTCTGTGTTTGGTTCTTGTTATCTTCTTGAACAGAACAACATATGTCTGTCTATGTGTTTATATATTTTTTTATTTTATTTATTTATTTATTTTTTTATTCTTATGTTAATCCCCATACATTACATCATTAGTTTTAGATGAAGTGTTCCATGATTCATTGTTTGTGTATGTGTTTATATTTTTTAAGATACCAGATGTCTGTAGTACAAGTTTTTATTATCTGTTTTCGAATTTTGTTTTGAAACTTAAAAACACATTTTGGGATATTGCTGTAGAAATGAGCGCAGAGTGCTACCTGATCATAGGGTTATGTTTTGGCAAGCTCTTTTGAGTTTTGAATTTTCTTGAATTCCTGGTTATGGGATGCCAGCATGTGAAACACACGAATTGTAAACAGTGGGTCAGTTTCTAACAGCTCTAAAAAAGAGCAGGCAGTTATATTTTCAGTGAGGATTTTGGAAGTAAAGGCTAAGTCCCGAAGAAGGACAGCCGGGTTCTGCGCTGTTTAGAGATGAGGAAGCCAGGAGCAGGGCACTGGGACAGTGGCACCATTTCTGGTTCCCCATTGTTGGGTAAAGTTCACCTGACCCACACCTGTCAGCAAAGCCCCATCCTGGGGGTGGCCCAACAGCTCAGCCCCAGCTCCACCTGTCAGTGGCCAGGGGCGTAGGAACAGAGCACTGCAATAATTATTATGAGGTGTGACTCTCTGGGTCGGTGCCCTTCTGTGTCTGGAGCCACGGTGGAATTGCTGAGTGAAATGAGCTACAGCATCTCGTTTTTACACAGACCACAATCTCTTCTGGACTGCTCCCTGTTCTTTTATGAGGAAACCTAAACAGCTTTACTTGCCCTTTTCCAGATTTTCTGCTGCCTTTTTATAGCTGCATATGAGGTCACCGGAAGGTTTTCTTTTCAGCTTTAATGTTATTGAATTGAACATTTTTGCAGCTGTGGCTCCTTGTTTTCAGATATTTGTTTCCCTGAGTTCTGGGTAACGAGCGTCTTGGAGGCACAGAGTGTCTTTGAGAGGTGTAGCTCACCTGGGGTGGCTCAGCTTCATCCTCATTAGCAGTTAGGCGAGGATACTCCATAGAGCACTTGTTTTCAAACTTTATTAGTAGGGGCCCCGTTTGTAGACATATAATTATATGTCGAACAGCAATAAAACACCAAAACGAGCTGTGTGACATGGGGACTGGGATAGCGAGACGACAGAGAGTGTTGAGCTGTTTCTGCAGGAGGCACTGGGAAGGGGTGTCTCTGAGGCCACTTCTGGGGAGCCCTTGGTCACACAGTCCGGAAGCCACAGCCCTGGAGTCAGCATTTGTGGGCAGCAGGGTCATCTCATGAGATCGAGGGTCTGTCCTTGGTGCTGTCCGCCTCTCTCTGGACTGCAACCCTCTGAGCTTTGGACCTGCGTTTCACTGGAGGCCCGATAGTTCTGCTGGGAAGTCAGTCAGTCTCAGCATTTCCTCTGCTGTGTTCCTCTTTTCCCTGTCATATTCACGATCCGTCACTGGCTTGGGCTCTTGGCACCTGCTCCTTTTCCCTGGCCCCCTGTTTCTCGTCTGTACCCTGGGCCTGTTCGTCAGTGTCTTGGTCATGATTACAACAGCATTAGCGGCCAGCGTTGATGGAGCAGTCGTGGTGCTAGGCTGCTGTCAGTGCCTTATCGTGTTATCCTACTCACCCCTCGCCCCAGCCTTTTCGTGGGAGGTGTGGATGACCTGTAGCTTCCATTTCTTGTATCGCTGCTGAACCGGAGTTCACTTCTCGCCTCACACTGGAATTTTCTAACTGCCCCTGATGAGTCTGCATGCCAAGGGTTTCTTTCTGTACATGTCTTGCATAGCAGCGTTTGCTGAGTGTCTGTCCAGCACTTTGATCTCAGCAGTCCCCTCCAAAGGTCCTTGCTGGCTCCACTTCCTTTAGGTAAAGATCAGACTTGAGCCCAGCACAGGTCTGCGTCTCTAGGTCTGGGTCCCATTGCTTCCCTGTAGGGATTGTCAGCAAGAACACACACTTCTTTTCTTGTTCCCAAGACCGTGCTCAAACTCCTTCCCCTGTATGGCGGCAAACGAGTGCACCTTCTTCCTGCTCACCCTTTCTTACATTGGAATGGCAGGCCTGTCTTGTCTGTGTACGGTGCTGGTGTGCACAGCTATTTGTTAGCACTTTCATTGCCTGGAAATGTGACGAGGTCATTTCCATTTGACTTTTCAAGAGCTCATTCCTTGTTCTGCAATTAAATTAGGAACTCTTTTCTATAAGAGAACCAGAACTTAAAAATCCCCCAAAGTCCCCATGACTGCACAGAGCAGGCAGTTGACAAATATTTGCTTTCTATTAGAGTCCTAAAGAAAATCATTCCTCAGGATGAAGCTTTGTGTCAGTGCATCGAACACGGTAATCCTGTTTCTCCAGTCTTGTTCTTCATGAATGTTCTCCCATCCAAGTACTAACCAGGCCTGACCCTGCTTAGCTTCCGAGATCAGACGAGATCGGGCGCATTCAGGGTGGTATGGCCGTAGACTTCATGAATGTTCTCCATGAGAGGCTCATTTAAGCAGAAGAACAAGAAGCCAGTGGTGACATTTCCTAAGGTTTTTGTACATTGGGACAGTGGGAACACTGGCATCATCATCAGTATTATCTATTAATAGGAAAATGTAAGTCTGGAGTTCTGGTGGCATTCATAATTAATTATTTTGCATCATTTCTTCTAATGTTTATGATGTGGACCAATTACACAGATTCTTGGTGTAACTGTGGTTAACAGCCTCATGAAAAGGGGAACTGAGAGTGGCTTTGTCCTTCCTTAGTAGTGTCCCAAAACAGTCTCCACCATGTAAATGCACTTGAATTTGCAGAGTATACAGGCCTCCGCTGCCTTCTAGAATAAAAAAAGGAGGAAAGGGAGAGGCTGCACCTTCCTATGACATTCTTAGATTGAGGGGCTCCTTCTCATTCTGTATTTATTTTATTTGGAGACCTTGGTCTCATTACGGTTTAAATCTTGTTCTCTTACTTTTGCAGCTTATTTAATTGAGACCATTTCAATGAAAAAAATGTTTAAAACATTGCAGTTGTAAAGAATCTGGGGTCATGCAGAGGCCTTCATTGATCCTTATGATGAACGAATGACTGTAACTCCCTGGCGAAGGGCCTCCTTTTCATTATTTCTCAAGGCCTTTATCCCATCTCGATCAGCGCGGGACAGCTTAATGTTTTTGGCCCATTGAACTCTGAGTTATGCTACTTTTAAAGCTTTGACTACATAACTAGAGACCAAAGCCAGAGTAAGCTGGATAGCATACTCCTGTGCTATTTATTGCACCGGGCAGTAAAAACAGCACCAACAGAGTCCTTTGTTTTACTTTTTGTAGGCTCTGTCATCACTTTAATTGGTTGTTGTTAGAACAGATGTTTTAAAAGGAATATTTTGACATGACTGTATTTGCTTATTTAATTTCTGATGACTTGCAGGACATTTATATTTACATTAAAAAAAAAAAAGAGCCATGGGCCATGGGAGCAGAGCAACCCCATTGGCCCTTTCCAGACCTGGTCCTGGGGAAAGATAGTGAGGATGCCAGGGAGAGCTTTGCTGGGAAGAGTCTTGAGGGAAGGAACCATAAACTTGAAAACCCAGGGCCAGCATGCTGAAACCTCTCCATGTACAGTCAGTAGAACATTCAATAGCAATCCAAATGTCAAACCACCTTGAAAGATGGCTTTTAAGAAATGCAAAAGTGAAGTTACCAGTGTTTTAAGGTAAGCCAAATTTAAAAAGAAAATTGTCCATCTGTTTAGAGAGAGCTTATGAACCAGTTAAAGCCTTCACAACTCTGATACCTTTGTAAAGCATCGAACTGACTTCAGACTTGGACATGAGCTTGGTTCCTATGCTGTAGCTAAAGAATCCAGTGATTATTTTTGGTTCTTTTAATTTGGGCATTCAAAAAAGAGAGATTTGTTTCCACATTTGGGTCAAAATGTACTTTCTAAATTGCTGTTTCATAACAAGGTTGGCAAAAATAATTAATAATGTAGCTCAGTATTTTGAAGAATTTTAGATTCAGAAAAAGTCTCTAAGGATGGTTCTTTGCTCTTTATACTGTTTGACTCCTCATCTCTGCCCTTTTACAAATTTGGATAGATGGGGAAACTCCATTGGTTTATCCTAAAACAGACACCTAGTAAGTCAACAAAACATCATCAGTGGAAGTGGTCACGACGACTCCTGTGGTCTAGCAAATTTCCTTCTATAGTTAAT
The DNA here is from genome assembly GCF_054177405.1 of Leptonychotes weddellii. Classification (NCBI taxonomy): domain Eukaryota; kingdom Metazoa; phylum Chordata; class Mammalia; order Carnivora; family Phocidae; genus Leptonychotes; species Leptonychotes weddellii. Next base: position 38,413,912 of record NC_138378.1, read on the forward strand.
TGATACATTAGCTGATTTGGGGCTATACCATTATGATTGTACAGAAAATGTTTGTTACGGTAAGCTAGCCAGACAGATGCTGCTCAGCTCGTAATCAGAACTTTCTAGATGTAGAAGTCTCTTGATTCCAAGCTAGAAAGTGAGCCTGTTCTTTCATCTAGCTGGATTCTCATTCTTTTTCCCATCGTATGGGACTTGTTCGGTGCATAACAAGCATTCGGTAACTGTTTGCCCAATTAATGAATTGCCAAGAGAATTAACAAGTGACCAGATGTCATTTGTACCTGGGGGATGGCTTATTGCTGGGGTGCCACCTGCTTTCCACAGTATTATCTATCTGTGAGTGTTAACTGATTGTCAGTCTGCTTAATCCGTCCAGTCTGTTTAAGCTCTAAGTTGAAATTCTGAGGTTTTCTTGGTTGGTAGTAGGACTTTTTGTTATTATGGGATATCTTAAACTGTTTGAGATCAATGGATCAGGGATGCCTGGGTGGCTCAGTTGGTTAACTGTCTGCCTTCGGCTTGGGTCATGATCCCAGGGTCCTGGGATCGAGTCCTGCATCAGGCTCCTTGCTCAGTGGGGAGCCTGCTTCTCCCTCTGTCTGCCACTCCCCCTGCTTGTGTTCTCTTTCTCTCTTTCTCTGTCTCTGACAAATAAATAGAATCTTAGGAAAAAAAAGAGATCAATGGATCAGTCTTTTTTTTTTTTTTTTGGATTTTGTACCCACCTAAGCATTTTATAGTTAATAAAATGTTAAACCGTTTCTAAGTTAAAAAATGCTACAAATCAAAGCACATGGTAGAGCACATGTATGATCATATTTTCTTTTGTGATTGTTATTCATTTTTACATGTTACTAGGGGAGAGCTGGGAGGGACTTCATTCTTAGCAGGTTGCTACTCTTACATAACAGAACAGGAAGGGTCTAAAGTGATGAAAATTATTCCTGTCAAGTTTATGATTCTTGACCTTTATAGAATAACATCTATCTCATTTGATTAGGAAAAAAAGGTAGTTTCTTTGAGATACTGTCACTTACAGTTTTCAAAAGAGCTTTAACTCTTTAAACTCATGTCACATGTAAACTGGCACTAAAAGTCTGTTACAGAATAAGAGAAGTTTAGGGCGCCTGGGTGGCTCAGTTGGTTAAGCGACTGCCTTCGGCTCAGGTCATGATCCTGGAATCCCAGGATCGAGTCCCTCATCGGGCTCCCTGCTCCGCAGGGAGTCTGCTTCTCCTTCTGACCCTCCCCCCTCTCATGCTCTCTCTCTATCTCATTCTCTCTCTCAAATAAATAAATAAAATCTTTAAAAAAAAAAAAAAGAATAAGAGAAGTTTATGCCTGGGGAAGCAAGCACAGAAGTCTTTCTCTCAGTTTGATGGCTGAGTGGGATTAGCATATTTTTCAGCCAAGTGTACCGCCTAGCCCCTCTGACGGCATTTATTTGGTTGTTTTCTCCATAAAATATGTGTCCAAAATGAAATAAAACCTTACACTGAGATACATTTCTGTATAGAATTCACAATTTAAAACTTTTATTTCATTTATTCTAAATTGATACAAACCATTTCAGAATCACCTTTTCAAAATCATTGGTAATAAAGGGGAGGAGATGCTTAGTTTCCCTTCTTAAATTAGCAAATTAAGTGTTTCAGGGTTTACATTTTTTCTTGTATCTGCCTAGACATCATAGAGAAAAGCATCCCTGTTGAGTGCGTGGGGGGAGTGGTTTCTTCAAACGTTCTTTTAAAATCAGTGATAACACTTAATCTCTTTTTTTAACACTTAATCTCTTTTAACAAAGAACAAGAAATCACCTTCTACCCTCCGCAGTACCCAAATTCTTTTAGTTTTTTCCCATGTAGTCCTTTTTTTCTGTGCTTGTGTAGCGCTTACCCCTCTAGATCTACATATATATTTACAAAATGGGATCACACTGTACTGTTTTATAACCTAATTTTTCTACTTCTAACATCATGGACATTTTTGCATATCTTCAAATAATCTTTTTCAAGCTCACTTTTAATAGGAGCCTTACCACTGTGTCATAAGAGGTAGTCTATTACCTAACTCAACTATTGTTGGACATTTAAATTTCGTCCTAGCTTTCCATCTTAGGAGAGGTGCTGTGGCAAACTGCATTGTGTCCTAAATCTTGCTGTGTAGCCAGGGTTGTTTCTTGGCATGAATTCCCAGACCTATAACTGCTGGGGCAGACAACAGAGTCACGCTCAAGCTTTTGACCGGGAGCATGGTGTCTTTATTTTTATTTACTTATTTATTTTAAGCAGGCTCCACACCCAACATGGGGTTTGAACTCACAACACTGAGATCAAAAGTCGCATGCTCTATCAACTGAGCCAGCCAAGCGCCCCCCTATGTGATATCTTTAGAGTTAACCATTAGCTGGCAGAGTTTACAGGTGGCCCTTCCCGAGTATTGGGCTTAGCATATCAATGTGAATCTTTGCCCATTTGATAGATTAAAAAATAGAAAACGATAGAAATTTTATCAGAGTATGCCTCACTTAAAAAAAAAAAAAGTTGGTTAATTTCTATTTGCCCAAAGAAATTGCATGGAGGTAGTAGTGAGGAGGTGGGGAATAACCAGGCCATGTGGAATGATCTGCCAGGCAGTTCAAGCAGAAACCCAAGCAGCCTCCCCTGCAAGCAGCTGTTTCCTCCACCTGCGCTGAAGCCAATAATTGGAAAATTGACTGTTTTATGTTTCATCCTTCATTTCTCTCTCCCCACTCTAACTGATGATTCTGTCGAGCCGCAGAATAGGCGAGAGCGGAGAGCAAAAGCACAGGGGTGCTCATCCCCAAGGTGATTGGTTTATTTTCAGAGCATCTAAGGTGATGATGTCCTGTGTGCCTTCGCTGACTGCCACTGGTTATTAGTAGGACGGCATTTTGGTCATGTCTGTTCTCCGTATCTGCCGCTGGTTAACATAGGGCTCGGTGAAGGACAGACCTTGAGCTCCCAGTCTTTGTCTCCCGCTTGTGTGTACTGGACGACCTATAACTTGTTGGCCCTTGGATACTTCCATCTCAGGCCCCCTAAAAGGGCAGGAATGGGAAGAGGGGAACTACCATTTATTCAACTCCTAGCTCCTCCTTGCCAGGCATTTCTCTTGTTTTTGTTTTTACTAACTTCCCTTCCCCCTTCCAGAAAAAGAAAAGAAACAGGCATTTTGTATACATTATTTTATTCAGGTGACAAAGTAGTTAATCATGGTCATAAATAACGTACAACTTAAAAATTTTTCTTACACATGAACTTTATGAGCAAGTAAATATTTTCTTATTTGGGGCCTTTGTTTTTCCTGCCTGATTCAAGAGTTTTACAACCCTTAACAACCCATGTGCATTTAAATGGTTTGAGGTTTCAGTTTGCTGTTTTCTATAAATGTAAAGAAAACACATGCAACTTCTGCCATTAAGGAGATGACATGCCAAATCTTTTTTTGTGAGCTAGAGCCCTGACTTTTGAACTGCTTGCTTAAGAACCTGTGTTGTCTCTGTGTAGCTTTGAGTGACTTAGGGAACATTTAAGGAAGTTTCATTTCCTGGTTTACAGTTGACCCTTGAACAACACGGGGTTTTGGGGTGCCAGCACCTCCCCTGCAGGTGACAGTCTGTGTATAACTTTTGACTCTCCCAAAACTTAACTGTTCAGTCTTCTGTTGACAGAGCCTTACCCATAACATAGTCAATTAACACATGTTTTGTATGTTATATGTATTACATACTGTGTTCTTACAATAAAGTAAGCTAGAGAAAAGACAGTGTTATTAAGAAAATTGTAAGGAAGAGGAAATATATTTATAGTACTGTGTTTATCCAAAAAAATCTGTATATAAGTGGACCCATGCAGTTCAAACCCGCATTGAGAGTCAGCTGTATTTCACTGTTTTGTTTTGTTTTTCCTCTTGGAGCTGTTTTCTTTTCTTTTCTTCTTCTTCTTCTTTTTTTTTTTTTTTGGAGCTGTTTTCTATAATTTAAGAATACTGGACACAGGGGATTAGGGGAGAGTGGTTGAGACGGGCTAACATGCCTTGAGTGTCCACCCAGTGCCACTCTGATGTCTCTCATGGTGAAAATCTGCCCTCAGGGAATGCTTTCCAGAAGGCCCATGTTTAGCTCTGTGCCTTGTGCCTTAGATGTTTAGCAAATACTGCTTAACGAAGACATTTTACTTTCCCAAAAGCATTCAGAACCTTTCACAGATAGTGTTTTGTTAAATTCTTCCAACATCTCAAAGGAGACCTGCTTGGATTTTACTGATGGGATGGGCAGAGAAACAGGGAGACTGAGATGAGAACTAGACCCCAAACTCCCTCTTCTTTTCTTCTCTTTCCTTGACTTTATCAAACTTTTATCTAAATACATCTACAAAAAAGGCAAAATTCAGGAGCATCCACTCTACCAAAGTCTTAAACAGTAATTTGAGAAATGTAGTTGCTGCTTTTAAAAAATTAAACCTCAGCTCTCCTTACTGGACATACGAGTGTGATCTTAAAATATACTTGGCGAGAGGAAAGTAAGGGCTCATTTCTGAAACACTGCACTCCTTGATGCTCCGGTCTCTTGTGGCGTAAATTATAAATGCAGGTTTTCCTGAGGTTATTGAGATGATGATATGAGAGCCTTATGAGTGGAAATATAAAGGAAAGGCTTAGAAAAGAATTTGAGACCAAGAGGTGCTGTAAATGGTGGCAGGACAGCAAAAGCGACAAGGAAGTTAAAACCTGCATGTGTGTTGAAGATTCTGATGCGGACAGCCTCGGGTTAAAGGGATCTCCAGGGGCCCGGAGCCACCTCTGAGCTGGCCATCTGCAGGCACACCGTGCCAGCCACCGGATGGGAGGAAGTAGAGCTGATTTTAAGAGGGTTCTAGGTGAGGGATGGACTGTTAACACCTCCACTGGTAATTCAACTTTACTGTCTGGGTATGTTCTTTCTTTGGAACTTAAATCTTTCCGCATTAACCCACTGCCTACTTTCCCACACCTCTCCCTGGAGACGTAGTTTGCCTTATGTTCTGACAGTTGCCGTTTTTTGGAAGCTCATCATAATCCATTTCAAGCAGTTGATGTTTTGAAACTTGATTACAGGTGAGGCCATATTGTTTT
>NC_138378.1:38419550-38433186 GCF_054177405.1 Leptonychotes weddellii
TAGCAACCCTCAGTTTGTTTCCTGAGATTACGAATTTGTCATATCAGTGAGCTCATATGATACATGTCTTTCTCTGATTGACTTATTTCACTGAGCATAATACCCTCCAGTTCCATCCACGTCATTGCAAATGGCAAGATCTCATTCCTTTTGATGGCTGCATAATATTCCATTGTATATATATACACCACATCTTCTTTATCCATTCATGTCAATGGACATCTTGAAAGCCATGAATTCTATGTGCAGTATTCCCCTAGTGCTGGAGTTCTGCCGTTCTCATTGATCGGTAAACTTGGTCTTGGCTGGCTGTTCTTGCTGATCTTTTGGGGGAGGGGCCTGTTGCCGTGGTTCTCAAATGTCTTTGCCAGAGTCGGAATTGCCCCGCCCTTGCTGGGGCGGGGCTAAGTAACCTGTTCGGGTTTGCTGTCTGGAGCTTTTGTTCCCTGCAAGCTTTCTGTACAGTTTTGGAGGACGAGAGTGAAAATGGCGGCCTCCCAGTCTCTGCCCGCGAGGAGCCAAGAACTCAGGGCCCCACTCCTCAGTGAGCCCCCAGAGAAAAGCAATCATTTCCGTCTCTCCGGTCTCCGGCCACACTCTGTGCTCACCCGGCCTGTGACTGAGCGTTTAGCACACGACCCCGTGTGGAGTCTCCAAACCCAACGGATTCCTGCGGTGTGTTCCTGTGCCGCTCCTACCTGTGGGAGGAAGGGGAGTCTCCCCGGATCTGCCACTTGTTGGGTCTCTGCTGGAAGAGCAGTGGCCCGACTGTGCTGCCGATCACGGTTTATGGCAACCCCAAGCTGAGAGCCCCCGCCTTGCTCCGTCTCTGCAGCCGGCTTCCCCGCTGGGATACCTGGGAGCTCTGCCGCACTCAGGCACCCCCGGTCTTTTTGTGACCCCGAGGGTCCTGAGACCACAGTGTCCCAGCAAGGGTTCCACCCCCAGCTTAGCCACTGGAGTGACATCCCTCAGCGGAGCAGACTTCTAAAATTTCCAATTTTGTACTCTGCTCTTCTATCACTTGCCAGTAGTGGCTGACGGAGGCCCCCTCCTCCACCATCTATCTTCCCGAATATTGCCTTGGAGTCACTTCTCCGCACGTCCTACCTTCCAGAAGGTGGTCGCTTTTCTGTTCAGAGAGTTGCTGCTATTCTTTTCTCCAATCTCCTGTTGAGTTTGTAGGTATTCAGAAAAGTTTGATCCCTATCTAGCTGAATTCCTGGGATAGACGAAATTTAGGTCTCCTACTCCTCCACCATATTTCTCCTCCCTGAACTATACTTTTTTATTGCTCTTCCTTAAAAAAAAATTAAAAACTAGAGAAAATATAATTTATTTATCTTTAAGTTCTTATTTTACTTCCAGTTAATTAACATACAGTGTTACATTAGTTTCAGGTGTATAATGTAGCAACTCAGCAGTTCCACACATCATCCAGTGCTCATCACAAGTGTACTCCTTAATCCCCATCATCTATTTCCCTCATCCCCCCACACACCTCCCCTCTTGTAACCATCAGCTTGTTCTCTATAATTAAAAGTCTGTTTCTTAGTTTGTCGCCTTCTCTCTTTTCTTCCCTTTGCTTATTTGTTTTATTTCTTAAATTCCACATATGAGTGAAATCATACGGTATTTGTCTTTCTCTGACTGACTTATTTTGCTTAGCATTGTACTCTCTGGCTCCATCCATGTTGTTGTAAATGGCAAGATTTCATTTTTTTTCATGGCTGAATAATATCTCATTACATATATATATATACCTCACATCCTCTTTATCTGTTCATCAATTGATGGACAGTTGGGCTGCTTCCGTATCTTGACTGTTGTAAATAATGCTGTTGTAAACATTGGGGTGCATGTATCCCTTTGGATTAGGGTTTTTGTATTCTTTGGGTAAATACAATTGCTGGATCACAGGGTAGTTTTATTTTTAACTTTTTGAGGAACCTCCATACTGTTTTCTACAGTGGTTACACCAGTTTGCATTCCCACCAATGATATAAGGGTTTCTCTTTCTCCACATTCTCGCCAACACCTGTTGTTTCTTGTGTTTTTGATTTTAGCCATTCTTACAGGTGTGATGTGATATCTCATTTTAGTTTTGATTTGCATTTTCCTGATGGTAAGTGATGATGAGCATCTTTTCATGTGTCTGTTGGCCATCTGGATATCTTCTTTGGAGAAATGTCTATTCATGTCTTCTGCCCATTTTTTAAATTGGATTATTTGTTTTTTGGGTGTTCAGTTGTATGAGTTCTTTATATATTTTGGATACTAACCCTTTATCAGATATGTTATTTGCAAATATCTTCTCCCATTTCCTAGGTTGCCTTCTAGTTTTATTGATTGTTTCTTTCACTAATTTGATGTAGTATCAGTAGTTCATTTTTACTTTTGTTTCCCTTGCCTTAGGAGGCATATCTAGAAAAAGTTGCTATGGCCAGTGTCAAAAAGGTTACTGCCTTTGTTCTCTTCTGGGATTTTTATGCTTTTAGGTCTCACATTTAGGTCTTTAATCCAGTTTGAATTTGTTTTTCTGTATAATATACGAATGTGGTCCAGTTTCTTTTTTTGCATGTTGCTGTTCAGTTTTCCCAATACCATTTCTTGAAGAGATTATCCTTCTCCCATTGGGTATTTTTTCCCTGCTTTGTAAAAAATTAATTGACTGTGTAGTTGTGAGTGTATTTCTGGTTTTCTGTTCTGTTCTGTTGATCTCTGTGTCTGTTTTTGTGCCAGTATCATACTGTTTTGATTGCTACAGCTTTGTAATACAACTTGAAGTCTGGAATTGTGATGCCTCCGGCTTTGTTTTTCTTTTTCAAGATTGCTTTGGATATTCATAGTCTTTTGTGGTTCCAAAGGAATTTTAGAATTGTTTGTTGGGAGTTTTTTGATTACTGATTCAATTTCTTTGGTGGTTATCAGTTTATTCAAATTTTCCATTTCTTCCTGTTTCGGTTTTGGTAGTTTATATGTTCCTAGGAATTTATCTGTTTCTTCCAGGTTGTCCAATTTGTTGGCATATTGTTTTTGATAATATTCTCTTATAATTATTTATATTTCTGTGGTGTTGGTTATTATTTCTCCCTTCTCATTTGTGGTTTTATTTATTTGAGTGCTTTCTCTTTTTTTTTTTTTTTGATAAGTGTGACTAGAGGCTTATTAATTTCATTGTGCTTTTCAAAGAACCAGCTCCTGGTTTCATTGATTTGTTCTAGTGTTTTGTTTTGTTTTTGTGTTTTTTTTTTTTTTAGTTTCTATATCATTTATTTCTGCTCTAATGTTTTTAGAGAGAGAGAGAGAGAACAGAGAAGAGGGGCAAGGGGAGAGAGAGAATCTTAAGCAGGTTTCGTGCCCAGTGTGGAGCCCAATGCGGGGATAGATCTCATAACCCTGGGATCATGACCTGAGCCAAAGTCAAGAGTTGGACACTTAACCAACTGAACCACCCAGGCGGCCCATAAACTGCTGTTTTTATGTGGCTTTTCCATGTCAGCTGCTGACTCTTTAAGGGTGGCAACCCAACTATCACTCTCCTCCCTGCTCACCCAGTGCTGAGTCAGCTGTTAAAGCCTCAGGCTCCAAGTCCCAGTAGTTTTACAAACTCACAGAATTCAGCCCCTCTGGTTTTTAAAGCCAAATGTTATCGGGATTAGTTTTCCCTGTGTGAGCTCCCTAGGTTTCGAGGGCCAGTTTCTCTGCCCTCTCTGGGCCTCCAGAAAGACTCCTTCTGCCTTTATGACTTTCCTGACCTTTTAGATGCAGCTTCTTTTCTATATTTAGTTGTGGAGTTTGTTCTGCCAGTCCTTGGGTCACTTTCTGGTTTATTGACTTGGATGTGGATGATATCTAGTTGTAAATGTGGGATAGGGTGAGGTCAGGGTCCTCCTACTCTGCCATCTTCCAAGCTCCAATCAAGAAAATACAGTATAAGGGGCGCCTGGGTGGCTCAGTCGTTAAGCATCTGCCTTTGGCTCAGGTCATGATCCCAGGTCCTGGGATAGAGCCCCTCATTGGCTCCCCGCTCCGTGGGAAGCCTGCTTCTCCCTGTCCCACTCCCTCTGCTTGTGTTCCCTCTCTGTCTCTCTCTCTGTTAAATAAATAAATAAAATCTTAAAAAAAAAAAAAAGAAAATACAGTTTAATACAAAATATGCATGACACTCTTTTTTCTGGTTCTGGAAGCCTCAGGAAGAAGTTGACTGAGAGACATGTATGATGGTGGCCTCTCTCATTTTGATGCAGACTCTTGAGTAAATTTATCTTTTTTTTTTAAGAGAGAAAGAGCGAGAGGGGAGGGGGCAGAGAGAGAAGGGGGCAGAGGGAAAGGGAGAGATAATTTTTTAAAATTTATTTATTTATTTATTTATTTAAGGTAGCTAATATACAGTGCAATATTGATTTCTGGAGTAGAATCAGTGATTCATCACTTAAGTAAAACGCCCAGTGCTCATCATAAGTGCCTTCCTTAATACCCATCACCCATCTAGCCCATCCTCCACTCACCTCCCTCCATCAACTCTCAGTTTGTTCTCTATCGTTAGGAGTCTCTTATGGCTGGGGGTGCCTGGGTAGCTCAGATGGTTAAGTGTCTGCCTTCAGCTCAGGTCGTGATCCCAGGGTCCTGGGATCGAGTCCCGCATCGGGCTCCCTGCTCCTTGGGAGCCTGCTTCTCCCTCTGCCTCTCTCTCTCTGTCTCTACTGAATAGATAAATAAAATGTTTTTAAAAAAAAAGTCTCTTATGGCTTGTTTCTGTCTCTCCTTTTTTCTTTTCCCCTTCCCATATGTTCTTCTGGTTTCTTTCTTAAATTCCGCATATCAGTGAGATCACACTGACTTATTTCACTTAGCCTAATATACTCTAGCTCCATCCACATCATTGCAAATGGCAAGATTTCATTCTTTTTGATGGCTGAATAATATTCCATTATATATATACATATATACATACCACATCTTTATCCGTTCATCAGTCAGTGGACGTTTGGGCTCTCTCCATAGTTTGGCTATTGTTGATAATGCTGCTGTAAACATCGGGGTGCATGTAGTCCTTTGAATCTGTATTTTTGTATCCTTTGGGTAAATACCTAGTAGTGCAATTGCTAGATTGTAGCGTAGTTCTATTTTTAACTTTTTGAGGAAACTCCATACTGTTTTCCAGAGTGGCTGCACTAGTTTGCATTCCCACCAACAGGGCAAGAAGGTTTCCCTTTCTCCACATCCTTGCCAAGGGAGAGAGAGAATCTTAGGCAGGCTCCATGCCCAGTGTGAAGCCCGACACGGGGCTCAATCTCACAACCCTGAGATCATGACTTGAGCCGAAATCAAGAGTCGTGGATTGCTTAGCTGGCTGAGCCTCCCAGGTGCCCCTGTTTTGAGTAAATTTTTAATAAGTTGAAACAGTTTTGGGTGACAGAGCAAAAGGCATTGTCTCAGGTTGGATGGGAGGGTGATCTGGGTGAACAACCTGCCATACACGGATGACCAAGATCGGAGGCCTGATATGTTACTGAAGGCCCATATCATCATTCCAGCCCTTCTCCCCATCAGCTTTATTGAGATATAGTTTACATATTATTACATATATTATTGAGATGTAGTTTACATATAACATTGTAGCAATTTAAGATGTAGAATATAATGATTTCACATATGTATAGCATATTGTGAGATGACTTTATTTTTTTTTTTAATATTTTATTTATTTATTTGACAGGGAGAGACACAGTGAGAGAGGGAACACAAGCAGGGGGAGTGGGAGAGGGAGAAGCAGGCTCCCACTGAGCAGGGAGCCCGATGCGGGGCTCTATCCCAGGACCCTGGGATCATGACCTGAGTCAAAGGCAGACGCTTAACAACTGAGCCACCCAGGTGCCCCGTGAGATGACTTTATATTTGAATAATTTCAGACTGAAAGTTGAACAAATAGAACAAGTTCCGATAATGCCCTTTGCCCAGTTTCCCCAAATGTTAACATCTCACTTCTCTGTAGTAGTGATCAAAACCAGCAAGTTACCAGTACCATTAACTAATCTACAAACCTTCATCAGTTGCCCATTGTCCCTCATATGTCCTTGTTCTGGTCCAGGATCTACTACAGAATCCCACATTGCATTCAGGGATTGTGTCTTTTTAGTCTCCTCTGATCTAGGACAGTTCCTCAGTCCTTGTCTTTCATGATCTTAACACTTCTGAAGAGCATGGGCCAGTTATTGTGTGAATGTCCCTCAATTTAGGGCTTATTTGGTATTTGTCATGATTCAGCTTATGTGTTTTGGCAGGAACACCACAGAATTGATGTGTCCTTTTCGTGCATCACATCAAGGGGCACTGGGGCGGGGGAGTCAGTGTATCTTATTACTGGTGATATTGACTCTGGTCAGTCACTTGGTAAAGGTGGTATCTTCTAGATTTCTCTACTGTAGAGTCACTATTCCTTTATTTTTGAAAAGCATATTTCTTATTTTTTTAAACACAGATGCTTTTAAAAATGACTCATCTTTTGATCATCTTATGTATGTATGCATGTATGTATGTATGTATTTATTTTAAAATAGGCTCCATGCCCAGTGTGGAGCCCAATGCAGGGCTTGAACTCATAACCCTGAGATCAAGACCTAAGCCTAGATCAGAAGTTGGACACTTAACTGACTGAGCCACTGGGTGCCCTTCTGCTGATATAAAAAAAAAATACATACATATATAAATATATATGTATGTATTTTTTTTTTAAAGTTAACATGCTCTTGGTTAGAAAAGTCAAACAGTAAGAACTGTAAAAAAAGAAAATTCTCCTCATTGTGTATTTCTCCAGAAAAATTTTCCTATATGCACGGTGCTGACCGTTTTTGACCCAGTTTCAATAGAGTGGTGGGGGTAGGAGTCAGGGCTGGAGGGGCCTGGGGTGTGAATGGAGGCTCTGGGAAGGCTGATGGAGAAGAGGAGACTTGGAGCAAAGAGGGACCTGGGGAGGAAGGGAGGCTTTCACAGGACAGATCGTGTGGAGACTGGCTGTAAAATTACTTCTTGTACAAAAAGCACTGTACAGATGAAAGGTGGCACTACAGTAATGCCTAATGTTAGAAGGTAAAAAAGCTACTTGTGTTTTCCTATAGTGTTTTCTGGAACATTCCTAACAAAGGTCAGTACATCAGGAAAGCACAAGTTGATTGGTTTTTTTATTCGTTACAAAATGACTCATGGGGTGCCAGGTTTTCTCATCAGGGATTATGAGCCCCAGAAAGCTGCTGTTGTGGGGAGTGCTGGCGGGGTTTCTGTCCCCTGCCTGGTGCCTTGCACAAGAACACAGCCTTTTCTACATGTGGGCACCCTGGGCCAGAGAGAGAATGTGTCCCCTAACAAACTTGGCTGGATGAATTCCTGATAAATGAGATGTACCAACAGGTACCCTGGTTAAGGGAGCATAGAGCAAATGTCTTTAAAAACATTACAGATGGTCTTCTTTAAATAGGTTAGTTCCTAATAATTCATTATGTCATTTGCTAGACCCTGGCAATATTCTTTGAACTTTTTAGGCCTTTTCAATAATAGAGTTTTTGCCCTTAAGACTTTATACCTTTCCTTCATCATGTACAATCTGCAGACAGGTTGGAACAATAGATCAGGGACACATCTCCAGGGCCCTTGGTTCCGCTGCCCTGTGTGAGCTGAATGCACTCAAGGAATCCCTCTGGCCTTGGAGTGTGCAGGAGCACAGTTAGGAACGGACCACACGGGTCACTTAGGAAATAGCATTTGGCTTGCCCCAGTGCTCGAGATGTAGTAGGTTGGCTTTCAGTAAATATTTACTGAGAGCGCGATGTTCTGTGTGCTTGCTTTGGCTTCTGCTTTCAAAGAATAATTTGTTAAGTCTTTCTGATTGCTGATTTGTACATCTATCAGATAAAATGCAGGAAGTAAATTGATGATTCTGAATAGGAACAGAACTCATTTCTGGTTGATTTAAAGCATCATTTAGAGTTGCTTATTTTGCATAGAGCTAATGTAGTGCAGTGCCTGAGGTCCATTTTAAGGTCCTGTTATGTAACCTTATCATTGTTGGTAAGAGAAATTTATCTGTAGTCACTTTAACCTGTTGCATAATAAACGTTTAGGGAGTTTCTTACTTCCATGTCGGTGGTTTTTAGGTAAGCATCTATTTTATGTCTTTTTTTTTAAAGGACCAGACCAAAGGGGAAGCAGAAGTGGTAAAAGGAGAGACTCTTCATTGGTCCCTTGAGCTACAGCAGAGGGAAGGGCTGATAATCTTTTCAAAGAAAGGTTTTGGTTTCCCTCCCTAAGCCTCTAAGACTCCCCACCTGTGTATGACACCACCTCCCTCCTCCTTCCCTTCCTCTCTGTAACAGGCTCTCCTTCCTTAATTTTCATTTCCTTGGCAATTGAACCCTTCATTTGGGTGCCATTAGCTACCTCCCTGTTTTAAATTCCCCTTTTCCCACTTCCCAGTCTGGGCAGGTGTTGTGTCCAGCATGAATTGGGGAAGTTGGTGGATTTAGCAAGTGGTGTAGAATAAAGATCCGAGTCTGAGGCAGATCAGAGGAGCCACACTGGGATAAGCACTAGTGGTCCCAGAGGATGATCAGCTGCAGTGGTCTGCAGTGGTGACCAAGAGTGGACGGCCTCAGATGTCTCTGTATCAGTGCTTGAGGTGGGGTACCCCAGGGAGCGGGGCTGTCATGAAGGATGGAGATTGGAGAACAAAACCATCACTGCTTCTGTTGCAGGACACATCATGTCTGGAGTAGGCAAGAAAGGGAATTGTTTATACACATTTTTTTTGTAAAGAATTGTCAGACTAATGTCCTTTTTAGCACACACCTCTGCCACATTCCTCCCTGTCAGCCTCAGTTCCTATCCCATGGGACCAGTTTTCCTCCCCGAGTACCATGACCGGTCCCCGGGCCCGAGTGGCCTCTGGGCCCCCTGCTGTGCAGAGTCCGTCCCAGCTTCCTGTCCCTGCACTCTGGGTCCCCTCCCTTCTTTACTATTCTTGAATTGCTTTTTTGTTTGTGCTGAAGTCCTTCTTCAAGTAATTTTTTCTAGGAAGAATGTTTGGAAAGTGAACTTGCTGACGTAGAAATCTGAAAGATCTATGTCGTTCCTTACACTTCTTAGTTTGGATGGATATAGGATTTTAGGTTCAAAATCCTTTTCTTCAGAATACCCAAGCGTTTGGTTCTGCCTCTGGTGTTTCTGTGATGACGTTTGTGGACCACCACGTTCTCCTTGATTGGTTGGTAGCCTTTTTTTTTGCTTTCTGGGATCCTGTTTTTGTTCTTTGGTGTCCTGAAATTTTATGAAGATTGTTAATTTTCATCCTGTTTAAATCTGAATATTCTTGCCTTTCTTTAGCTCTGGGAAGATGTTTCTTCCTCCTCCTCCTCCTTGTTCTTCTTCCTCCTGTTATTATCATCACTATTACTGTTGTATCTCCTTCATTTACTTTTCTCTTCTCTTTCTCTGGGAAGCCTGAAGATCAGTTAATTGTCTTCCTAGATTGGCCCACTGTCTTAAATTTTCTCAGTATTTTCTGTGTTGTCTTCTGTTTCTTTTTTCTCCCTGGGACAATTATTGAACTTTATCTTCCAGTCCTTCCACTGAATTTTTATTTTTATTTATTTATTTTTTAAATTTATTTATTTATTTTTTTAGTAATCTCTACACCCAACGTGGGGCTTGAACTCATGACCCTGAGCTCAAGAGTTGCCCTCTCTTCTGACTGAGCCAGCCAGGCACCCCTGAATTTTTAATTTGGCACTCATATTTCAAATATCCAGGAACTTTTTTGTTGTTGTTCTAATGGCCGCTTTTTCATAGCAGCCAGCTTTTGTTTTTGTTTTGTTTGCTTATTTTGTTTCTAGGGATATTAGATCTTCCTGATACTCTCTGAAGATGATTTTCCTTGGCGATTGACCCCTTCAACTGGAAGGGTTTAAATTGGAAATTTAAAATGTTCATTTCTGTTTGCTGAATTGTATCTGTTTCCTTGGAGCCAGTTGTTCTGTTTATTTTACTTTCTTCTCTTTTGAGGAATGGGTGCTCCCTCAAATATCTGGATGTTTTGGTTGTGTGTCCATGCTTAAGAATGCTGACTGGAGTGGATTAATAGAGGTAGTTGGTGAGTAGTTAGTTTCACAGGTAGGTCAGTCTGGTCTTGAGCAGGCCTCTTCCCTGAACAGGAGGATAGCTGGGTGCTCAGCCTGTGTGCATATGTGGGCAGAAGCCTCAGAAAAACAATTCAGGCGCTCTCATTGCCGCAGGTTTTGAAGGGGGGACGTGGAAAGGGTAAAAAAGGGCACCTAATCAAGGGTAAGTGTGAGACAGTAGCCTAGTCTTAAAAAATAAATGGAGACTTACAGGAATTCTAAGAACAATGTTGTTTGTTTGTTTATTTTTTAAAGTTATTTCTCCTGGAGACATTTTTGGCTGTCACAGCTGAGGAAAGGGGATGGGCTACTGGCTTCCAGTGAGTGGAGGCCAGGGATGCTACCAAACAACCCAGAATCCGCAGGACAGTGCTCACAACAAAGAATTATGTGGCTCCAAATGTCCGTAGTGCTGAGGTTGAGAAATGCTACCGCAGAGCCAGAGGATCAAGGAGAGTGTAGGGCAGTCAGGGCAGATTGAAGGATGTCAGGAAGCATGTCTCATAGGATGTCAGCTTCTGTTTTGCTTGTCCACTCTGCCAGGGGGAGAGACTTGCGCAAGTTAATGTTTCCATCCCAGAGAATTTGTAAGAAAGATTGTCTAGACACTGTCCAGTGCAGTGTTACTAGCCACAAGTGGCTATTTAGAATGAACTAAAATAAAAAATAATTGAGTTGCATTAACCACATTTCTAGTGCTCAACAGCCACTTGTGGCTATGCATTAGACAGTACAGAGATAGAACATTCCCATCATCACAGATAATTCTCTCTTTGACAGAGCTGGTCTAGACAGTATTGGTGATGTTTTAAGGAATTTGAAGACTAGAAGGGGTGCTGTTTGTTAAAAAATCTAGTTTTGTATTTCAAGGTATCAGGGGCTAAGGGGAATTGGGAAGAGGTCACTGAGAGGCACAAATTCGAATTTTAACAGACTGATTAATGAGAGTTTATCAGTGTCCTCACACATAGATATACATCCATAGTGCACCTGCTGCACCAACACACACACCCACTCACACACCCACAGTAGCCCCTGGCCCCAGCCCATATCCTTTCTGCACAGTTGGTTCATAGCTACTGTGGGAAGAGGAATGGAACTGCAGTAGATGGGAAGTGAGAGCAGCTTTAGATGTTGTTCACGAAGTTCTCCAGGAAGGTTCAGGCCAAAGATGTTCTGTGCCGAGTCCAAGAGCGCTGTTGAGATTATAATCCCAGCCTCATTTGATGAGTCCGAGATGTCTTGTTGGATCGGATGTTCTTCTGGAGGGTCTTATGTCACATTCGGACGTCTTTTACTAAGTAGGTATCTGTGAGAGAGTGCTGTCCCTCTAGCACAGGTCACAAGATGCATTCGGGTGCCAGTAGAATGTCACATTTGGAGTTAGAGTGAGCACCCCAGACAAAGGAGGTGATGCAAGGCCTCCTCAAACTGCCAGTAACTAATCAGTGATAGTGGGGGAGATTAACATTCACTGACAGTAATACATTTATTTTGCAAGTGCTACTTCACTGGGGGGATACCCACGAGGAGTGAGTCAGGACCGTGATAGGTTATAGTGGAGGGAGAGAGTTCCAATATCTTTTCAAAAGGATGCTGAAGAATCTGAGCACTTTCATAACATGGTAATGAGCTCAAACACAGATGTCTCAGTGGAAGGGAGGAGGTGGATGGAAGTGATTTAGCTCAGTCATGACGGTCACCGTGAGTTAGGAGATCTGCTTTGTGTGAGAATGACCAAATCGAAGACAAGGGGACTTGATGAGCCCCTGCTTCTCTTCACCTGTGTAATCTGCCAGAGGGTGTACTTTCTCTTCTGGGAGAAGGCAGTGACACTGTGCTCCCTTACAGACTTCAAAAGAACTGAAAAGAATTGAGTGTGGAGATGTTAGAGACAAGATGCCAAAGGACAGGAGCAATATTGGAATCTTAAATATGTTCCAAAATGGAAGAGTTTGCTCTTGTAGCCCAGTGTATTCTCAGCGTGTTTGCTGGCTTTTGAGCCAGTGTCCTTCTGAAGACACAGCCATTTGAATCCTTCTTGTGCACCATGTTTTCTCCTTGGCTCTCTATGCTGGTGGAGCCATGACTGATCAAACGTGGAGCTAAGACTGTACTTGGAAAGGGGCCTGGCTTAATGCACATGGGTTTCTTCAGTTTTCTCTTTTTTCTTAGATTTGGATAAAGAGGATAAAGGTTAAGTGAGCTGTTCTCAGCAGTTGTGGTTCGATGCTAGAGATTTGACAGTTGTTGACCAGCCAGAGAGTTCCGAACTCTTTCCCTATGTCAGGGGCAAGGCCAAGGCAATTGTGCTTGTACCATCAGCTATGCTGGCCATACCCTGTGTTCATGGGAGGAGATTTGCCTTCCTGCAGAGAGGTTTATTTGGGGGCATTGCTTTTCTGTAGTACCTGGAAAGGTCTCTTCAAGAAGAGCACCACTGCAATTGCAAGTGAAGAAAAATTAAAAGATAAAATCTCTTTGGTACTGCTTTAGATTTTCTCCTTGTGGTGATGTTTTCTGGAATAGAATCTTCTTCCTTTGATTTCCAAACAGGTAACTTGTCAAGTGTGTGGGATTGTTCTTGGGTTTGGACAGCTCAGGGTGTCATGGTTGACTTTAGAAAAGGAAAAGGAATATTGGGACTTCTTTACTGGTGGAGGATCCACTACCTTTAAAAAATGAGACTTGATGCTTTGACGATGATGTGGGAGGTTGCCTCCAAGGAGCTAGATTAATAGCTAATCTTTTGAAAAAATAACACAGAAAATGACCTTTCAGTTCTGTTCTCTGAGGCAGATCAAGTGGAGTGCATTTGTAGGCAGAAAAACATTTTGTGTGAATTATATCCAAGGAAGCAGTGTGACTCAGTGCTCTGTAATTAGCCCTGTCCTGGTGTTTAAGCTTCTGAAAGGAAGCACTGCTTTTGTCATCGAGTTCTTTTTAATCTCTTTAGTGGTACATTTACGTATTTTAATTGAATGTTTCAGCATTCCTCAGGTGAAGCATTTTTGAGCATTGC
This sequence comes from Leptonychotes weddellii, assembly GCF_054177405.1. Taxonomy (NCBI): domain Eukaryota; kingdom Metazoa; phylum Chordata; class Mammalia; order Carnivora; family Phocidae; genus Leptonychotes; species Leptonychotes weddellii. The sequence goes on from NC_138378.1 coordinate 38,432,745, forward strand.
CATTGTACCCATCAGGTGTGGCCCATAGAGAGCAGCGTGCCCAAGGGGGCTGAACAGCAGTGGGAGCCCAGGCCCAAGAAAGTGCCTGCTCTTAGTTGGCCTCCTTCACATTTTGTTTTTCTTGTGTGGTTTGCCATTTTTCACCCAGTCTTCATTTCCTTTAAGCAGTTAGTATCTTCATGAGAGAGACACAGAATCCTGATAACTCCAATCTTCTTGGCTCTCTTGGATATTATCAGGATTTCAGTTATGTTCAGAAAGAGCTTTCTTGATAGCAGGAGAGGAAGAATGAAGTGGGGGGGAAATCGGAGGGGGAGATGAACCATGAGAGACCATGGACTCTGAAAAACAAACTGAGGGTTCTAGAGGGGAGGGGGGTGGGAGGATGGGTTAGCCTGGTGCTGGGTATTAAAGAGGGCACGTTCTGCATGGAGCACTGGGT
>NC_138378.1:38433286-38465308 GCF_054177405.1 Leptonychotes weddellii
ATGGGAAGCCAGAGACCTGCTTGGTTTCAGCTCAGGTTCTTCAGTTTAAACAACCTTCTTTAGTGTTCAAAATCATACATAGTTGTTGTCTAAGTAAAACGCCTCAAAATGCATTGGAATAGATTATTTCTTTTTTAAGATTTTATTTATTTATTTGACAGAGAGAGAGAGAGCACAAGTAGGCAGAGAGGCAGGCAGAGGGAGAGGGAGAAGCAGGCTCTCCAAGGAGCAGGGAGCCCGACGTGGGGCTCGATCCCAGGACTCTGGGATCATGACCTGAGCCGAAGGCAGCCGCTTAACCGACTGAGCCACCCAGGCGCCCTGGAATAGATTATTTCTTGAGTACTCCATGTCTGGGACTAATCTTGCTTGCTCTCTCATATATGCATCTGGTCTTACCAAATAAAGCTGTAGTGGTCGATGTCTGGGGACATGCCAGCTCTTTAGGCCAAAGACTACAGTGTACCATAATGGCCCCAGGACTCAAAATGGAGCCTTGGTTGCCTGAAAGGGGTAATGGCTCCCTTCAAGGTGAACTGGTGGCCGTCTCAAGGCATCATGTGTTAGTCCTGTTGGAGACTGATCCACTGCTGAGGGTGCATCTTAGAGCTGATTCTTTTCTCTCTGGACAAGTAGACTTTGCCACAGAAAATCTTTTTTTTTTTTTTTTTAAGATTTATTTATTTGAGAGAGAGCAAGAGAGCACGTGCACGCATGTTGAGGGAGAGGGAGAGAGAGTCTTTTTTTTTTTTTTTTTAAAGATTTTATTTATTTATTTGAGAGAGAGAGAACACAGGGGGAGCGGGAGAGGGAGGGAGGGAGAAGTAGGGAGGGAGAGAGAGTATTAGGCAGATTCCGTGCTGAGTGCAGAGCCCAACATGGGGCTTGATCTCACAACCCTGAGCTGAAACCAAGAGTTGGACACTTAACCAAATACGCCGCCAGGCACCCTGGCACAGGAAATCTTAAAATGCATGGTAACACACATGTGTGTGTGCGTATCTTCATGCCGCCTCCTTTCTAGCCAGAAGAGCACTGAAGGTCTCCTGCTTCTCAGAGCTCCTTCCCTTGGCCCTCCTGGTGACCTGCTGGTCCTCAGGAACCTGGCATCCAGCCCAGCCAGAGGCAGGACGGAACTTTCCTGTAGGACCTAGGCACCAGCCCCGCAACACCTGGCCACTGGCCTGCAGGCATCCTAGGACAGGCGTCTTGTGAGTGTGTCTGTGTGAGGATTGTGGTGCAAGGGACACCTTTACAGACCTAGCGGTGTAGCTAGCTCTTCCCATGAGTGGGCAGGGCTTGGGGGATTGAGGGCCATGCGCATAGAGGGTGGTTAGGAACTTGGAGAAGATGGGGCATTCTCTCTGTCTCTTGAGATGTGGCTAGTCCCAACTGAAATGTGCTGTAGATGTAAAGTACACGCTGGATTTCAAGGAGTTAGTAAAAAGAGAAGGTATAATATCTCATAATTTTTATGTTGATTACACAATATAATGTATTAAAATGATTTCACCTTTTTCTTTTACTTTCTTAATGTGCCCACTGAAAAATTTAAAATTATATTGGTGCTTCTTATTTGTGGCTTGTGTTCTGTTTCTATTGGACAGCACTGAAGGACAGTCTGGTGAACATCTTGACACACAGTGGTATATATGCTGGCCTCTGGTCTTTAACGAAAGGGGGTTTTCTTTAGGACTCTTAATGAGAAATTTACAATAAAAGCAGGGAATGTGTATGTACCTGTATGTCGATACATTCGTATATGGATGCATGTAAATTGCCTAGGACTGGGAGAATAAAATAACTAAAATCTTAAATATAAACTGTGAACAACTTCTCTCCACAATTCTTTCTCCACATCTCATTAGGGTATATTATGGGAAACCGTATGACAATGGATTGTGTAGTAAAATGTTTTGATCTCAAGAGAGCAAGAAAGTGCATTTACTGTTGCAGTAAAGTTTGTATGAATAAAAATGTTTTTATATACAGGGAGGTGATTTTACCGATCACTGGCTTATTGGTTATTCATTTTAAAGAGAGGAATGCAATGTAAGATTTTTTTCTCAAATGAAATTATTTGTTCATTTGAAATGATTCTTTGTGTCCCCCCCCCATTTGTTCCACATGATAATTTTATGCTGTTATTCAGGTAAATAGGATGTATCCATTGCTACCTAGAGGGAGAGAGGCCAGAGGGAAAAACAGTTTTTCATAGTAATGGTTGAATTATAATTTTTAAAAAGTTAAAACCTAATTCTCCTACAAATGTATAGTGAGTAGGTATCAAGAATTATTGAACTCATAAATGAGGGAGCCAGCTGGATGGCAGTGGGATCAGGGGAGGCAACAGGAGACAGGTGGGAATGAACAATCAGGTACGGAATGTTAGAATAAGGGCACTAAGGTAAATACAGATTGATTAATGGACATCCAGCCATAATCTTGGGAATATCTCTTTGTCTCTACAGAAGTCATTTGCAGGTTCTCAGTCTTCTGATTCCAAGCTTCACAGGGTCTGGGCCCTAATCAGTAGTGAAGAGTAAGTCACACAAAGCTACATGCCCCGAGAGTGAGTTTGGTCTTGCTAAACCATGCTCCACAACAATGTTGAAGGAGACCCCAGTTATCTTTTGGTTTCATTTCCAAATTCTGGCTAATTTTTTTTTTCTATTTCTCAGTAGAATGGGCTTATTTGATCTTTTCCAGTGTTCACTATTCCCTGGGGCCTTTCCTACTCTTGTAAACTCCAAGGGGACTTAACGATATTTGAGGATCACATGAGGCCACAGTTACGCTTTCCCATCCTCCCTGTCCTCTTCCCCTGTCCATGTCCCCACTCATGCCACACCGGTTTATAGTCTGAATCTTACCACCTCGGCCTGATGCCTGGGGAGAGTTAAGTGGAGGGATGGCTTGCTTAGTTAGAGTGGTACTTTTGTTAGTTTTTTGTTTGTTTTTAATGTTTGATATTGGGGACCAATACAGTAAAAATGCACAGCAGCATCAGATTGCTGCAGAAATTTCTGAACACTCTCACTGTCTATACTTACGTCCTTACAGATCTGCACAAACAGTTTGGGGCAGGCAGTGGTCTGTTGGCCTCCGTTTGAGTAGCGTTGTCCTAGAGGGCGGTCTTTTCTAGCACTATGGTCAGGATAGAGATGTAGTTCCCTGTCGCCTGCAACAGTGGTGGGCCTATGAGTGGCTAGGGATCTGTAGCCCTCCGCCTCCTAGGTCTCCAGCAGTCCTGCCGGCTGATCAAAGTACGTGTGTGAGTTAAGTCCGAGTGAAGGGTTTGCGGTGCACAGATAAGCTTCAAGACAAGCCCCCTCGCCTTCCTTCCACTGAATTGGCACCGCCAAGCCCCTTCTAAATAGAAATTCTGGAGCCATTCCTACTTGCTGCCTCTAGGAAAAGTGTGCTTTCTGTTAGGCCACTGGCTTAGACTCTTGAGTCTTCACAGGCTTTGCAAGAAAGTCTGAGGAATGTAGAGAGCATGTTATTTCCTAGACTCCCTTCCACAGAACAAGACACTTGGGAAAGACATGTACACCATAAATAAAACCCCATTTGCTCAAGGATATTTTTGGTCTTTTGGAAGAGGCTAACTTTCCTTTCAAAGGGCATCATCAAACTTTGTTCATTCATTATATACAAATGGACTTCTATTTAAAAGTTACTTTAGAAAGCACATCAAAGAAACTCCCTGCTATCCTATAAGTTTGGAAAGACATTTTCCTTCATTGCCAATCTTCATTTCTTTAGCCTCATGTTCCAGGGAGCTTCTGTAAGTGATTCTTGGCATTTGATGCCTGCTCAGGTCTGTGGGGCGGGCAGGTTGTTCTCCTGGATAGTAGGCCTGTTCCTGTGCAGACTTGATGGAACCGGGAAGTATTGTCATGGAGATCACGATGCCTCCACGGATTCTCTCTGCCCAGTTTAGAACAACTGTCCACCAAACGGGTCTCTGTATCTACATTCTTTGATAGCACTGGTTATTCTTGATGGTGGAGCATGGTCTTCCCGTTGCCCTTTGGCTGCTGTTTCTCCAGTAAGGGAAAAGCACACGTCTCCTTGGAAATGGACTGGTGTACATTGTGACTCCATTGGGTCTGTGGAGGTCTGGGCATAGCTTTTATTTTTACCTCCACAGCTCTCTCCAGTTTGAGCAGTGCCCACTGCCCACCTAGCTTTCGCTTACTAGAGGTCTGCTATGCCTAGATGTGATCCTGTTTGAAGGTAGTATTTTGAAGACTGGTTGTAGTTTTATTTTTGGTGACTTGATGAGACAAGGTGAACGCCCAGGCCATGTACTTATGGACCATGGGCAGTATAAACATAATTAATAGAATAAGCGCAGTGACCTGGATATTAGAGACTCACGCTTGCAAACTGGGAGCCCACACCTGTGTGTTTGGCCAGTTCAGTATTTATACTTCTAAAGAAAACTCGTTGCCATTGTTATAAAAAGTTGAGATTTTCAGCTCTTCTCCCCCCAGTCAGACATGGATATATTGATGGCAGTGGGTGCTTGCCCTGAGTCACTGCTGCCTCTTCTGCAGGAGGCCTTTGCTCTTCTCACACTTGCCCTCTACGTGTGCGGCTGTACCTTCCTCATTTCCCTGAGGCATTAGTTTTGGTTCCCCTGATTTCACGTGCCTTTGCTGCTGAGTTTGGGGATGCATATTGGTAGTGAACTCTCTTCTGAGCATGGGTCAGTTTCCAGAGTCTTCCTATTAGGTGGAAATTGGATATGGTCTGAGTGACCCTGGAAAATCCCTTGCACAGCCCATGGTTTTATATAGATGGCCCTCCACAGTACAGTGCATATTTATATAAATCTGTTTGGTATGCACTGGTGGGCATGATGACATCCATAAGGGTGTCACTGATGGCAACTCCATTGGGCTGCCATTCCTCTTCGCCATCATCATCGTTTGGGTAAATATGGTTACTCATTTCCTCACTCTCCCATGGTCATTGTTTCTCCATGACTTTCCATTCCGTCTCGTTTCTTCCTGGAAGGTGTTAAGGAGCCTTACCACTCATCTGCCTGGCCCCTAAAGGTCGTATCTCTGCCTGAGACCTGCAAGTTCTATCCACAGGTCTTCCCATTGGTTCGGCAGCCCCTTACTCCCATTGCTGTGGGCAGATTCTCACCAAAGGTGATGGTGGGCAGAATGCCCTAGCCTATGGGGATCTTCCTTTCTTTTTTTCTGAGTGCCAGATGGTTGAATTCATATAAATTAAATGTACTTGTGATGTAATTGATAATACTGGTATAGACTTGGCATAAAAATCTTAAAAGTTTCCCTGGGAAATCTTACAGTTGAACAAAGGGAATGAAAGCAGCTGGTAAGGACTTAATAAGCCACCTTACACCCAGAAGTTAGGGGCTAGGGTGGGGTGGGGCATTTTCATTTGTGAGTGTTCTTCCCCTCCCCCCTTTTTAAAAATGCCTAGAAAACCATATAGAAAATAGGCACTCTGGAAACTCTGGGCCTGCATTCTAATTTCATTTTTGACTCTAGGATACATTAGTCTAAATCACTTTTTGTGGTTGTATTTGAGGATTAGGTCACTTAGGAAAGTACAGTGAGTTCCCTTCCATTATGAATGGGCTACCTATAATGTATTGTCTAAACTTGGGACACTTCTGAGACTGAAGAGGACAGTAGATTGTTCTGGGAAAACCACAATGTGTGGTCACCCTGATTATGAAGATCAGTTTGAGTTAGTCGTCTTAAAATGAACATTTTTTTAAATTGAGAACAATTTTGATAGAATTCAGATTAGGTACCATGTTTTATATTCTCTCTATAATAGAAACTAATAATATAATAGAAATAATAATAATTATAGAATATGTATTATAGAAATAATAATACAACAGAGAAATTTTTATTAAAACTAAGTAAATTGTCTTATGAAACATCTATACCAAGGTCAATTCACATAAAATAGAATTTTTGACAAAAAATACATTGTACTTTCAGAATCTTTTTTTTTTTTTTAAAGATTTTATTTATTTATTTGAGAGAGAGAGAATGAGAGAGAGCGAGTACATGAGAGGGGGGAGGGTCAGAGGGAGAAGCAGACTCCCTGCCGAGCAGGGAGCCCAATGCGGGACTCGATCCAGGGACTCCAGGATCATGACCTGAGCCGAAGGCAGTCGCTTAACCAACTGAGCCACCCAGGCGCCCGTACTTTCAGAATCTTATTAAAATATTTTGAGAAATTTTTTTATGGACAGTGTTTGAAGGTAAATAGGGACAGCGTTCCTTGTCAAGGATTCACATATAAAACAAGCTGCTTGTTTAAAATTAGCTCGAAGATTCATAGATGTCACTAAAATCTTTAATAATAATCAGTTTATTTTTACAAGATGGTCATTTCTAATAAAATTGTACTGCATGGAGCACTGGGTGTTATATGCAAACAATGAATCATGTCGGCCACCTTCATTTAAGGGCTGTTGTTTGAGTAGTGCAGTGAATCTTCTCCTACAGCTTTCTAAGCTCAGGTGCTGCCTGGTACCCTGTCGAATGTTTAGTCTCTGCCTGTGGACCCCCAAGGCTCACCATGTAGCTTGCTCCTCTCCAGTGCTCTGTCCCAAAGCACTTAGCTGCTTTGGCCTCCAGGACTCCTAATTCCATCTACTCTATTTAGGAAGTTATCAGGCTCTGCTTCGGTTCCCTTCTCTGTACTGCAGCCTGAAAAGTCTCAAGGTGGTCGGCTGGCCCTGCTGCAGGACTCACCTTGTTTGTTTCCTGTGTCAGGGGTCACTGGCCTTTGCTGCCTTAGGTCCAGTGTCTTGGAAACAGTTGTTTTCTATGTTTGTCTGTTCTTTCTTCTCTTTCCCTTTTTTTTTGGGTTCAGGTGAAAGGGTAAGTCTGGTTCCTGTTGCTCTGTCTTTGAAAGAAGCAGAAGTCTCAGGATGGTTTTTTTAAAAATCTTGATTTTTTCCCCCCCTTTTTGCCTTATGAGATGTTCTGGCTCACAGTTCAAGGGTGGTGTCTGGGTTGCCTTGAAGTCCTTCCTTCTCTGTTTTTTATGTAGGTCCAGACCTTGTGTAAGGACAAGCCCAAGTCCGGCTTCCTCCCACAGATCTTTCTTCACTGGTTCCAGTTTGCTTGGTTTCCCTTTCTTAGAGCACTTAGAGATTTTAGCAGCCAGTGGTGTGCCATCTCCATATTTGTCTTACAGTGATTAAATCTTACCTGTCCAGACTTTTTGAGCCAGGGGTCCATGTTTATACTTTCTCATGCCCCTTGTATTGATCAGCACAGGAATAAGCCCAGAAAGCATCAGCAGGTACTTGTTCATAGGAATACTCATCTTTGTGGCCAAAGGATGCACAGGAGTTGTTCATTTTGGGAAATACTCTGTGCGTGCGGGTTTGGGATGGAGTAAGGGTGAAGTAGTGGCTCTCACCGCACAGTCAGATGTCAACACGGCTGTACCAGTCTCCCTCGGTCTGGGTCTCAGGTGGCCTTTTATTTACCATGAGATTGTTAGATCGCAGGTCAGCATGGAACTTGACCTGAGTGACCATATGAAAACCAAATCTTAACAATTGAGACAAACACGGTAAAATTAGGTCATTCCCCTCTCAGAGCTCTTTTAATAAAGCAGCAGTGGGCTCCCTGCATCTATGTAGGTCCCCAGTGGAAATAAAGCTCCCAAATGCACACATGTGAGATGTGGAAGCATCCTGGGTATTTGTCTACTGTGGCTCTATCTCAGCTTAAAGTGGTCACGATCTTTTGTTTTTGTTTTGTTTTTTTTTAAGATTTTATTTATTTGACAGAGAGAGGGAGCACAAGTAGGCAGAGTGGCAGGCAGAGGGAGAGGGAGAAGCAGGCTCCCCACTGAGCAGAGAGCCTGATGCGGGGCTCCATCCCAGGGCCCTGGGATCATGACCTGAGCCGAAGGCAGACGCTTAACTGGCTGAGCCACCCAGGCGCCCCAAAGCGGTCACGATCTTAAACTGACTCACATGGAACCTATTTTACCAATAGTTGTGCTGCCACTGGAGTCTTCTTTCTTAGTCCACACAAAGCCTTTTGTGTGCAGACCTCCCACCTTGCTACCCCCCAGAAGGTACCAATTCCAGCAGAGGGATCTGGCACAGCTCTCGAGGTTTGACTGTCACTGGATCGCCCTGTAATGGGATTACCATTTTAATGTGTTCTCTTTCCCTCCCCTGCCTGGGCATTTCCATTTCCCCAGTGTTCCCTCTTGTCCTTGTACCTTGGCCGGAAGGGGCTGCTGGCGAGCTGCTCTCAGGGCTTGCCGCAGCCTCTGCTGCCTCTTGGTGGCCTCCTGCTGAGGCTGGCCCACGGGGCATCCTTTGCAGAGGTAACTCTTTGAAAAATGCCTCTTTGTGCTCCTCTTCCAACTGCTCTTTCTTCCTGGTGCGTGTCCCCTTGGCATTTTAGGAGCTGCTTCATGCAGTGGCTGGCTTTGTAAGTGTGTACCTAAAGACAATAGAAAAAGCTTTAATTTTAAACACCTATTTTCTTCCCTAAACCTTTTTGCTCTTTCAGAAATGTCCTCTTGTTAAAATCTTCCCAGGGTCCCTGGGGGCGGTTCAGGACTTGACTCTCCAGTTGGCTTGGATGAGCTAGCCTGCAGGAGCAGGCCAGGCTTCTTCTAGGGATATCGAGTTCTGCTTACGAGCTGGGGCAAGGACCTGACAGGATCACAGTGGGATAAGTGTGACTGGCTGAGATTCCCAGTGTTTCTGAATTGGTCCTCGGTGCAGGACTAAGGATTTGGAGGATCCTTGGCCTGGGTTCCTGTCCCCATCTTTATCTGACCACATTGCTCATAACTCCTTAGTTGGAGCCTGAGGCTGAGTCTTCTTCACTGGTCAGTCCTGGCCATTCTTTCATGTTTACTTCTCTCTGCTCCTTCATGCTTTGCCTCTGGGCTGAGAATTCTCCCTGCTCATCTGGGCTCTACCCATTCTTGAGCACCAACCCCCCCACCCTCCGCCGGGCATGAGACCATGGAGTCCTTGTCTTCAGGAGCACACAGTGTTCTCTCCCCAAGGGTAAGGTCTGTTTTCCTGGCTTTGCATCCCTTTCTGGACCTGGCACGACTGTGGGTAGAGTGGATCATTATTAGATATTTTCATTGTCTTGATGCGGGTGAGCCCCGGTTCAGACTAGGGAAGCCTAACCTCAGGCCTCCACTCTCTTGTTCCCTAGAAATGTGAACCTGGGAAGGCCCGGAGCTCTCTGACCTTCGGTTCACCCGCCTATCAAATGGGGATGACTGTGAGGCCTCCTCAGCCCCTAGATCATTGTAAGGCTCAAAAGAAAGGATGAGAAAGGGGGGGCTCTCGGGGGAGCATAGAGCGTTCTTGTCAAGTCACTTAATCTCTTAGGCCCCACTTTCCTGACCTTTGAAATCAGAAGGCTGTCCTAGATACATATTTTTGAACCGAATTACCTTTGTGATTTTCCCATTTCGTAACCACCTGTAGGTTTGTTTATGTATTTACTTTGAACCGAGCACAATGTCCTTAGGCTTCATGTGCTGCCGCATCACCACATGTATTGTATTGAAGCTGGTTTTACCTACATGAATCCCCCTATTCTGTGTGGATGACTTCTTGCTGTAGGGATAATTATTTTCACCTTGTGTTCTTTTCTGCTTGGAATTAGCTTTAGAACTTCTCCTTGCCCCTGCTATTCGCAGGTAGACTAATTAGGATAAGCAGGGTTTTCCCCCTTGGTTCAATTCAGTGATTTGTTGCATACACAGGCTGATTAAGCACAGATCCTGGGTGATAGGTTTGATTGGTTCTGCTTCCTTCAGTGCTGCCCCTGACCAAGGTAGAGGCCAGCCTGGTCACTGGTCGTCCTCTAGGTTGGGCCCAGTGAGGCCGTCCTATAGGAGGACTCAGGCCCCTTTGCTTGGTGTCCTGCTCAGCTAGGAGCACTTAAGAATATTAGGTGTGATTTATCCTCTGAGTCCTGGAGAAGTTTTAAAATTTTTCCCTCAGAGCAAAACTTATTTCTTATTTCAACTAGAAGATTTGTCAGAATAGGCCATACGTTCAGCACCTCAAAGGGAGACTGGACTGCTGACATTCCTGCCCCTTCAGCCAAACCTGTGTGCATGATATAAACCAATATCTGTTGCCATTTGTGTGTCTAGGCTTTTAAGTCTCTGGTTCTGGTGCCCAGGCCCATCCTGGATCCCAGGCTCTGAGGATCTTCCTGTCCTCAGTTGTATACTCAGCCACAGTCCGAAGACCAGTCCTGATCCCAGGCCCCAGGGGTGCATGAGCTGGGACTCTATCTTCAGCACATCTGCCTTTGGTCCAGCTCTGATAGTGGGTGTTGGCCCTGTACCCTGGGTACTTACGTGAGTCCTGACACTTTTCTTTCCCCTGCCCCATTCTCTCTGGAGCCTGAAGATAGTAAACCTTGTTCCTGAGGTCAAACCCCAGGGGACCTCCTTGTGGAAGAATGCCTGTCCTGCTAGACCACTCCCTTTACCTGGGCCCTGCTTCTCCACAGTGTGCAGCATGCCAAGCTGGTCTTCTCACGTGTCCCAGAAGTTGGGGAGCTCATCGGCACATCTGCTTCATCTCAGGGTGTGGCTCTTTCCACTTGTTCCCGGTATTCCTACAGCTGTGCCTGGCCCTGGGCTGGGCTACAGCATCAGTAGGCAGAGAACACCAAACTAAACCAAGTCACCAAGTCAAACAGACATCTTGGAACTTCTGTTGGGGTGGGGGAATGGGTTGAAACGTTGTTTTAAAGGAGACTCTGGGATTTTCTATGGATATAATCTATAAAATGAAAACTAATCAAGAGCTGGCAAAGCTCTTTTTGCTTTCTTCCCTCATTACAAATTCTTTGGACTCTGAAAATTTCCCCAAATTTCTAAAGGTTAGTGTATCAGGTTCTAATTCACAGGCTTTATGTTCTCTGCAAACAGCAGGGATTCATTTTCCTCACTGCTTTTTCCTTGGGAGGATTTTGGTGTTGAATCTCTGGTGTATGGATATTCCAGGTATATGTGGAGTCTGTCATTGGTGCTGACTCTTGTCTGACCTAGTTTATGTCATGTTTGAAATGCAAGTCGAGTCATTTGAAGTTGGACCTACTAATATACTTTAAGAGATTCTGCTAAGGAAAGGCCAACCCTGCCATGCTCTTGGTTTACTGGATGTTTCAAACTATTTTTCAGGCATTTGGCATTTAATAAAACCTAGCACATTTCAATGGTACCTTCTCCATCTGTTTTCAAAGCCTTGTGTTTTTTCCAGCAAATATATTCCATGTGATTCTTTTTACTCGGTTCATCTAAATCTTGGTTCAGGATCTTAAACCCTTTGATAATCCCAGAAGCATTTGGATTCCTCTCTTAAAAAAAAAAAAAAAAAAAAAAAAAAGGCCATAAGGTTTCCCCACTTTCCAGAAAGGAGAAACAGTGTTTTAAGACTGAGAGGGAACCTGAGCTCTAAAATGTTTCCAGATTCTGGTTTGTGGCATGTGAGGTCCGACTGGTTGGGCAGCAGTGTTACCTTGTCCTGGCTACTCCACACAGAGGCCAGACTTTCACTGTGACACTCACACTTCTCAGACATCTCCCTTGCCAACCCCAAGTCTCAGGAGGAGGCCCACAGACTTACCCAGGGTCTGCTTTCTGACTGGTAGAAGGAGTAGACCTGACCTGTCTGAGACATTTGGGGCTTGCTTTATTCTGAAAGGAGATTTTGCAGTCTTTTAAAAATAACATAAAAGGCCAGCCTATGATTTTATAAATTTTGATTCAGGTGAAAGAGCAGTTCATTTTTTGTAATGAAACCAGTTTATCTCCTTTTGGGTTTGTGATTGCAAGAGTTCCTGTTACTTTAATCTTTCTGACTATCCCCTTAGAAAATTTAGAGCTTAAACTGAATGTAATCAGCTAGGCCTTTTACTTAACTAGCTACTTTGTGTTTATTCAAAACTTCCTCTACAGAGGGGTGCCAGTGGAAGGGGAGAAATTAGTGTGCCATTCTCCTTTAAACTGGAAAAAAATATGGAGCTTTATAGGCCAGGATTAAAGATTTAGAAGGTAAAAAGACCTAGGAGAATATGGAAGAAAGAAAAGATCTGTCTGGGTTTCTAGGAAACTTGTTTATAAGCCTCTCAAGAAAACAGCCAAAGAAAACCAAATGGAAAGAAACAACAAGGGGTTCAGTTTAAGATTAGAGTTAGGTTTTCTTAGCTAGTCTTTATCAGTTTCTCCGACTGGATCTTTCTTTAGTTTATTTCTTTAAAAATACTCAATAAAAAAAATAAATAAATAAAAATACTTAATGAGTTTTGAAGGTTCAGGTAACATTAGTTTAATAAAGAGATTTATTTTGGATGAAAAGTTGGAAATCCATGCTTATTAGTGGAATGAAGATTACATTTTTCAAAATTAGAAATATGAAATAAAGAGCTCCCTTTAGGATACCAATAATTGATGCAATATTATATTTATATTATCTCCCATAGAAAATTTTGATAATGTGTAATATATAATATATGCTACATAGATTATATTAGGTTGAACCGTATGAACTTGTTGCTCTTTGACCATATTTTATTATCAATATTGCAATTTTATATGGCTCAATCTAAAATAACGTCATATGTAAATTCAGAAAGTTTTCAGAAAGAGGAATGATGCCAGCTTGTTAACTAGAGCTCTCCAAGTTAAGGAAAACTTCTTGCATGTTCCCTTTGGCCCATATAGGAACCCAGAGTTAGGCAGGATGGTGGTGGAAGCTCTGTCTTCTTCACCTTGGCTGGAGGCCAGACCACATGCATGACTTGCCTCCCTCTCTTCCATGAGCAGAGAGCTACAGGCCTTTGTCCTTCCTTGGAGAGCATGTCTCCTATTTTGTATTTTTGTGTAACTTTCTGCATATATGGATATTTTCAATGTCTGTGTATTTCTCTATGTCTCGCCCTAACCTAGTTTCTAACAGCGCCCCAGGCAGAGTGCCTCTTATTTATGCACATCTAAAGATATATCCTAGACCAGTTTCGCAGAGGATTCCTTAAAACGTGGCTTCTGAGGGATTTGCTGCTAAAAAATCTCCTGTCAGCTACAGTGGCTGGAACACTTATATGAAATGGGTGCCATAGAGTGTCATGTTATGACGTATCTAATAATTATTGGGATGGGAGTTGTGGAAACAGGTGTTGTTTTGTGTTTACCAGAACATCACATCTTATGGATTGAGTTGTTTTTCTAAAACAAGCTGCCGGAGACTGAGAGGTATACCAGGACTCATGCCTCTGAGGGGCACATGTGAGGGACAGGGAAAACTGCCATTTCCCTGCCAAAAGAGGTGCTGGCATTCCAAACCCTGGCCCTTGCTTTGACTTAAGACACTTATTTTTGTGTAAAAGTGTAGCAAAGCATTTAAAATCATTTTGTCAGAATAATTTGTTTTGTCAGAGAGTGGGACATTTTATGAAGTCGCAATCTGTTGATGTTCCAGAATTCCGATTCTTGAGGAGTCTGGTCTTAATCACTGTTGATCAGAATAGAGCCACACTTACTCGATTCAAAGGCTGCGACGGCATGGAGTGCAGCTTTTTAAAGATTTCATGTGGCGCAAACAGGCAATGATTTTCTCTTAGAGCTTGGACCTCAAAGTCTAATAATAACATCAAAGTGTAAATAACATTATAGTCTTCTCTGATTTGTGTGGAGACCCTGTCTGGTTTTTAAGTGTTAGATCCAGTAGATCACGTGCGAAACTCAGGTTGAGTACTCATTTCTCTCTGGCTTAGCACGGAGAAAGATGACCAGTAGGTTTTTTGCCATTGACTGTTAAAGAACATTTCTTAACAACACAAATGCAGATCAGACATAAAACATTCTTAAACCAGGTCACCTCTTCTGCACCTACCTGCAGAAAGATCTTTTAAGCAAGTAGGCCTCTTTCCTTCAAGAAGTAAGATAAACTTGACCCTTTTCCCCTGAATTACCTTTCTAAGATTTTCAGGAAATACATGTTTAATTTATTCTGTTTTAATCTTTTCTCTTCATCCTTGTTGGATTTCTAGTGTTTTATCAGCAGATTCTCATTTTTACTCCTAACTGTTTTTTTTTTAAGATTTTATTTATTTGAGAGAGAGAGAGAATGAGAGAGAAAGCACATGAGAGGGGGGAGGGTCAGAGGGAGAAGCAGACTCCCCGCCGAGCAGGGAGCCTGATGCGGGACTCGATCCAGGGACTCCAGGATCATGACCTGAGCCGAAGGCAGTCGCTTAACCAACTGAGCCACCCAGGCGCCCCTAACTGGTTATTTTTAAAAAGTTTATTTACATGTTAAGTGCGATTTAACTATTTCCTGGGCTCGATTTTGTTTCTAAGGACACATATTAATTTAGATATTATATCCAACAACCTTGTTAAACAAACTTTCTAATAGTTTATAATCTCTAGGCTGTAGATTCTTTTGGGTTTTCCATGTAGATAGTCATACCAGCTGAGAATAATGACAGTTTTTACTTCTGGCATTATAATTTCTTTGCCTGTTATTTTGTTTTCTTATCTTACTGCACTACTTAGTATTTCCGTAGGATGCTGAGCAGAAGTGATGAGAGCAGACTCCTTTGTCTTTTCCTAATTTTGAAGAGGATGATTCTCTTGTTTCGCCATTGAGGTGGTGATTACTATAGGGTTGGGTTGTTGTGTTTTAAGAAATACTCTTTATCAAGTTTAAGGAAGTTCTTTTCTCTTTCCACTTTCTTAACATGTGTGAATGTTGAAATTTATCAAACAGTGTTCTTCAATCTTAGGCAGCCACATGGGTCCTCCCCCACTGAACCTGTTAATATAGTGAAGTAGACTAATTTTTTAGTGTTAAACTATCCTTGCATTTCTCAACAAAAGCCAGCTTTGGTCATGACATATCATTATTTTGCTAGATTTGGTTTATTAATCTTTTGCTTAGGGGTTTTCTTTCTTTTATTTTTATCTGGTTTTATTTATTTATTTTTTTAAGTAGGCGCCATGTCCAGCGTGGAGTCCAACACAGAGCTTGAACTCATGACCCTGAGATCCAAACCTAAGCTGAGATCAAGAGTTGGACACTTAACCTACTGAGTCATCCAGGCGCCCCTGTGTAGGGCTTTTTTCTTTATGTTTATGAGTGAGCTTGGCTTATCATTTTCCTTTTTTTGCTCTATTATTACCTGGTTTGTAATTGAGTTAATATTATCTTCTTAGAATTAATGAGTTGGGTGTGTTCTCTCTTTTTCTCTCTTCTCTGTTTGGAAGCATGTATCTGATTAGAATGATCTGTTCCTTAAATGTTGGTAGAATATGTCTGTAAAACCATCTGGGCCTGGTGGTTTTTTGTGGGAAGTGTTTTTTTGCTCCCACTTTCAAAGCCATTCTTTGTTCCGTTTGAGTTTAAAAACATTCTGCAGACTGTGAAGGTCATTTGGGGTGATGGAAGAGACAGACGGGAAGCTGCAGGTGCCCGGCAGGCAGCGGTGGTTCTTCCTTAGCTCCAGCCCTGAGCTCTGTCCTAAAAGAGGGACGGGGTCACATCAGCATCTGTGCATCATGGGAGATGAGGAGACACCGTTCTCTTCAGGTAGCTCTCTAGAATTGAGTTGGAGCTGTCCTGGGGCTCCATGAGGGTCCTGGCACTATTTTCCTCTCACCCACATCTGTTAGCCAGGCTCCAGATGACAAGTCTGCCCTGGCCACCTATTCTTAAATGCACATGTTGTCCAGTACACACCTCATTCAGACCCCTCTCTTGTCTCCCTGTTCCCTTTCCTTTGGTATAGTCATGTGTTCTTACAACTTGAGTGGATGCATTTGCACCATAGTCTGTGAGAGTGGGGTCCCCTGGATGTAAGCCCTGACCAGCCTGCTCAGTCCCAGTAACTCTGCATCTTTTGGAATCCTAACATACCTGGGACACACTGGGTTAGAATCCAGTGGTGGAAAGGCACAGAGATGGTGCAGTCAGGTGCAGCATGGCTTATGGAATTGGGCACATGCATTTTAAACGAAGGTGACTAGGATGGTCATGTAGGTGGAATGGGAAAGATTTTACACGTGAATTTAAGGTATTCACCATATTTGATAACTTTTCTTGAGTGTATGCCTGATTAGAGATTAACAGTTTTATGTCGGGTTCATCTGGCCTAGATGAAATATATTTTTTATTGACTCATTCTCCATCTGCATGAATTTTGTAACTCGTGTGAGCAATCCAGCTGTATCATTGGGGACTGTACTTATTCATCATAGGCACACTCTGAAGGCTACACTGTTGAGAGCAGAATAAGAGACATCATACATCTACCGAGTCTGCAAAGTATGCTTTCAAGGAATGGGCTGTCTTAGTGTAGAAATATCGGGTAAATGGCAGATTGGGGCTTTGCAAATCATCATTCAGATAGAGCAGATTTCAAGCAAGCCTGAATTTTGTATGTCAAGTTCCCTTGAAATCTGAAAATACTGTCCTATTTTTCTGTGAGCCTAAAACACAGACACAACATAAAATAAATGCTGGAGATTTAATTATTAAGTTAATGAAATCAATTTTTTGTGTGTCTGGTTTGTGGAAGGAGTCACATCGCTTTAGACTGGGGCTTCTCAAACTTGACACCATTGCCATTTTAGGCCAGAGAGTTCTTTATTGTTGGGGCCTGTCCGGGCATTGCAGAATGTTTAGCAGCATCCCTGGCCTCTGCCTACTAGAAGCCAGTAGTTCCTCTGCCCAGCTGTGACAGGCAAAAATGTCTCCCGACACTGACGGATGTCCTTGGCCCTGGGAAGTCCTGGAGGGTGCAGGAGGAGTGCTGCTTTGCTATATAGTGAGACACAGACTGGTGATAATAATAGTTTTATCTTGGAAAACTTAGCCAGCTTCACCTACACTGCCTATGTGATGCATTCACCAAAGCAGGCATGTTCTAAAGGATTCAGTGTTTCCAAAATTTTTAGTTTGTGGAGTAGACTATATTGCCAGGCTGATCACAGAAGAAATGATCATCATATTCCAAACATACTATTTTCTGCAGTGAGCTCTGATATTCAGCACATGGTTTGGGTTTCACATTGCACTATATTTGGTTTTGTGTATATACTTCTACATGGTAATATGCAGGTGTAAATGTGTAACGTGCACAGGAAGGTGCAATGTATAATAAAGACTGAATTATTTAATAACATAAGAGATTGTTACAGCTGAATTCGCATACGTCACATGCATGTTTATGCCAGTTCTTTTGTAGAGTAAAAACATTTAACCTATTGCTTCCTACACTTAATGGTTCTATGAGTTTGTATATTTTGGCAATAGGTCTAAAAAAATTTTAAAGTGATGTAAATGATAGAGATATTTATTGTATCACATAACAAAGTGTTTAGAGATCAGCCTTCATTAATACAGTGGTACAAGTAATGTCCTCCAGGTCTAGGTTCCTTACATTTTCCACTTACCTATCTAAGTGCATTGCCTTTATTCCTCCTACTAAGCGTATTTCCAGGAGCTGCATGCAGACAGATGGCAGTGCCCAGAGGCAGAAGGACTGTCTTTATCTCATATCCCTTTTTAAGACCTTCCCCAAAGCCTCTAGCAAACTTCCCCTCACATTTGTTGGCCGGAATTCTATTGCATACTTTTGTCTCAGTCAATACCTGGCAAGATATATGGGGTGCGTAGGCCATGATGGCTTAAAGTGTGGCCCCTGAGGGATCTGGCTGGTCAAGGATGCACTCAGTAGGAGTTCTGTCAGTGGGGAAGAATGGAGGCAGAGTGCGTGGGCAGGAAAGGAGGGCGCCTCCTGCTGGGGTATGTCAAGAGTGGTACCTCTGAGCATCATGTCCTAGTTCAAGAAATATAGCTGGGTGTGTGGGGTTCCTGTTCTACAGAAGAGTGATACTCTTTTTTGCCTTAATAAACAGTTTTCTTTTTTTCTGTTTTTGCATGAGCTCTTGATTACAAACATTAAAGTTACAACAGAGTATAAATGCCAATTTTAGGTATAGCATAGAGAATCCCATAAAGAGGACAAGATGACAGCAGTGAGTAGCAAAGCATGGGAAGTTAAGAATATCCTATATTAACACAGGTTAGAACAATTACTACCTGAAGGCTGGCATCAGGCTTTGAAGTTCAGAGTCTATACATGTTGACTTAGGTTGATGAGTGGCTTATGTTGTCATGGGGAAGACCAGCCTTGAGTACCCATCCGAATTGTATAGAGAAAGGAAGTGGGAAAGAGAAACAGAGGCCCCACGTGTGTGACTTTTTAACACCAAGTGACCCTTCTTGCTAGCAAACTGGACTGCAGCAATAGCCTGGAATTTGGTCCAGAGTCCTTCCTCTTAGGGAAAAGCAAGGGAAAGAGGAGGAGAGAGAGATAGGCAGCTGGGTACATACTTTTGCTTCTTTCTGGACACTTTTAGCCCAAACAAGGGGCATGTAGAGGATAGTCCAGCTTCAAGTATGTTGACTTCATCCAGATGACTTCATTCCAGTTTAGAGATGTGGAACCTGGAGTGTGTGGGGAAAAAGTCTCCTTTCTTTTCTCCAAGAGGTCCTCACGCTGGAAAATTTGTGGGGGAAATGCCATGTAAATTTAAAAAATGATCAGTGTTTGGAATGAGATGTTCCTCTTCATTCACCTGACTCTCACTGCCTGTTGCCAGCTTCAGGTCCGCACCTGCTGGGGACATGTGAAAACACTGGTCTGCGTTTAGGAAGATAAAATTCAGGCACCACATAGCAAGCCGTGTTTCAGTCCAGGAAGCCTCACGGTGTTCAGAAATCTGTAGTAAAAATCACGTACCTAAAAGGAGTGGATATGTAGGCTTTCAAGTGCTCAGAAAAGAAAAGGCTAGGGGACAGAGGTTGGGGTGGTGGTCCAAGACTTGTATTCCCTGAGCTTTCATGTTTTGTCTGTGACTTGTCCTCAGCCTTATTTGAGAATTCCATGGCCAGAAACCTCAGTTCTTCTACCATAATTGCCGATTGTTTTTAATAAATTGGCTCATACTAAGTGATATTAGATTTCAAAATTCCATTGGTAAATATTTTATTATTATCAAAACAAACAGTAACGTGAATATTGCCCTACAACTCAGTCACAGTTTATGTATTATGTTTCTAACCTGGAACATGATTTAGGATCTGTAATGGGCACTAAATTGTATATATTTTTTCATTTTTCTCCAAATTGTCCTAAAAAGAAGAGCCCTCCCTTCCTCTAGCAAGATTTTAAAGTATTTGCAAATATTATTTTAGTTTCAGATAAATGGGGATCTGTTTCATTTTTGTGTAAGACTTCCAAGGAAGGAAATCTGTCAACTGTCAGCGACCTGTTGTAGGCCCTTCCAGAGCAACCTAGTCCTTAAATAATAGAAATTGGACTAGCATGCTCCCTCATTTTTTTTTCAGTAGTGGAATGGATGTTAAATGGATTTATTTAAAAAAATTGTTTTTAAAGATTTTATTTATTTTTAGAGAGGGTATGTGTGAAAGCGCAAGCAGGGGGAGGGGCAGAGGGAGAGGAAGAGAAGCAGACTCCCTGCTGACACGGAGCCCGCCTCGGGGCTCGATCTCCTGACCCTGAGATATGACCTGAGCTGAAACCAAGAGTTGGATGCCTAACTGACTGAGCCACCCAGGCGTCCCTAAATGGATTTATATTTTTATGAGAAAATAGTTATGAAGCTATTCCTTAGCCTCTGTGGTGAAGTCAGAAGTTTGACATAATTTGTTTCTGTCGGGTCTGGTTCTGTTGGGCCCAGTTCTGTTGGGCCCAGTTCTGTTGAATCTAGTTCTCTGATCTGATGAGTGCATTGTGCCTTGGCAGGAGGCACTGTTGGTTTGTGTTTTTTTTAAGATTTATTTATTTATTTATTTATTTATTTTTGAGAGAGAGCACACACGAGGGAGCGCACAAGTGGGGGAAAGGGCAGAGGGAGAAGGAGAGGGAGAATCCCAAGCAGATTCCCCATTGAGTGTGGAGCCCGATATGGGGTTCATTCTTTTTTTTTAATTTTTTAAATTTTATTATGTTAGTCACCATACATTACATCGTTAGTTTTTGATGTAGTGTTCCATGATTCATTGTTTTCATATAACACCCCAGTGCTCCATGCAGTACGTGCCCTCCTTAATATCCATCACCGGGCTAACCCATCCCCCCACCCCCTTCCCCTCTAACACCCTCAGTTTGTTTCTCAGAGTCCATAGTCTCTCATGGTTTGTCTTCCCCTCCGATTCCGCCCCCCTTCATTTTCCCTTCCTATTATCTTCTTTTTTTTTTTTTTAAGATTTTATTTATTTATTTGACAGAGAGAGAGAGATAGCGAGAGTGGGAACACAAGCAGGAGGAGTGGGAGAGGGAGAAGCAGGCTTCCTGCCGAGTAGGGAGCCCGATGTGGGGCTCGACAGGACCCTGGGATCATGACCTGAGCCCAAGGCAGATGCTTAACGACTGAACCACCCAGGCGCCCCCGGGGCTCATTCTTATGACCCATGAGATCCTGACCTGAGCCTAAACCAAGATTTGGATGCTTAACTGAATGAGCCACCCAGGCGCCCCCAGGAGCTACTTTTTGATGACATTTTCTGTAAGATGCTGTGGTCATCTTGAGTAGGATGACATGACAGTCCTACTTTGAACTCTCTGAGGTGCTTCCAGGTTGGCTCAGCCTTAGACCTTGACTCCTAGTCACAGTCTGTCTGTTTTCAGTTGACTCACATCTCTTTCTCTGTGACAGCGGTCAGTGTCATCATCGTACTACATCAGCATTTTCTCAGACTTGGCCTCCCAGTTACAACTGTGCTTCAGTGGATGTCTAGCAAGAAACCTCCAAGGCATGGTCAGCATTTTCTCTCATTCCTGCATCTTGGTCTGTGTCTGGTGTGGTGTTTATCCCTTGGAATTCAGACAGGCCTTCCTGGGTGGTCAGAGGCAGATGTCGAAGAGTGGCGGAAGCCTCCTTCCCTCTGTTCTACTCTTGGGCTCTTTCCATGCAGATGGGTGCTGTGGTCGGTTCCAGAGAACTGGAATCTTTGTGTGCTGCTCCCTCCATCTGGATGGTTTTGTCTTAGTGGAGAAGGTTGCTTGGTGCCAAAACATTGGATTGTCCTCAAGTTCACTTTTTCGGGGTCCTCACAGGTTCAGGGATGTTTCTGAATTTATGGGTGTGGCATGGGAAGGCCTCTGGCATAGCTGGTCTGTGAATAACTGATTGAACCTGAAATTTAGACATTTATCTTGTCAGCCTGACCTTCCTAGTGACAGCAGAGGCATTTTCTTTTCCTGCTTTGTCAAACTCATTCTTCATCTATTTGTCCAGAAATGTTCCTGATCTTGATGTCATAATTGAAAATTGTGCAATTTATTTGTCCACCTGTGAGGCCATATTTATATTAATTCTCATCATGAAATTGCACTGTATAAGTGATCTCGCACCACAAATACAGCAATGACGGGGGGTGGTTGTCAGTCCAGGTTTTTTCTTACAGAGTACTGACATAATTTAGCCCAGTTAATCATCAATGTAAATGTCAGCTGCTGGCACCAAAATTTAGGTACCTTGTGCATGGACATGAAGAGAGATCTTGGAGATGTTTCTGAGGGACGCCTTGTTGGATGATTGGGAATTCTACTCCTCTTGTCAGGAAGGTGGTCTCAGTAGAGAATGTCGCTCTTTTGCCTGCTGAGGAAGATCCAGATTTAGTCCCAGGGCTTTGGTATGATTTGCTGGCATTTGTTGCACTTTTGCTCCCAGTCCAGACTGAGGAGATGGGGACACAGTATTTTTTTAAGATGTTAATTGCCAGTGGAGGGGTGGGGAGAAGGGGCTTGGGAGTGACTTCATCAAGAAAGGAAATGTTGGAGACTAAGTTTGGAGAATTACTATTTTTGTATTCCAGGAGCCCATTGGCTTTGTGAGCTGAGAGCCAGTGAGGACGGTGTGTGGGCTTCTGTGTGCTGGGGTCTGTGGCAGTGGGGAGTGGGTGGAGGGATAGCGTGCACCTTCCTAGGCAGGCTGTGGCAAGGTGCTGGTATTGGGCCTGGTGCTTGGCTACATGCACATAAGCCTGGTCAGAGCTAACTGTGGGCAGGACGACTCTGGAGGCTGGAGGGGGGCCCTCAGTCCAGGTCTCAGAGAAGACCAGGATGCTGAATCTAAGGCTCTGAAGATGATTACGAGTGGGGTGACACAGGAGTCTAGGCATGCATGTAGGCCTGGGCAGGAAACAGGGTGATGGGGTGGGGTCGGGAGAGTTTAGACATGCTAGAGCATGAAAGGCAAGGGGAGGAGAAGTGGGAAATGAAGCACTTTGAGGCCAGTTCACAGAGAACTTTCTGTAATGCACTGAGGAGCGTTGACTTGGTCCTTCGGAAATAGAGCACCACCCTGGAAGGGTTCTAAATGGGGAGTGACTTTATTTTTTCAACAGTTTTACTGAGATATTATTCACATACAGTTCACCCACTTAAAGTGTATGCTTCAGTTCAGTGACTTTTACCGTGTTCAGAGTTGTGCAGCCATCCCCACAATGGATTTTAGAATGTTCCCATCACCACAGAAAAGCCCAGTGCTCTTTAGCTCTCACTTCCCGTCTCCCCCCCGCATCTCCAGCGTCAGGCAGTAGTGTGTTTATTTTCTGCGTGTCCAGATTTGCCTTCCCTGGACAGTTCAAATAAGTGGAATCATGTACTATATGGCCTTTGGTGCCTGGCTTTTTTTTTTTTTTTTTTCCACTTAGCATAATGTTTTCAGTGTTCATCCACATTGTAAGATATAACACTAGATCAGTCCTTTTATTTCCAAATGATACTCCATTGTGTGGCTCTACCACATTTTCTTTATCCATCCATCAGCTGACGGACATTTGTGTTGCCTCACTTGTTGGGTATTATGAATAATGCTTCTAGGGAGTGCTATTTACAGGCCATCGACTTGGCATTTTGACTGCATCTCTGGCTGGGTACAGGATAGATTTGAAGGGGACAAGGTGAGGCAGAGATCATTGTTAGGAAGTTGCAGAAGTCTCTGTAAATCCTTTTCATACTTCTTTAGGTGTGGAATCTTGGGTTTTAGCTAAAATTCCATGCAGAACTGGAGTGTATAAAACATTAAATGAAGCTACCCTTGACAGTGGTATGGAGGCCTAGAATCTCTTGCCCTCAGTATCTTCCTTCCATGAAGCTAATGGTGTGGGGGTGGGGAGTTGCTTTTTGAGAAGTTACAAAAGTTGGTTATATTGGTCAAAGAGGGGTTTCCCATGGGCAGTGTGGCTGGCTGGAGGAGGAGGAGGCTAGGAGCCGGAGGCCAGGAGCTGGGAGAGTGTGTGTTCATGTGTGTAGAGGGGGTGGAGGGAGAGAGGCCTGGAGGGCCTCCCGCCTCCCCATCTGGCATAGACCACTTGCTGGACAGTAGCAACCCCTTAGCTACAAGGCTGGAGGGATAAGCTGGCTGAAAGGTTCCCCTGGGGTGTGGGAAGATGGAAAGCAGTCACGATGGGGTGGCTTTTGGTCAGAGGCAGCAGCAAGGCATGGCTGGGGGTGGGCATTACTTCTCCCCACTAGCCCCTCTCCAAAGCAGCTCGCTGCAGGCAGGGGGAGACAGTGCTCCCTCTGCATCCTCAGTTTAAGTAAGTCCTGTAGCCCAGTGTGTGTCAAAGTTAGGGTGCATGTGAACCCCCTGGGGGTCTGGTCCAACACAGACTGATCTGCAGTTCTGGGTGGGACCAGAGAGTCTGTCTTTCCAGCTAGCTCGCAGGAAACTCTTGGAGCAGCGGGGGCCAGCCCCAGTTCCACACAGGTTGCTGCTGCTCAGCCTCTCTCTTTTGGTGTCTGGTTGTGGGAATTAGGAAAGTAGAGCAAGGTGGAATAACCAAAGGTTTTCAAGTCTTTGTAGGACCTCATTGGCACAAGACACTTGACAATCACACCCACTTAGGATAGGTCCTCCTCATAGCGCGGAGTGGGGCTGATGGGTTAGGAGAAGCACCTGTACTATTTCCTGGGTCTGGTGAGTAAGATGTGTATTTTGAGTGAGGAGAATCCAAACAGTGGGATGGCTGTGTGAGTGATGCTTCTATTCTCTCATTTCATTGTTAGCAAACTTCCTCTCAGGAGGTGATATTCCTGATAGCATCCTGAAAAATGAGTTGTGCCTAATTACAAATTTATCTCAGAGTGGGGTGGAGCAGCTTTTGTTTGTACTGAAACTATAGCCGATGCTTTTACAAATAGTTTTCTCCCACACAAATTGCATTCATGAGAGTTTTGTGGGGGTTGGCTAACATTTCTTTTTAGAAGTAAATGGTAATGATAGCAAACATCAGATTTCAAAGAAAGTTTGAGTGCTATAGTTTTGGCCCCTAGTGGGGTATCTGTGTGTGGACCCTGAGACTAAGCAGGCTCAGCCACGTTGCAGGGGCATTCAGAGCCGAGGTTTCAGTCAAATCCTTGGGAATGTCGAAATAATACTACTGAAGAGCACTTTCTTTTCTCTGACAGGCTGCGCACTTGAGAATTGTAAGTTTGTGATCAAGAGTTTTTACCTTTTTAGATATTCTCTTTGGAGGCAAGTCAGATTGTTGGAGCTGTTTGGACAAAGCAATGACTAAAGATGAAGTGTCACTCTTGAGCTTAAAAAAATTTATGACAGTATTTGATAGCTGGGAGAGAACATATGTAACACACATGCATGTAAAGAGCATAACTTTGAGGTGAACACCCAAGGATCTCCCTCCTAAGCTTAAGAGTAGAGCATGTGCCATAGCCAGCGGCCTTCCTGTCTCTCCCCCCACCGCACCTGCTCAGCGAAGACTACTATGCTGTGTCCTGTGTCGGTCAGCCTGGTTCCTGTCTCTTAAAATGGCTTTAAGCACATGCGTGTCCCTAAGCAGCAGTGTCTGGCCTTCTTTTCTTTTCTTTTCTTACTTTTAAGTAGGCTCCACAACCAGCGCCCAGCATGGAGCCCAGCATGGGTCTTGAACTCATGACCCTGAGATCAAGGTCTGAGCTGAGATCAAGAGTTGGACACTTAACCAACTGAGCCACCCAGGTGCCCCTGGCTTTCTTGTTTAATGATGGAGATAGGAGTTCTAGTTTTTGATTACTGCAGTCACAGGCTTTTCATAGCAACACTTCAAATCAGGTGAATCAATTTGTACAGAAGGTCCCCTAATTTAAATTGTTAAAGAATCCCTTTTCTTGGGATTTTTAGGTTCCTCCACAGTTTTTACTGTTGTAAAAATGAGTGCAGTGAACATCCTTTCGCATGTATCTCTGTGTACTAAGCCACTTGGTTTCCACAAGATAAATCCAGAGAGGTGGATTTGCTGGGTCATACTGTGCTTAGTGCTTTGAAATGAGCTTTGCCAGGTTGTGCCCCTAAGGCCCAAATTTACACTCTCCACCAATAATATATAATGTTCCTTTCCTCAGACCCTTGCAAAGGCTGATTATTATCAGCCTGGCAACTTGGTGAATAATTATATTGGTATCTTACTATTTTTATTTGCATCGATTTAATTACTAGTGAAGTTGACTCTTTTCATAAGCTTAGTAGGTGTTTGCATTTCTTCATTTAAAAAAAAAATTTTTTTTTTTTTTAGAGAGAGAGAGAGAGAGAGCGCAAGCTGGGGGAGGGGAGGGAGAGGGAGAATCCCAAGCAGACTTCATGCTGAGCACAGAGCCCAGTGCTGGGCTGTCTCACAACCCTAAGATCATGACGTGAGCCAAAATCAAGAGTCAGATGCTTAACTGACTGAGCCACCTAGGCACCCCTGCATTTCTTCACATTTTAAAATATTACTTGTGAATCTGGATTTTTGGATCCCAATAAGTTTGATTAATTTCTCATTTGCATTTTCTTTTTCCTATCCACCAGCTAGTTTTGGAACTTGTATAACTCATTTTATTGGTGATATTACTTAACACAATTCCTTTATTACTCTCTTAAGAGGCTCTCGTTCTATGAGTAATTTATTTATGCATCTATTTTTTTTTAAGGATGGGAATGACTGTAATACCTTCTGAATACTTGCATGTTTGCAAGTGTCCTGTCGATATTGAATATTTGGGTCACCATCTTTTACTCTTAGACTCTGCAGGTATTGTCCTGATGCTTCGTTGGCTTTCTTCCTTCCCTTTGCCCACCCATCTGTCTGTTGTCACACAGTCATTCTTTCATTCCTCCAACACACTGTGGTTTGTTATTGTTTCCTGTGTCCTGGCTCTCTGGTGGCATTTAGTGGCATGGAAGAGAAGACTGGTGCCCTCTGTGGATTTCTTTTAAATTTCCCTGATGGTTGGTCCTTCTAGGACATACTCGAGCCTTTCCGTAGTCCGGGGGTTGTTCTCCGGTGATTTCTTTGCTTATTGCTTTTTCTGTATTTGCTCTGATCTCTTCTTTTGCAATTTCTGTCCTGCAGCTGACTTCTAAGTTTCTGCTCCTTTTGCTTATAGTCTTGTCCTCTCGATATTGGAAGGATTACATGAATTGATTTTTCTGAATCATTAACTTTTTTTATGGTATTGGATCTGTTGCTAACTATATCCGCTGTTTGAGTTTTCTTTCTTAAACAGATTTTAAATTTATTAAAGTAACTTTATGCATAATTAAAAAGCAGGTAATACTTAAAGGCTTATAATGAAAAATTTGCCTGTTTTTCCTTGTTCCGGTCCTGTTCCACACAAATGAGCACCTTTAACATGTTTTTTTTAAAAGATTTTACTTATTTATTTGAGAGAAAGAGTGAGCGAGAGAGAGACCGTGAACGGGGGTAGGGACAGAGGGAGAGGGAGAAGCAGACTCCCTTGCTGAGCAGGGAGCCCAATGCGGGGCTCGATCCCAGGACCCTGGGATCATGACCTGAGCTGAAGGCAGACACTTAACCTGAGCCACCCAGGTGCCCCACCTTTAACATAACATATTTGAAGCTATTTCTTTGGGTACTTTCTTCTCTATCCCTAAATAATAAACTTTTATTGTTTCTTAATATATTAAATTCTGGCATTATTTCATGCTACTTAGCACTGTCCACCTCCTACCCCCTCCGTCTTTCTAGTATTGTGATATCATTAATTATTTTTTGATATCATTATTTTTATTGAATTAATAGTGTTTACATTGTCATGGTTCTGGAACTGTTACCACAGAGTCAGACTGTATCTTAGGTTTTTTTCTAGGTTTATGTACTTGTCTTTCTCTTCTTGAAATTTTACTGACAGTACTGTATTTACTCCTGCTGCTCCAAATACCTCTTTGCCACACATCCCCTCTAGAGGCCTCTTCTGTGAGAACCCAGTTCTGGAACCCTCGCCCTGCTCCCCATGGATGGGTTGCTCCCTGGGCTGCCAAGCCCTCATCTTGCCAAAGCCTGGCCATGATTTCTCTCCCAGAGAATGTCCACTGTTTCTTTGGGTCCCATGTCTTCCTCTTTTCTGGACTATTGTTATTTTGTACAATAATTCTTCATTGTTCCAAATCTGCTCCATTGGCATTTGTACAGCATATAGACCAAGTGGGGCAGAGGAAACATCCCACTCCCCGTTTTTTAAAGACTTGCAAATTGAAGAAACATTTTGAATCATTTAAAGAACACTATTAGTTTGAAATGCTCATGAACAGTTTTCTGTTACCAATTATGTGCTGGAATAGCAAAACTGAAATTGCTTTACTGTCTCCTTAAACTTTGCTACAGTTCATGATTATGAACCAGACATGTGCCAACAGCTTGATAGATGTTGACTTCAGTCTAAAGTAGATGTTGGTTGACCAAAGAGTTGCCTGTTATTTCTGCCTTCAAATGGCTTATGGCCTAAAAAGCAATAAATGCCCACAGGCACAGAGGAGGAGAGATGAATCCATTCACTTGGTGTGTGGAGTGGAAGAAGGCCAGCCTCTGGCCTCCCAAATGCTGTGGGTCGTTGCTTCTCTTTCAGTGGAGGGGAAATGGTTACTCCTTTCCTATAACTCTTGAAATTTTAAAATTAGCCACCGTCGAAGCAAAAGCCCAGGCCACTGATAGAATGAAGAGTTGAGAAGTGTTAGAAGGGCAGTGATGCCTTGTTCTCCAATAGAGTTAGGGAGTGGAGGGCAACATCATAAAAATCCTGGCTACTAGAATATGTAGTGTGCCATGGTGTTGGGTGATCAGTGTTCAGAGCATCAGCATGTGTAATAAAATGTTGTGGGATTATACTCCAGACTCGCTCAGTCGTCCCTTCACATTGCTGCGTCCTTTAGGGCCATGACTGGGGGGTGTGATCCCAAGCATTGCCACTGCCCTCCAGTATCCAGGTGTGTAAACCAGTGTAGGATGCTGGTTAATGGAGGGCCAGGTAACAAGTTACACAGAGTGAATTATCACATTAAAACATGGCTTATTTCAATGAGTTTAAAATGTTTCTGGTTTGGGTCTTCCCAGAGTAAGAGGATTTAGATATAGAGAGGTCTTCCAGGAAACATGTGAGACAGGGCAGAGAAGAGCCTACTAAGGCCTCATTGATGAGCCCTGGGGACCCTCTGGGGGACTGTATAGAACTTTTTCAGAGTTGGCACAATGATGGGTGAGGAAGCTGGGTTTTGAACAAACCCTCAACTCTCATTTCTCGGTGACTGAACTCTCTCCTAGAGGTGTTGACTTCCTGATACGCCTGGCCTACTGTGCACTCGGGGCTAGCCCCTGCCCCTGGCCAGGTGGTGTGCTCTGGCAGAGAGGTACAGGTCGAAAGTTGGCTTGCAGGCGGTTGTGTGCTGACACTGCAGTGACCTTTGGGCTAGGGGACACGGTGGGTGCTCGTAGTGTCTGCTGTAGTGGGCCAACTTGGGGATCTGGGGGGGCTGCATTGATAGAGAAACACATGCCTGGGCTGACCTTGAACCCCTTGGCGCATCCCACAGTGGCCTAAAACAAGCCCCACTGTGTGTGTCTGCGCAGTGAGGGAGTACACTGATGGGACTTAGCAAAGTAAGAATAATAGGAAAGACAACTGAACACCCCCATCCTCAACCCCCCATCATTTCTGCATGCCTAAGAGGGTTTTTGTAAACAATCGGGAATTAGAAAATAAAATTAGCTTGCACGACTTCAGATGGGAACAGATGCCTGACTGCTTGCTTTTTTTTTTTTAATTCCCACAAAAACCTCAAGCAGAGTTAATAATGTATGAAAATTAGGTACCATGTGTGCACTTTGCTTCGTAATGTTTTTATTAAGCAGCCTGTTGATTTAAAAATAACACGACAGTTGACATAATGGCAGATGCTGCGGTGTATATGGAAACATCCTCTTTGAATGTTCTGTCAGGTTTTCCATTACACAAGGAATTTTTTTTAAAAAGCTTTCAGAATTATCACATAATATGAAATTACATCAAATTACAATTTGATAAAACAAATTGCCCAAATACAAATTCCAGTTGCTTTTAAAAAAATGGCCTGGTCAATTAGAGATAATCTATAGAAGTAGGTTTCTACAGGATGTTTAAAATTCTGCAGTAAATTCACACTTCTGTCTTGTCACATTTTTGCCCATATCATTTGCTGGTTGGAATTTGCCTTCTCTTCTTTCCCCTTCCCACCCTCTGTCACTCTGGCCTGTAACTAGCAGGAAGAAACAGGGAGAAGCAAAAGGTCATAGACCCAGGGGTTTCCAATAGCTCAAGAGATGTCCTGGTTCTGAAGGCAAAGCTGATCTGTACCAAGTTGATATGTGTTGGACCAGCAGATGGAAGTATCCTCCGCCCAGAGTTTGAGTGTGGGTCTCTGCCATTCTTTGAAGAATCCACTTCTGAAGGTGTGTCGGTCCATTATGGAAGGGCAGCAGGCTGCTCCAGTCACTGTGCTGGTCCCCTTAGGCTCTACTGCATCTCCACGGTAGTAATGCAAGGTTGCCTCTTGGTTTATGTGGTCTAGGAGAGCACACTGAGGCACAGGCAAGTCCGGTAATTCAGCCTAACCCTCAGGAGGTTCGTTGCTGATTGAATATTTCTGTATTCTACAGCGCTTCACTCATACATTACCTTGAAATTATTAGCTATTCAACAAAACATATATCTAGTGTCAGCTTGTTTTGTTTATCTGCAGGGTGAGCGAAGGACCACACAGGGCAATTTAAACAACTTGACAGAATCAGGACATTTTTTACTGGTGGTGGTAGTTGCTGGACACTAAGGAAAGACAGTGAGCATTGTGGAAAGTTCTAAAGCTATTGAAATGAGTTAACGGGGCTGATCAGTTTGGGGCATTTTGTCCTTTAACTCATGTCCTTCTAAGGGAGCCTGGCTGGGCATGTCCTTCCTTTGCAACCTCCTGTGATTGCCCAGTTGTGTCTCCTGACAGCAGCAGGGCCACAAGTGTGGGCCAGCACCATCAGAGTAATAATGCCTTATGGTATTTTAAAAAAGTAATTGCAGAGGAGACATTTGATCTTTATGACTTGCACCATAAGACTTTCTTGGAATCTTTGCAAGGGGTTGGTTGGAACAGAACTTTTCCATCTCTACTATGGTCTATAAAAATCATAGTAACTGACTTCATGGAGCTTGAGTTTTTCTTTTGTTATTTCTTTACTCTCTAATTAGATTTTGTTCATATGCGGGACAGAACAGGCTGGCAGGAAATAATCAGCACTAAAATAACTCAAAGATGGGGCTGTGGGGGTGGGCCCGACATTGCCTTGCAGGAATAGAGGCCAGGTTTGCTGCCCTGGACCTGTGGCTCACCCCAGGAGCTCCTGTCCCAGTGAGCATTTGCTCCAAAAGGAGGCAGGTTGACTGGAGTCTTGGCTGGGAGTCTGGGAGACCTGGTGCTCTTCCCAGCCTGGCTGGTGCCTGGATGTGGTCTTGCGTGTGCTCCCTTTCAACTGACTTGACCTCCGTAGTTCTCAAAAGCAATCTGGGAATCATAATATCTGCCCTTGACTTCTTGGAATGCTAAAGGTGTCAAACTTACCATAATCTAAGGGGTTATTTATTTCCCGAGTGTGAAAAAAGACTTTAAAGAGCTGAAATTAAAATTTCAGGTTATGTCTGTGGTTCCTTTGAGGAAGGAGGTACTCCTTCTCTCAACCGTAGGCTCAAAAAGCAGAAAGAAGGGGGCACCTGGGTGGCTCAGTTGGTTAAGCGTCTGCCTTTGGCTCAGGTCATGATCTCTGGTTCCTGGGATCAAGTCCTCTGTCCGTCTCCCAGCTCAGTGGGGAGTCTGCTTCTCCTTCTCCTTCTGTTCCTCCCCCTTGCTCGTGCTCTCTTTCTCTCTCCCTCAAATAAATAAGTAAATAATCTTTTTTAAAAATTTTTTGTTATGTTAATCACCATACATTACATCATTAGTTTTTGATGTAGTGTTCCATGATTCATTGTTTGTGCATTGACACATTGTGTGTCTGTCTCATTGTTCTGCTCCATGCAGAACGTGCCCTCTTTAATACCCATCACCAGGCTGACCCATCCTCCCACCCCCCTCCCCTCTAGAACCCTCAGTTTGTTTTTCAGAGTCCATCGTCTCTCATGGTTCGTCTCCCCCTCCGGTTTCCCCCCTTCATTCTTCCCCTCCTGCTATCTTTTCTTTTTTTTCTTAACATATATTGCATTATTTGTTTCAGAGGTACAGATCTGTGATTCAACAGTCTTGCACAATTCACAGTGCTCACCATAGCACCTAACCTCCCCAGTGTCTATCACCCAGCCACCCCATCCCTCCCACCCCCCCACCCCCCACTCCAGCAACCCTCCGTTTGTTTCCTGAGATTAAGAATTCCTCATATCAGTGAGGTTATATGATACATGTCTTTCTCTGATTGACTTATTTTGCTCAGCATAACACCCTCCAGTTCCATTCATGTCGTTGCAAATGGCAAGATCTCATTCCTTTTGATGGCTGCATAATATTCCATTGTATATATAGACCATATCTTCTTTATCCATTCATCTGTCGATGGACATCTTGGCTCTTTCCACAGTTTGGCTATTGTGGACATTGCTGCTATAA
>NC_138378.1:38465808-38483532 GCF_054177405.1 Leptonychotes weddellii
GTTGAGGGTCCATTTCTGGGCTCTCTGTTCCACTGATCTGTGTGTCTGTTTTTGTGCCAGTACCATACTGTCTTGATGATGACAGCTTTGTAATAGAGCCGGAAGTCCGGAATTGTGATGCCCCCAGCTTTGCTTTTCTTTTTCAACATTCCTCTGGCTGTTCGGGGTCTTTTCTGGTTCCATACAAATTTTAGGATGATTTGTTCCATTTCTTTGAAAAAAGTGGATGGTATTTTGATGGGGATTGCATTGAATGTGTAGATTGTTCTAGGTAGCATTGACATCTTCACAATATTGGTTCTTCCAATCCATGAGCATGGGATGTTTTTCCATATCTTTGTGTCTTCCTCAGTTTCTTTCATGAGTATTTTATAGTTTTCTGAGTACAGATCCTTTGCCTCTTTGGTTAGATTTATTCCTAGGTATCTTATGGTTTTGGGTGCAATTGTAAATGGGATCGACTCTTTAATTTCTCTTTCTTCTGTCTTGTTGTTGGTGTATAGGAATGCCACTGATTTCTGTGCATTGATTTTATATCCTGCCACTTTACTGAATTCCTGTATGAGTTCTAGCAGTTTTGGGGTGGAGTCTTTGGGGTTTTCCACATAAAGTTTCATATCATCTGCAAAGAGTGAGAGTTTGACTTCTTCTTTGCCGATTTGGATGCCTTTGATTTCTTTTTGTTGTCTGATTGCTGTGGCTAGGACTTCTAATACTATGTTGAATAGCAGTGGTGTTAGTGGACATCCCTGCCGCGTTCCTGACCTTAGGGGGTAAATAAGTAAATAATCTTAAAAAAATGAAAAAAAAAAAAAAGGAAAAGAGAAAGACCTTGACATGGTTTTCAGGAGACATATGGGAACTTATGAGGACATCGACAAGAAGCTGTAGTTTTTTGCCATCATTCCCCCAGACAACGTTGGAAGCAAGTTTAAGACACCATCTCACTCTAAGACTGATCCTTCCATCAGGAATTCCTTGGCACCTGTTTTGCTCTGAAATGACTGGAAAAGAAGTCCGTTTTCTAGGGCCCCTTCAAACCTGCACCCAGTACCTAGGGGCCCAGCGGGTTCCAGGGTTCCCCAGAGAGGCAGGCAGAAGGGACAGCAGCGGCAGACATGGGTCAGCTCTGCCAGCTCTGCTTACAGCCTTCCATCCCGCCTGAGCTTTTCCTGGAGTGGGCAGAGTCCAGGGGAGCTTGGAGTCTGACCGTACACACAGTGCCCAGCACTCAAGCTCTTTCATCAGGGTGCTCCTGGCAGGTCATTAGTGTCCACCAAAGGCTGAAGTGACTCACGGGGTGTTTGATGTCATTGTCACACTGGAGCATTGCACAGGGTGCAGTGATCAGCCTTCGAGGAGCCCTCTGAAGTGCTGTTTTGTGGGTAAAAGGATGGGGCAGGTAAGAACGATGCCCTGTTTGTTTGGTGCTCTCCCCGCACCAGCGCCCATGCCCATGCCGCACTCTGTCCCCACTCGGGCCCTGGGCTGGCAGACTGGGCGGGGGATGGGGTAGCATTTACAGAAGGACAGACGGAGGCGTGGAGGATTGAATGGCCTGCCCAGGAGCTGCTGTCTGCCTATGAGACAGCTGTGCCCACACTGGAAGCCAGGACTCACCCGTAGGGCTGACACTCGGCGTCACTCGGCTGGGTGGGTCCCATGTGGTTGCCTCTCCCGAGAGCTGGTAAAGAGCTATGCAGGTACACAGCTGACGTGACAACAGTTCAAGACTCCCTTCCCTCTGAGGGTGTCCCTCTTCAAACAGAACAGGGCCCACTCGCTCTTCCGTGCACTCACTCATGCAGTGTTCAGTGTGCGCCACCCCGTACCAGTCACGTTACCGTGGTTGTCTGAATTAATGGGGAGCTCAGGAAAATGTGTTCCCAGGGCTCCCCCACACCACCAGCACCCCCGCCTGCTGTGCTGCTTTGCCCCATCTGGTCTATCCCCCAAGTCTCTGGCCGTAGTTACCACCAGCAGTGCGTCGACTCACCTGCCATTCCCAGATGGTGACACTTCAGTTGCTGCTGGTGGTGCACCCGCCTTCACCTTGGCCTCTTGCTGTGCAGCCTCTCCTTGTCTTCTGTCATCTGCCCGTCCTTTTCTGCTCAGGCGGTCTGCACTGCCCGTGCTCTCCGCCTCCATGTGTCTGGCCGTGAAGAATAAATAGACAGGATGATGCTGGTCTCTGCAATTCGCATGCCTTCTCGGCCCTCCTACAGGACATTGACTCCCACCCCACCCTCAGCCCTGGCTTCCATTGGCCCTCCCTGACCTATGTCTGCCAGTTTCTTCCCGACCTCCCCTCTTAAGACCCACCACACCCTGGCCACTCTGTTTCTTACTGTGATGCTCGATGCTCTGGTGCTGACTGCTTGCTTTGGTCCCCCTGCTCTGTGGCTGGGCCTTGAGTGTCCCTGTCCTGCCTACATTCTCTTGATGCTGGTAGCTGAACTGTTCCCCGCACTGTGTCAGCCTTGTGCCAGTGGATGGGCCTGGGGCCAGACTCCTCTCTCACCCTGGTCTGCCTCTCCAACTGCTGTTGACAGGCCACACAGGGTCTTTTCCTGAGGACAAGTGCTGGGGACATTAGAATGCTAACTCTAGGCCCTTGTTGCTTTGGGGAGTTTTGGAATGGTGGCTCTCAGAATGAGGAGGGGATGTCTGGAGGTACCCAGAGGCCTCTGGGGAGCTGTGGCAGGGCTGAGCTGGAGGAATCCACTGTCCTGGAGGGGAGGTCCTCCAGCTCCTTCCTGTTTAAGCCATAGGTTTATAGCTCTTGCAGCTAAAAGCAAAATATCTCATAAAATACCTGCTGAACTAAATGAGAACGTGGATGTTCAATAGGTCATGTAACTTGCATACAGTTTCACAGCATGCAAGTGGCTGGCATGGGACCAAACTCTAGGCCTGTAGACACCAAACTCCACATTGTTTTCAGGGAGCCACACACTCTTTTGCTTAATTGATGAACTTCATTTAAGATGTATATTGAGCCCCAGCTATAAGTCATGCCCTGTGCTAGGTGCCAGGGATACAGAGGCAAGCCCAGCTGACCCATTGCTGACTGTCTACCAGGTATATAGTTGGTGATCTCCACTTACTACGAGCCAGGCCCTGTTCTAAGCATTTGGCATGTATGAAGGGTAATATTATAATCCCCATTTTTTTTTTTTTTTGAGAGAGGGAGAGAGAGAGCGGAGTGTGAATGGTGCCGGGAGAGGGAGAGAGACCATCTTAATCAGACTCCGTGCTCAGTGCAGATCCCGATGTGGGGCTCAATCTCACAACCCTGAGATCGTGACCCGAGCAGAGATTAAGAGTTGGACACTTAACCAACTGAGCCACCCAGGCACCCCTGTAATCCCCATTTTAAAGCAGAGGAAGCTGGGGGTACTGGCAACCCCTGCCACTCTGCCTGTAGTATACAGCAGGCCAGGCTGTGATCCTTCTTTGCCCTCGTCTTCATTGCTAGAAGATACGCAGGGACCTCGAGGCCATCTCTGTTTGCCAATTAAAGAGAAACTGGTTCCGACACGGGTCCGGCTCCTTGGTGATTTAGCAGCAAGCTGCCTGTACATTTCTGCCTCGATGGTTAAGGAAGTCGGAAGGCTCCAACACAACAATAACTCAGCCTTAATTAGGTGGGAACAAGGCTGGCTGATAAACCTGTGTTTATCAGGGAGGGAAACCTTGCTCTGTAGCCCCTGTACCCCCTCAGGTCCTGTCGGCTGTGATTTCCATCGCACGCGAATGTGATAGCAGGGCCAGACAGGGCCACTTCGGAAGGAAAAGGTGGCTCGGGTCAGCAGAGAGGGAGGGAGAAGCTGGGAAGATGACTGTACCTGTGGTGCCGGCAGCTGGCAGTGGTTTCTCTGTGGGACGCTGATGATGATACAGCTGTCACTGGCTTGTTCAGAGCCAGCGGGATCACAAGGGGGTGGGGGGGAGTGCAAAGTGGAAGGCCCCAACAGGGGGCCCATATCTGTCCCATTGACAGGACATCTGTCAGATGTTGAAGAAGAAACGTGACTGTCCTTAGGTGGGACTTGTCCTCTCCAGTGTGGTTGCGGTCCCTACCGTGCCCTGCTGTCTGGTACTTTGTTACTTCCCTCAGTTTGCTACCCGTCTCGCCCTTTAAGGCGTTTAGGTTTGCAATCCGTGCAGTAGTACGCATGTGCAACTGGTTTATTCTTACATTATGCTGTTTGAGCATGGACCTCTTTATGACAAGGAAAATCCTTTATTTGCTCTGGATTTAATCATGAGTTGGGGAGTTTGGGGGTCTAGGTATTCCCATCCCCCCTGCCTCAGCCCCCTCAGAACTTTCCAGGATCCACCACGAGAGGTACAGGCTGGCCATAAAACGGTTACTGGCCCCTGGCCGCGTCTGGGTGCCCAGAGCTGCCTTTGGAAGGTTGGATTTCTTCCTGTGATACTAGAGCCTGCACGGCTTGGACAGTGTTTCCTTTGCATTGTGGACATCCTCATCAGTTAATTAAAAAACAAACAAAGAACAAACGAAAAGTACTCCATTTCAGTGTTTGTAGATCATGTGTTCACAGGACTGTAGTGGTTTACATTCTCCTTGACATGCGTCTCCCTGTTAATTTGAAAGCTGTTGACATCCTACATGATTCCATATGCATTACCGTTTTCTTCTTTTTCTTTCTTTCTCATTTGTTTCCTTTAAAAAGAAAAAATCCAACTGCTTTCTTGCCTTGAGATGTAAATTCCAAGTTTTGGCTGCCTTGGATTCCAAGTTTTCTGAGAAAAGGCTTAAATTTATTAGGTTAGTTCACAGTGTTCTCACAGAGAACTTAGAGGCATGGAACCATATGTGGTTGGGGTTGTATTAAGATAAATAACGTAAGAGAATCAGCATTACATTGTTCACAGAACCTCAGGCTATGCCTGTCACTTCAATAATTATCACACATGCTTTACAAGTGTGGTCCGTGGTGGGAGGGGACAGGGTTGGGGTGAAAGGTCAAATTGATGTTTCCACAGTTTCACACTCTGTTGGTGGCACCTCTGAGTCAGTGCAGAATCAGATGAGCACTGTGGGCACCGGAGAAACCTCTGAGAAGCCTGCTTTAATTGGGAATTATTCCCTGTCACCCTCCCAGAGGTCTGGCTTCTCACCAGCATTTAAGAGTAGAAAGTAAAGAACAGGTCGGTTGACAAACAGGCCTTCGCATGAGATTGAATCTTAGCAGCGGGGGGAGGCTTGGTTTGGCTAAGTCAGTGGTGGTACTCACATTTTCTATATTTACCTCTAAAGAGGGGACACAAAATGGAGAGGGTTTCTTTCTTTTTTTTTTTTTTTAAAGATTTTATTTATTTGAGAAGAGAGAATGAGAGAGAAAGAACACATGAGAGGGGATAGGGTCAGAGGGTGAAGCAGACTCCCCGCCGAGCAGGGAGCCCGATGCGGGACTTGATCCAGGGACTCCAGGATCATGACCTGAGCCGAAGGCAGTCGCTTAACCAACTGAGCCACCCAGGCGCCCCTGGAGAGGGTTTCTTTTTAAAATAAAGATCATGCTTTCTTAGTGCCTAACTTGGAACATGTTCATGATTTTATGTGTGTGTGTGTGTAACTTGTCTGTAGATACACACGTAAACACAGACACAGACACTGATGTAAATGTAAGCTGCTGGCAGCCGAAGGCGGCTTATACAGTTCACTGCAGAACATTGATTTCCAGATGTTTGGATTTCATGAACTAGGAATATAAAAAATAAAAAAGAAATGGGGGGGGTGTCCAGCATGGAGTGCCAACTCTATGTTTTCTAAGATCATTAACAAATTTCTTTAGTGATGGCTTTTAGTGATGGCTGTTAGCTAGACTTATGGGTGATCAGTTTGCAATATATACAAATATCAAATCATTTATGTGTACACCTGAAACTCCTATAATATATGATGATTATATATAGCTCAATAAAAAGTTTTTTTTAAATTGTAGTAAAATACAGATGAAATTTACCAATCCTAGCTATTTTTAAGTGTGCAGTTCAGTAATGTTAAGTACATTCACATTGTGCACTCCAAGATTATTTTTGAAAAAAAAAAAGAGCAAGACAGAAGGACCCCCATCTACTATCCTCCTCATTTCATGAAGAAAAGGAGCATTTTAACACCAAAAGGGGAATGAGGATGGAAGACTGTCGTCTTAGATGCAAGAAATTCCTTTCTTATCTGTGGCAAAATAGTACAGAGAAAAATGCCACCAAGCACACAGTTCAGTAGTTGCTATTTTCATAAGAGTTTGTTGATGAAGGAAGCTATGTGTTGGTTTACATCCTGGTGCAAGCATTTTATTGTTAGTGGTTCAAGTGCCAGTAGCAAGCAGTTCACATACTGGCACTGGTCAGCAGCCCTGTTCTATATCTGGTTATGTTTTTATGAAAGTAAAAGTTGACAGGATGGTGGAAGCCCATATATATTCATTCTACTATGATCCCATTCTCTTCTGTGTCTCCTCAAACTTAACTACTGTACTGAAGTTGGTTTGTATTCTCCTAGTCATACCATATCAGCATAAGCCCGTTATCAGTGTATAGTGTTGTTTTGTGTAAATGGAATCCTGCTGCATATAGCCTTTTGAAACTTAATTTGGTTTGCATAACATGATCTATTTTGATATATGTAGATCTGCTTTACAGTATTGCTTTATTTGACTATATACCACATTACATTTATCTGTCCTTCTGTCAGTAGACATTTAGGTTGTTTCTGGGTTTTTGCTGATACAAACAATAGTGCCGTGCTCATTCCTGTGAGCCTTTCCTATGCACACGAATGGGAATTTGTCCAGGGGAGTTATTTGGGAGGAGAGTTGATGGGTCAAAGGTGAAGTGATGTCTTCATTCACAAAGTCTAATTAGCATGTTCACTAACCTCATTGTTTACTACAGCTTTTCAGGTAAATGGGGAGTGGGAAAGATAATATTATAAGTCAACCATTAATAAATTTGGTTTTCTGGACCAAATTGAACGCTGCTGATTGTTGATCTATCTAAAGATTTAGTTCAAAGTCTGTCTATAATCAAGAGATGACATGGCAGGTTAGTTATAGTGTTTTCTTTGTGTGCTTGGATGTGGGACAGTGACTGACAGGGAGAAGCCAGCTCTTCATTAAGTTTCCCTCTTTTCCATGTGAACTATAAAATGTTTGCAGTCCTGATCTGGGAGGCAGATGAAACTGGGTGTTGCTGTCTCTCGTTACAGATGGCTTTTTTGGTCTAAGAAAATCCTGTGGGCCCAGACTTAGCCAGTGTGCTCTGACAAGTTTCTCAGCAGGCCTTTCTGGAGTGTCCTTGCTGTTGCTCAGAGTGTCAGATGATCTGTTTCTTTCGACTGTCTAGTCTGTGGTTTCCTTGAACAAATTGGGGAGAATATCCAGGGGAGAAGTGGACCCAGGTTCCTCTGGAGTCAGATGCCAGAGGCATGTCCCCCAGCTGGCCCAGAGGAGGTCTGAGAAGGCTCCCAGGGCCAGCATCCCTGTGTAGCCACCATGCGGCCTACTAGGAACACTTAGGGTTTTGGCTGTGGGTACTTTCAGTCTCAACAAACAGAACTGAGACGATGTCTAAAATTGCTTAACGTCCTTTCTTCAGAGCCTTCTCTCTTACCTTCAGCAAAGAGAGGAGTGTGTTGATCACTCTTTAGAAAATGGTAAGTGGGAAGACAACTTGGTTAAAAAAAGCTTTAGAGATGTCAGAGGAAAAAAAAATAACAGAATAGAAGCTTTCTCACTTTTGGGCTCTTCTCAGTCGTCAATGAAGCCTGTTGACCATTTTTAAAAAGCACATGGCAAGATGAGTTACGGGTGGGGAAAGTCCTGAGAGGTCCCCACATGTGACTAATGTGTGTTAACAATTCGGGTGCCTGACTGAGACATTTTGCAGCCCATTTGGCACATCTGAAACCCTGAGGCACACCGGGTTATCAGACAGAAGCGTGTTCAGTGGTTGCTGTGTGTGAAGTAATCGGTGTTTTGGATATACAGGCACATGTTTACGTTTGTAAAACAAGTCTTTTTACTTTTTATAATCAGCTGTCAAAGCTTGAAAAACAGCAGCAGAGGAAAGAAAAGACCAGAGCCAAGGGGCCTTCTGAGTCAAGCAAAGAGAGAAATGCCCCCCGAAAAGAAGACCGCAGTGCCAGCAGTGGGGCGGAAGGCGACGTGTCTTCTGAGCGGGAGCCGTAGACTTAGGGATGGAACTCAGGTAGGAGCCTCCCCTCCTTGCATAGCTCCGTCTTCTCACATTTTGAGCAAATGGTAACAAATGGAGAACAGAATGGCTTTTGAGGCAGAATTCATCTTGTGGGCATTCACCCATGGCTTCCTGGGATCTGCCGCCTTCCCGGGTGGAGAGAAGAGTGGAGGTGCGGGCGGGGAATCCGTGGGCCTGGGGTGTTCTCCTTCCTCACTTGCCTGTGTTGGCCGACAACTGCTGCTACTGGGAGCGTTTCCAGAGTGTTCACAGATGTGCGATCCAGACTGGGAGTCTCACCCCTGCTCCCTCCTCTCCACTCCTGCTCTCAGCAGCTCCAGCGGGACTGTGGTCACCTGCAGCCTGCTCCTCTCAGAGCTGCCTGTCTCCTGTTCTTCCATCCTTCAGTTCATCCTGCGTGGCACCTACTGCACTCCCAGTGTCCCTTTCCTAAAATTGGGCTTCATTCTCGTCACTTCCACACCCAGGAATGTGTCTTAAGTCCACCTCCTTGCCTTTGCTCAAGTTCATTCCCCCAGCGAGCACATTTTGGAGAGCCTCTTACTTGTCAGAGTTCACAAGTTCAGGGAGAAGCATAGAACTAATTAGACAGCAGTGTGGTTTATTGTGGAGGTGTGGTGGGAATGTGAGGCGGTGGAGAGGGAAGTAGGGAGGCTCCTTGGAGGGGAGGATCCCAGAACCAGACCTCAGAGGACATATGGAAATGGGCAGATGAGGGGCGAGGGTGGGAGCTGCCTAAGCCAGGAGAAGAGTAGATGCAAACACTGTTGGGTGTGGGACAAGGACAGAGTTTTGGAACAGAGGTGGAGAAGAATGGCTGAAGCGCTAGGTACAATTTGGGGTGGGGTTGTCTGGGGAACTTCTGTAAAATTAAAGAAGTAGGAGAGTTCTGGGTCATAAGGGTCTGGCGTGCAACTGGGAAATTTGGGTTTCATTCTGGGATGGCGGGAAACCTCTGAAACGGTTTGAATGTACAAGTGACATAATCAGCTCCAGAGTTTAAGGAGATCACGCTAGCAGCCGAGGGGAGTGAGGCTAGAACCAATAGGCCAGTTGGGAGGGGGTAGCAGAAATCAAGAGAGGAGCGAGGTCTGGCCATCCATCTCGGAGCCTTCAGCTTATATATAGTCTGTGGTTTCAAACCAAGTCAGCGTACAGGTGTTGATTGGCAATAGAGGAGAACATTCATAAGATGGTTTTCTGCCTTCTCTTTCCCTTCTGAAAGGGAAGTCCATCTGTGAAATGACCTTTAGGATGCACACTGCCAGACACTGAGCTGTGTTACAGAGTCCGCAGTGATACTTGGGTGCAGTGGAGCTGGTTTACAAACACAGACAGACCAAAGAGCTCAGAAAGATTGCGTTGTGGACTCACTAATAGTTTTACGGGGAAGGAAGCACTGGATAATCAATCCTGTCATGTCCCCTTGACTTTTCCCCTAATCACCCCGTTTCCTTCCCTGTAACTATGGGGGATGACAGAGCCGTGGTCACTGGTCTTGGCTGATTTTTCTCACACTCACGTGAAAGTGAAGCAGGAATCAGAGGGAGGTTTTTTCACACTCAGCCTCATTCGTCACAATCACAAGCCTCCCCCACCCCCTTTTCTTGGTCTGGACCTCAAGACATGGGTTTTTATTCATGAACTGGAACAGTTGGTGTCAGTTAGGGAGAGTCTTCTGAAAAGTGCTGTGTGGTGTCTAAATAATGTTAAATATTCACGAATACACAGTAACATTTACATGTGTAATTTGTGGCCTTTAGATCACATAAAACTTCCATTCCCACCCCTTCAGAACTTTGTGATGATTTGCTCATACCAGTGGTCAGTTTTGTCATCACAAATACTGCTGGTGCTTCTGACTTATAGTCTGAACAGAAACTTTCAGTCTGAGGGGTGAAGCACAGAGAGGCTCTTGAAGTTTGTTTTACAAGTATGCTCGTTAAGTTAGTCCAGCAATAACTCAGAAACTCACTGAGTTTTTATTTTCATCCTGCCAATTTCTGTGTGACAATAAGTTGTGTCATTTTTGCTTCCTTGGTTTTTCTTCATTAACTAAAAGACTAAACCTCCTCCCTTCACCAGTGATGTTGTGAAAGGTAGGCAGGTAAAGCCATAATGCTGGGTGACCGTCCTAGCAGGCTGGGGCGGGAGGGGCAAGTCTCCCCATGTGTTTGTGGTGCTTCTTCTTAAGCCTCCCCTGCCCCCTGGGGATCCTGTTAGAGAGACCGCCCTGGCACTCACTCCTGCCCCCTGGACCAAGGATGAAGGACTGGCCAATCTGATGGCCAGGGAGTGACAGTCATTATAGTGGGTGGTTCCTTGGTTTAGAAGCAAAATCCAGACCCGACATTTTCTATTTCTCCTCCTTGGACCAAGGGCAGCTGCCCAGCCTGCACGGTGTTTTGCTCTCTTGGCCCTACTCTGACACGGCA
Source organism: Leptonychotes weddellii (assembly GCF_054177405.1). Classification (NCBI taxonomy): domain Eukaryota; kingdom Metazoa; phylum Chordata; class Mammalia; order Carnivora; family Phocidae; genus Leptonychotes; species Leptonychotes weddellii. The sequence continues at coordinate 38,476,494 of NC_138378.1, forward strand.
CCATGTGTTTTACCTTTAGTTTTAAGATTATATAAATAATAGCTTCTTCCCCAGTGAGTCTTGGGACTTTACAATAAATTTTAAAAAATTGGATTTTCAGACTCCCATGATGAACTCAGTGAATAGATAAGGAATAAATATATAATCACTCATCTCCCAGTAACCAAACCCAGCTTAACAATGTAAACATACACACACAAATTCAAATGTGTCTTGGACCTTGTATTTTCAAAATGGTTTTAAAAAATTCCTATGCCACCTAGTTGATTTCTTTCTTGACTATGTTATCTACTTGCTAATGTATTTTAGAAATTTAATGTTTTGATTTTTGATGTAACTGTTTCTGTTACATTACTTTGAATCTTTGTTTTATTTATTGAGGGGTACTGAATTCTACTTTTTATATCAGTGCAAAACATAACTTTCTACTTGTGTTAAATTTTGGCCTCAGAATAATTCCAGTAAATTAGTCTAGTTAGTTAGATTAGAATAATTCCGGTAGAAAGGTGTCCTGGACATTAGTATCCTGTGGCCAGTGGGCAGCTTGGGAATGATTTTGCCATTTCTGTAGGCAAGAAAAACACCCGAAAGCCCCATGCATAGAGGAAGAGACACTAACTATGTATCAAAGAACATCCTGGAGGACATGTTCACAATAGAAAACAGCACACAGTAAAACGGGGAAGAGGTGAAAGTGGGCGTTTCTTTCCAACATCTCCCAAAGCTTAAGAGGCAAAATTTCTCATAGACTTGTAGGTATTTATTTTTTGCTTTTCTAAAATCGGTGGAAAAATTAAAAACCTGTAATCATGTTTATTCTCAACGTATTACAGATTGGATAGTATAGAACTTGGGGTAAATCATGCTACGGTTGACCCTTGAAACAACATGGGTTTGAATTCTATGGATCCCCTCTTATCATGGATTTTTTCAGTATATGTATTAAAAATTTTTTTGGAGATTTGCAACAATTTGAAAAAGTCCACAGACAACCCTGTAGCCTAGAAATATAAAAAAAAATTAAGAAAAAGTTAGGCATGTCATGAATGCATAAAATATATGTAGGTACTAGTCTGTTGTATCAGTTACTACCATAAAATACACATAAATCTATTATAAAAAGTTAAAATTTATCAAAACTTACACAAATACTTAACAGACCATATGTGGCACCATTTACAGTGGAGAGAAATGTAAACAAGTGTGAAGATGCAGTATTAAATGGTAACTGCATAAAATTAACTATAGCGCATGCTATATACTACCATAATAATTTCCTAGCCACCTCCTGTTGCTAGTGCGGTGAGCTCAGGTGTTGTGAGCACCCGCTTCAAATGTGTGACGCTTATCATCTCCCCGTGAGCAGTTTGTCTCTGCAGTAAATTGCAGATCGTAGTAAAAAGTGACCTCTCACAGTTCTTGCATATTTTTCATCATGTTTAGTGCAGTATCCTAACCCTTGAGTAACACTGTGGGACCCATCGAAGTGCCACTAGTGATGCTGGGATTGCTCCCAAGAAGCAGAGAAAAATCATGACGCCACAAGAAAAAGCTGAATTGCTTGATGTGTACCTTAGATTAAGGTCTGAAGCTGCAGGGCACACCATCTCAGGATCAATGAATCCAGCGTAAGGAACATTGTAAGAAAAGGAAATTCATGAAGCCATTGCTGCAGCTATGCCAGCAGGCACAGAAGCCTTGCACTTTTTGCAAAATACCCTTTTATCTCATATTGGAAATGCAGCTTTTATGTGGGTGCAGGATTGCTATAAGAAAGGCATACCGGTAGACTCAAAGATGATTTGAGAAAAGAAAAGGTGAAATCGTTATGCGACGACTTAAAGCAAAAGGAAGGTGAAGGATCTAAAACTAGAGTATTGAATGCCAGCAAAGGATGGTTTGATAATTTTAGAAAGAGGTTTGGCTTTACAAATACCAAGGTAACAGGAGAAGCAGCTTTTGCTGACCAAGAGGTAGCAGACAAGTTCCCAAACACCATTGAGAAGATCACTGAGGAAAAAGGATATCTGTCTGAACAGATTTTTAATGCAGACAAAGTACCCTATTCTGGAAGAAAATGTCCCAGAGGACATTTATTAGTAAGAGAAGCAGGTATCAGGATTTAAGGCAGGAAGGGAGAGGCTAACTGCTGTTTTGTGCAAATGCAGTTGGGTTTATGATCAGGATTGCCCTTATCTATAAAGCTGCAAAACCCTAGCCTTGAAAGGAAAAGATGAACACCAGCTGCTATCTTTTTGGTTACATAACAAGAAGGCCTGGACCGTGAGAACCCTTTTGCTGGATTGGTTCCGTTGATGCTTTGTTCTTGAAGTCAGGGAGTACCTTGCCAGGAAGGGACTGCCTTTTAAAGTCTTTTTGATGTTGGTCAGTGCCCCTGGCTACAGAACCCCATGAGTTCAACACTGAAGGTGTCAAAGTGGCCCTGTGGTCTCCAAACACCTGGTCTCTAATTCAGGCTCTAGATCAGGGGATCATGAGGACCTTGAAGGCTCATCACACACGGGACTGTATGGAAAGCATTGTCTGTGCTCTGGAAGAGAACCCCAGTAGAACATCAAGAAGGTCTGGAAGGATTACTCCATTGAAGATGCCACTGTTATTATAGAAAATGCTGTGAAAGCCATCAAGCCTGAAACAATAAATCCCTGCTGGAGAAAATTGTGTCCAGATGTTGTGCACGACTTCACAGCATGTACAACAGAGCCAGTCATGGGAATCATGAAAGAGATTGTGGATATGGTTTAAAAAAAAAAAAAGGTGAGTTGAGGGGGTGAAGGGTTTCATGATACAGATCTTGGAGAAATTCAAGAGCTAATGGGCACCACAGAGGAATTACCAGAAGACGCCTTGAGGGAGATGAGTGTCAGGCGATGGGGAGGAAGACCTAGAAGCAGCAGTGGCAGAAAACAAACTGTGTTAGTCTGGCAGAAGGGTTCCAGGCATTCCTGACTGCTTTCGGCTTCTTTTATGAGATGGACACTGAAACTAAAGCAAAGATAGAGGAAGGATTGGTGCCATATAGAATATTTTTAGAGAAAAGAAGAAGCAAAAATGTCAGAAATGATGAGATTTGGTGTTTCCATGGTTATACCGAGTGTGCGTGCCTCTCCTGCCTCCCCTTCCACCTCCTGCACCCCCTCTGCTCCGCCACCCCGGGACAGCAAGACCAGCCTCTCTTCTTCCTCCGCCGCCTGCTCTTCGTGAGGACTGCGAGGATGGAGACCTTAGGGATGATCCACTTCTACTTACTGAATAGTAAATAATCATCGTGCTGTACAGTTAGTAAACTGATGGGTTGTGTATGTGTGTGTCCTCGTGTGAAAACCTGGCAGCCGTGCAGCAAGGACTGATGTGTGTCATCGTCATCATCGCCCACGTATTCATCATGTGCAAGACGCATGTGGAAGCAGAGAGCGGAAGGTGAGCGATACTGATATGAAATTGATGACATGTTTGTTCTCTTACTGTCTTATAACCTTGCCTTCAAAGAATTACCATACAGTGTGCCTCTCTGTCTTATAACTGGACAAAGTGCACACTGGCCTATCATTACAGGTAAGTGGTTCTTAAAACAACATTAACAGTATTTACAGTACTGTATTATGAATACGACTGTGATACCATATGCCAGAAACATTGTATAACGATTCATTCATTAGCCTATGGGCTAGGCTCCCATAAAGCAATCCTACCGCTGCCTCTTCGTTCTCAACGCACTTAGTATTACACCTGTAAATAAATATGAATTTATTTTTCACACTCTCTTTTCATTTTTGGTGTCTGCAGTTAGTGATGTGGATAACGTGTACAGTGACAGTGTTTTGTGTCCTGTAGGACAGACAGTTCATCTTGTGAACAGATGAAAGCGTCTGGTGCCGATAGATACAGGACAGGACTGTGCATGTGTTTTCTCCTCATGATTTTCTTAATAACATTGTCTTTTCTCTTGCTTACTTTATTGTAAGAACACAGTACATAATATGTGTGGCATACAGAAAATGTGTGGTTTATGTCAGCAGTAAGGCTTTGGTCAGCAGTAAGCTATTAGTAGTTAAGTTTTTGGGGAGTCAGAGGTTCTATGGATTTTTCACCTGTGTAGGGGTTGGTGTCCCTAACTTCCATGTTGTTCAAGAGTCAAACAAACAAACAAAAACTAGCCAGAGAAGGGACACAGTAGTGGGGGAAGCAAACTCAGGGGCACAGTGTTTTGAAAACAGTAGATGTGTTTTTCCTTTTCCCTGTAAATCAAGGGCATTGAGGCCCTGTCATCATTATGGCCCTGTGGTGGGGAGATGAGGAGAAGGTGAATGAGCAGGAATGATGTAGAGAGGATCCCCTGTCCGGCAGGAGGGAAGGTGAAGGAAAGCTCCAGCTTAGGAGAGGCAGTGGGAGAGAGAAGAGGGACAGACGGCGGAGAAGCCCAAGGCCACACGTCGTGTTGTGGCTCCAGGCTAGAGTCCTCGGGCTGCTGGTTAGGTTGATAGGAAAGGTGGAGGCCTGGGGGCCTGTGCTCTGGTCCCTGGTGGGAGTCCGGGCAGGAGACTGCTGTGTAGGACGGCTGTAGGTCTCTGCGAGGCTGCTGCAGCTGAGTAGAAGGGGCAGCAAGACATGGTTAGGCAACAAGATGCAGCAGGAGTCAGTAGAGGGTCTCACTTGCCCCATGAGGGGTGTCAAAGAGAGGTGTGTTGGGGGTCCGTTGGGCTGACCGTGGGTCCCGGTGGAAGGAGTGAGGTGAGCCTGGCTCAGAGTCTAAGAGAGCCAGGAGGGTCATGACCTCAGCTCTTGATAGCACTGCTGCTCTCAGACCCTGCAGGTCTCAACCACCATCTCCATGTGGCTCCCAGGGTGGGGTGTGAGGGGTCTGTAGTGCTAGTGAGGGCAGGAATGAGGTCAGGTCAGGCAGGGGCAGGGGCTCTGGCCCCTGAGCTATCAAGTGCTGCTCAGTGGTGTCCCCGGGGCTCAGCACCAGGTGCGGAATCACACCAGCCACCCAGGCACAGAGACCATTTGAGGACTCAGATGTTCTGACACCCAGGTGAGCAGAATTACTAGGGGTTCAAGGTTGCCCCTGCTGCTACTCAGCGGGATGGAGTCCCGTGAGGACATTTGGATGGGCCCATGAAAATGCAGAAGCCACATTTTCTTTGCATATTTATGGAGCACTGTCTGGCTTTTTGACTGAGTGCGTGAGGCAAACCATTTACTTATTGGCAGTTGAAGGTGGGTGTACAGTTGGAATTCTAACCAGAGATGGCAGCGGAGGCCCGGTGGCTGGTGCTGACATCCCGGCATGGACAGATGTGAGGGGTCCTCTGAGAGCCCACTGCCGCAGCCAGCCAAGGGCCAGGGAGGAGCTGGATTCCCCCCTACGTCTGGAATTATAGACATGTTCTCAGATTTGAAGACCCTAAAGGAGGCCAGGAGTAAATGACAGCTGGTCCTCCAATTATGTATTTGGGTTTTTTGTTGCCCATGGGCTTTTGTTGTCCCATCTGCTGAAATTTGTCATCCCAGTAGACCCACGAAATCACCACCAAATATTCAGATATCTCTAAGAGCTGAAATCGGTAGTGACAGAAGGTGACCTTGGCATTGACTGTGCTGCGCAGAAAAGCAGCAGCCCCGCCCCGGCCTCAGTGAGGGGAGCTGCAGTTTTCATTTGCTTTTCTTTACCAACAGAAACAGCCCTAGGGAGCCTCACAGGACCTAAGGGAGCAGCTTTGAGTTTCCAAGGCATGAGAGAGAAAGAAAAGGCAAAAGAAAATGGAGTGAGAGACTGCATGAGCTTGGGCATAGTTTCTTTGAAAGTGAGTCAGAAACCTTCAGAGGACACTCCCAGGGTGCTGACATTTCTCTATCACATTGCAGATGTTTCTTATTTTATCATCTGGACATGGAAGTGCTAAAATGCACTTCTGTTTTTGTACTTGATCTCATTCCTTCAGGCTCACTCACCTTGCTGGGAGGATTCAAGGTTTCCTATGAGGCTGCAACTTCCTTTTCCTCCCTTTCTCAGCCTCTCACGAGGACCGTATGCTCTCTGCCTTTGATTGCAAGGTCAAGTATGGCCTCATTTGAGTATTTACTTCGCTGCCATCATTAGGGTGTGAGAGGAGTATGCTCCTGAGCAGCACCCCACATTTCTGTCCTCAAATGTCAACACACTTGAAACCAAGCAAGGAAAGTGTTTTGGAAGCTGCCATCTGTTTGCTTTTTCAACTTGACCTTTGTCTGAATAACAAGATGTATCTGGCTGAGCACATTTCTTCCTAATGAACTAGAGCAGTTATGTGTGTGTATTCAAGGATAGTCATGTTTTCACTGGTTTTTTTGTTTTGTTTTGTTTTTTTGTTTTTTGTTTTTTTCCCCTGTAGAAAATAGAATCTCTTTCATTTCCACAGCTTTCATTTTGCTTCCCTATGTCAACATTCATTCCCAGTTCAGGTGCTGGTGCTTCATGTATAAAACTATGCCTCTGAGGTGCTGTTTTTATTTTTTTAAACTTAAAATTTTTTTAGTGGTTGCCCTAGATGTTGCAATACACATTTTAAAAAAAGATTTATTTATTTTTTTCAGAGAGAGAGCTTGCGAGCAAGTGGGAGGAGGGGCAGAGGGAGAGAGAGAATTCTCAAGCAGACTCCCTGCTGAGCACAGAGCCCAGTGTGGGGTTTGAACTCATGACCCTGAGATCAAGACCTGAGCTGAGATCAAGAGTTGGACGCTTAACAGACTGAGCCACCCAGGCACCCTGCAAATCCAAGTTTCTGACCTATATCATGTTTCTTTTGCCTGAAAAACTTCTCTTAATGTTTCTTGAAATGCAGATCTAAGGAAGTCTATTTCCCGCACTTTTGGAGGATAATTTCAGTGGCACAGAATTTTTTTTTTTCTTTTTTTTTTTTTATTCTTATGTTAATCCCCATACATTACATCATTAGTTCTAGATGAAGTGTTCCATGATTCATTGTTCGCGCACAACACCCAGTGCTCCATGCAGAACGTGCCCTCCTCAATACCC
>NC_138378.1:38484032-38524830 GCF_054177405.1 Leptonychotes weddellii
TGGATACTAGCCCTTTATCTGATATGTCATTTGCAAATATCTTCTCCCATTCGGTCGGTTGTCTTTTGGTTTTGTTGACTGTTTCCTTTGCTTTGCAAAAGCTTTTTATCTTGATGAAGTCCCAATAGTTCATTTTTGAGTGGCACAGAATTTTGGGTTGGAGGTTTTTTTCTTTCAGTAGTTTAAATATTTTATTGCACTCTCTTCTTGCTTGCATAGTTTCTTCTGAGAAGCCCTTTGCAGTTTTCATACTTGTTCCGCTGTGGGTAAGGTGGGTTCACAGCTGTCCCCCATTCTTACCCCTTCCGCCTGTCCTCCCCTCCCCTTCAGCTTCTTTCAAGATTTTGTTTTTTTGCAGTTTGGAACATTCTTGGCCATTGTTACTACTTCAAATACTTCTGCTCTCTTATCTCTCTCTTCCTGGTATTCCAATTATGTGTATGTTACACCTTTTGCAATTGCCCCACATCCCTTTTCCCCCCATTCTTTTCTCTCTTTGCATTTCAGTTTGGAAGTTTGTAATAAGCAGTTTTCAAGCCCACTGATTCTTTGGCTGTGTTCAGTCTACTGATGAGCCCATCAAAGGCATTCTTTCTTTCTGTTACGGTGTTTTTTATTTCTAGCATTTCCTTTTGATTCTTTCTTGGAGTTTCCATCTCTCTGCTGTATTACCCATCTGTTCTTACATATTGTCTGCTTTACCCAGTAGAGCCCTTAACATATTAATCACATTTATTTTCCCTTGTCTGATAATTCCAACATCTGTATCACATCTTGAGTTTCACTCTGATGACTGCTTTGGGTCTTCTGGACTTCTTGAACCTGTAAATGTTTGTCTTTTGATACATTTGGGAAATTTTAAGCAGTATTTCTTCAAAAATTATTTTCTGCCCCATTCTCTCTTCTAACCTGGAGGAGGTTACTGTTCCCAAACCTTAATGTTCTGGGTTTTGTTATTATACAGGAGGCTGATACAGAGTAGGTACATTATGTTACTTTGCCAGCAGTAGGGTTGGATTTCCAAGCACCTAGGCTTCTACCTCAGTTTCATTTATTAGAAAATAAATTGGCAAGAAGCTGGCCATAGTTAGTGATTCTCCTTATTGCTGAAGCATTGAGCTAAGCTTACAGATAACCTAGAAGTATGCCATTTAATACAGTAGGTGCTACCTGTGTGTGGATATTTAAGCATAAATTAATTAAAATTAAACAAAATTTAAAATTCATTTCCGTAGTCACAGTAGCAACATTTGGCTAGTAGTTGTCATATTGGATGGTGCTGACACAGAAGAAGCCTGTCATTGCAGAAAGTTCAGTTGGACAAAAAAAGTTCAGTTCTGTAAGACTGGCTTGATTAAATACGTACAAATATACGTGAGCAATAGATAGCGTAGAAGTTAAGCCAAAAATAAAAATTAATTGCTGTTGGAGTTTCTTCCTTTAGCACACCACACCAAGCTTTCCTGTCTCTCTCCTCCCTCCCTACTTTCCTTCCTTCCTTCCTTCCTTCCTTCCCTCCCTCTTTACTCTTCTCTCATTCTCTTCTCTTTTTAAGTAGGCTCCACGCTGGGGCTTGAACTCACAATCCTGAGATCGAGACCTGAGCTGAAATCAAGACTCAGATGCTTAACCGACTGAGCCACCCAGGTGCCTAAAATTTTCTGTCTTAATCAGGAAGTTGAATCACTGTCTCCATGTTCTCATCACCAAGTCAGGCCCATCTGCCCTTGTGTAAAGGCATAGAGTCTTCACTTGACAGTTCAGTTCACTGGAATCTCTACAAATGCTAAGTCAGGGAGAATCCTTCTCTGATAACGTGGACTTCTCAGACACTCATGTTTTCTCATAGAACAGCCTTTCTTTTTAAGTAAGTGAATTCAGATTAGATTCCTAGCTGTGGCCTGAAATAAATACATAAAAGCTGGGTTCTTTTGACAGTGGTTTGGAGAGCAGGTCTGTGGTCTGTGTATCTTAACTCAAGCACTTACATCTTGTGGTTGCTCGAATGGCCTGAAGCCAGAAGCAGATCAGCTGGAAGTCAGCATCTTTGAGAGACTCAAACAGGCTGTTGAGTTATTCCTTTCTTCTGGTGCTGGACTATTCCCTCCTGCCCCTGATATTTTCAGGCAATAAAAGGGAACCACTCCAGAAACTTCTTTCCATAAGGCTATGAAATTGTGGTGCTTTGTTATCTCGGGCACTTACTGCTGCCTGTCAGGTGCGTCCAGGCTGCATGTCATGTCCATCCTCAGATGGCTCACCTGACTCGCAGGGACATCAGAAAAAGACACTTGGAAGTAGATGCCATCCTCTCAATAGCCCTCACAGGAAGCCACATTACCCTTCCTCCAGGGTTTCTAAATTTCGACACCCTTTTGTGCAGTATCCTGTGTTTGTCCGCTTGCACGTGACTTCTGCTCAGTGCTTGTGACCTGGCAGGTGGACCTCACAGATAGCTCCCTCTCGCCTTTCCTGCTTTAGGCCGTGTGAGTGTTATGATCTCCAGCCACACCCACCTGACAGCCAGCATCCTGGCCCCTAGGTTTTTCCACGGTTATGTTTAAGAAAATGAGAAGGAACGTTTGTTACAAGTGAGGTTGGAAATAAAAAGCAGCATCTATTTGACCAATCCATGTATTATGGTGAGGCAGTGGCTTTCAGGTGGAACAGTGTTTACTGTTGGCCACAAGGCTCTTGCATGCAGTTTGGGAGCTCATCACTCATGTTATTTTTCTTTTTCTTTTTTTTTTTTATTATTATGTTAATCACCATACATCACATCATTAGTTTTTGATGTAGTGTTCCATGATTCATTGTTTGCATATACTCATGTTATTACTGTTGATATTATGATGAGGTGTGCCTACTGCATATCCCAGTATTAGAACAGTTAATTCTGAAGGAATTCTTAGTTTAAACCCTTCAGGTTAAGTGCTTTATGAAGTCCCTAGGCCTGAGTGGTTTACTGTAAACTCTGAGAACTCCTGGGATGAAAACTCTCAGGGTCCCTTCTAGTTCTGTAATTCTCTGGTAGGGAATTGGAATTTCTAAATTGTCTTTCTCATAAAATTTCTTTTGACAGCTATTTTGTATTACAGAATTAATGCTCATTCATCACAGAAATTGTTTAAAATGCCAAAATGTTCAAAGAAAATAAAAGTCACCTGCCATTTAATCGAGGATAATCATTAACATAATGCTTTTGTAACATTTTTTCTAATCAGATAATTCTATATCTCTTTCTCTAATTTTACATAGTTAAAGACAGACTGTGTATATAATGTCACTGCTTTTATCATCTAATGGAATATTGTGAACATTTTCTAGGTCATTTATTCTTCTTTAGCAAACCTTATCATTTCCATCTGCACATCAAACATTGGAAGCATCAATTTATTATCTCAAAGCTTTGAAACATGTAGAATATTTATTTGAAGTAAATGTAAAAGAATAATATATTACAGCAGGATCCCAAAGCTCATTTTAAGTTCAAAAACAAAGGTTTTAATCTGCACCAAGAAAATGAAGTTCCCCAAAGGTCAATGTGAGATCCAGTTTCAGGATCTTAGTTATTAATATTGCAGATGAGGAAAGAGGCATTAATACAGCCCAGGTGCCTAGATTTGGGTTAACGTCATGATTAAAATATAGGAGCATATGCATTGCTTTTCCTGACTTAAAAATGGAAGTAATATGGTCCCCAGGAATTATGTTGTAGAATCCCTATCGCTTTGTGGTCTTTGAGATCTCTCTTAAGAAGCAGTACAGGACTGTGACTGGTGGGTTTTAGAGCATGAGGGTAGGCCTTGGGGAAAATTTCAGTCCCTTGTGTGGGTCCATATAGGACTGGAGAACATAGCTGTAGTTATAATTAGCCTTTCTAGTGTGGGCCCATGGACCTCCATATCAAGCTGGGTGCAGGAATGGAAGGCTGTTAATTCTGTTGAGACATCTGCTCATAATACAACCCTTTTCTAAAAATGCGACCCGTGCTGGGTGCATCCAGAAGCATATTCACAGATGTGGTATCACTTTGCAGCCTACTATTATCAGAATCTTTTGCTTTTACTGAAGTTCACCCAATTAGAATTTAGATCTGAGGGAATAGAAACTGCTGTATTAAGTTTGGGGTTTAGTTAAATCCTTGGATGTCAGTTGCCTGCCTCACAAATCTTGGCAAGACTAGCTGGTTTTTCTTGTAGCCTCAGAATTACAGAGGGAAACTTGAGACACTTGGAGATTTTATACTGAAGAACCTACCATCCTTTGAGCAATATTAAAAATACCTCAAAAGCAAGTGTTTAGTTTATTCCCTGTTCCTATGCTTTATTTAAGTTCCCCTCTGCCTCCCTCTTGATTGAAAGGATTTGGAAATGAGACTTTTATATCTTTTTTCAAGGAATTTGTCCATTTCTTCTGTGTTGTCTAACTTGTGGGAATAAAGTTGTTTGTGACATATCCTTTTTTATCCTTTTAATGTCTATAAAACATACTGATGTTGCCTCTTTGATTCCTGATATTCATAATTTACGTCTTCTTTTTTCTTGGTAAGTCCGGCAAGAGGTTTATCAAGTGTATTGGTCTTTCCATTTATTTTTTGCTTTTGTTTGAAATTTCATTAGTTTCTGCTCTAGTCTTTTTTTTTTTTCTTCTTCTTCTTGCTTTGGGTTTTATTCTGCTTTTATTCTTTTAGTTTCTTAATGTGGAAACTCAGATTATTGATGTGATAGCTTTTTTTTCCCTAATATAAGCTTTGAATGCTATGAATTTCCCTCTACATACTGCCTTAGGTGCATATCACAGATGGTGATATGTTGCCTTTTCATTTACATTCACTTTAAAATATTTTCTCATTTCTCTTTGATCCAAAGGCCATTAAGAAGTGAGTTAATTCCCAGATATCTAGTGTCTCTTTGAGCTCTAAGAATGAGGTTCTAATAAATTGGAGACTTGGGTGAGAAGGTGTTTGGATTTATACATGACAACATGGCAGATTGTTCATAGTAAAGTGAAATACTGTCATGCTGTTGTCACTGTCTGAACTGAAATGGTATCTTTAGCTGTTTCTTTAGGCTTGGTTATATTTTTAAAATAAGATTTGAAGGCATATTTTGGGACCTTCTCGTGTAATGTGTCTTATCTTTGTTCTTTGTAGTGCATTATCATTGGGCAGAACTGGATCCTGAAAAATTCATGAAAGATGCTGAATACCTACACTGCTTTAAGAATTTGGAACTGAATCATGAAAAGGAAGACAGAAATAAGAAACTGGGACCCCGAGTAGCCCTGCAGAAACAAAGCAGAACAAAACAACACCACCAAAGGAACGATACCGTTTTCTGTTGTTGCTGTGGTCTAATAGCAAAAGTGGGTGCTGGCAGTGCAGGGGCCTGCACCCCATGCACATGGCAGCAGGGCATACACCCATGCTTCCCCCATGCAAAGACTGCTGGTTCCTGTGATTTCTTGGCTTGCTTTTGAAACAGGTTGGCCCAACATCATTTGTCACCGAGTCCTCCCTTCACATGTGTCCATGATGGGTCTCAACTGCATTCACGCTGTCCGTGTTCTTCCCAACACTGGCTAAGCCAGGGCCCGGGTTAAGGTGTAAAGAGAACAAACATTGGTGATAATGTATTGTGTAAGACCTTTGCATCTTGTAAATTTTCTCATTTTTCTAAAAAGAAGTAATAAAATCCTAAACCCCAACAAACCACTTTATTATTAAACAAATCCTGCTGTGTTTCTGCTTAATGATTTTGTCTGTAGAAATACAATGTGTCTGACCCCACTCTGTGTATAATCTATACTTCTTTTCAAATAACCCTCTTGCAAGAGGCCTTCCCTCAGTGGCCTACACAGATCTCTGATTCAGTGGTGAGAGCCTATCACTGGTAATTTATAGTTGATGACATTTTACTTGGACATGAGATGGCAGGAAAGGGGAGTGTACATGGGAAGGTAATCCAATTTTGGAATGGCCCAATGATCGAGACCGAGTGTGGCTGCCATCCCTGATTTATTTACCTTTGGGAGGTTCAAAAAAGGTCTCAGCATGTTGGACCATATAGACGCCCCTTTTCCAGGAGCTGAATGGTTGTCCAAATATCCAGCCAATATCTTCACAGTTATGTGAAGAAGGAACCACATTCTGCCAAAGAGTTTCTCAGTTAATTTTAATCTATTAGTGGCACAACCATAGTGGTCATTTTTAGACATTATATGATGTTAGTAGTTACATATGTGTTACCATATATAATATATACTTCTATAACATCTATAATATTTTAATGCTTATACAAACAGAATTATCCTCTCTTGAAATACTTCTTGCCTAACTATAAAGGAGACATCTTTATTTGGCATTTTTGTAATGCTGAAACTCTATCTGTGACCTTTATAATAACTTCTGAGTCTGTCTCATCTGACCCAGTTGTCTACTTCAAATAAAAACATATAAAATATGAGGAAAAGAAAAAAAGCTCAAATTATACCTCCAATGTACATTCAAGTACTTGGAACATGGAATTGGAAAGGGGTTTGCCAGACGGCCTTTCTCTGAACCAATACAGATGGTTTGGGATAATCCATGATAGCATGAACCTCTGGATTTGAAATCATTACATTCCAGATGCGAATCCCCAGTCAGCTTCCCCAGCTGTATGGGCAGCGAGGTCCAAGAGGCTCTCCTGTTTGAATGATCTGTGTAGGCTTTTATAGGATGAATTGAAATTCACTGTAAAGTTACTCCATACTACAGTTTTGTAAACTTGGCTGTAGGTTCATGGACTTGCTGAACACATTTGTCAGACATTGCTCTGCCACAACATTTTATCGCCACCAATTAATGCTTACTGAACAGCTGCAGCCTGCCCTTGTGCTAATTGGTCACAAGGATGGCATAGAAAGAAGAGCTAATGTGCTTGATATCTGCATAGTGGTAAAATGATAAAGACCCTCATAGCCCACAGTCCAGTTCCTGGATCCCATTTTTAAAGGGACATAGACAAATTGGGGCATGAGCAGAGTCATGTGGGCAGTTGGCTGAAGGATCTGAAAACCATGAAGGACTAAGGGGAGAAACAAAACTGAATATTTGAAAGATATGGACAAGACACTTGGGTCAGGAACAAAAGAGGAGCCATGGGTATAAGTTGCATGAACACAGATGCTGGCTTGATACAAGGTAAAGCTTTCCAATGTGATTGAAAAGTGGATGGCAATGTTAGCATTTAGCGTTTGGGCAGAAGTTCTGAGCTTACTTATGTGTGTGGAGAATTTTATTTAATTAATTTAAAAATGCTTCCTCACGGTTTGCAGTAAACCTGGTAAATGTCAGAATATGGTTGCTACTTTTGTAGCATTGGATTGAAGAAAGCTTTTCCATCATATTGAAGGCCTAGAAACTCCTAGAAACAGAAGCAGCAGCATGTACACTAAAGACTGGCTCAACAGGGTCAGATCTAACCACGGGGCAAGGTTGTGAAATAAAAATGAAAGCTCAAGAAGAAACCCCATGACATCCACAGCTGCATCCAAGAGGTAGTTAATTCTGCCTTCTACCCCTTCGCTATCTTATGGAAGATCATTTCTAACCCTTACTGTGGGACTCATGGCTAAAAGTAGATTTGGGGTGCAGTTCCACTTGCAGAGTATAAAACTCGGTCTTTACATCCTCCTAACATCTCCAGCTGCTGCTTGCTGTTTATTTTTAAGCTTGCTCTTTATTGTCCATTAAAACATCGTTGGAATGGGAGAGGAGAATCATCCCATGTATGGCTTCTCTGAGAAGGTTTGGCAGACTGCAGGCCTGTACTTTAAACAGAGCAATGTCCAATAACACTGGGCAACAGGGTCTGTTTCATTTGCCCTTCATGGTTTACTTTATAGGAGACCAAGGTCTTGGGAGATACAAAACATAGACCAAAGAAAGGCACCTTCTGGGGCTAGGCATAGCATCACTTCATGGTTGGTGGTCCTCGGGAAGGCATTTTCTCTACCAAGCTGCATCCTGAAGAGCTGGGTGCACGCCTCCAGATAAAGTAGTAGTTTGATTGTAGGGAACAAACGGTTCCACCAACACACCCTTTCCTCTGACATGTTGTCATTTTAGTCACTCCAAAGCCAGAGAGGTGATCTTTTCTGTCAAACTGGATTGTCAGATTCCCTTCCCTTTTTCAGCCAGGCACTGTCAGAATTCTTAATTTGCAATTCATTACCGATTCGGATCTTTTAGGAGTAGAGTTAACCTCATTTCAGAAGACATGGAATAATATCAAAGGTAGAGTCTCCTGTCGATCATACCCGAGAAGAAGGTGGAAAATCCGGGTTTTGAGGCGAGATTGCCTCTCTCCTTTGCTGCTGATGTCTTTATTCTCTTCTGGGGTTCAGACACTTGTGCATTAACTTTGTAGAGGTCTGGAAACCAAAACCTAATAAATTCCTTCAAAAGTATTAGTGATGGTATTTTAGATTTGTTAAATTAATTTTTGATAAGATCATTCATATTTGTAGGGGCCCTTAAAATAACTTTGCTTGTTTTTTAATCTTCCCCAAGGGTTAGTGCATGAGAGACTCTGTCATCAAGCAGGAGATGTACTGGGGTGTCTATTGAAGGACATTGAGCAGATGGTCACCCTGCAGCAGGGGGTGGGCTCGGCCCAGGCCCCAGTCCAACGCAGCGGTCTCCTGGAGGGAGCTGAGGTCTGAAGGATGGACGAGGCAGAGTTGGCCAATTGAAAGTGGCATGCCATGGAGGAGGGCAAGCCTTCAGGTGCAGCGCCTCAAGGTGTGAGCGAAGGAAGGGCTCAGACACCTGCCAGCAGGCCAGTGGGGCCGGATTCAGGCAGATGGGGCACATGGAGGGACGTGGACCGACGCAAGTGGGGAGTGAGGAGCGGGGACAGGCCCCGCAGAGGTCTGGTAAGGCGTGATCATGCATTTAGGCTTCATCACGTCTTTCTCCTTCTTCTCCAGCTCGATTTGCTCTAGTTCTGCAGTTTCTCATGTGACCTGGCCTTGAGAGTGACCTGGGGGACTGGGTGCAGCTCTGCTGGTGTGGGGTGACCGAGGCCACTGGACAGTGGTGTGGAGGTCTCAACAGGCCAAGGGGTGGCCCAGACTTGGGGTTGCATCCTGGCTATGCGGCGGAGGTGTCCCATGATCTTGGCACAGTGTGTCTGTTCCTTCAGCTCTTTGAACTTCGTCCTCTGTCTGTACCCCTGGGTTGTAAGGGTTAAGCAAGAGATGTACACAATGTACTGGACATGGTGGCTCATGGTGGCATCTGCTCGGGGTGTCAGGCCACAGCCCTGTGCTGATGCGGCTCAGTGTGGCCGAAGCTGCTTTTTTTCAGGAGCTGCATCCTAGCTCTGGCCTGGCGCTCCCCAGGCCTCCAGGCGACTGAAATCCCAGGTTTACTTCCCTTAGCCACTGTCTGGCTTGTGAAGAACCCAAGCGAAGAACTGAATTCTGTTTCTGTTGGGCTAGGTCGTGCTTCTGGACTGTGGAAATATTTCAAATGGCATGCTGGCTCTTCCTCTCAGCTTTATGCCATCTCCAGACATGTTTTCTGCACCTTTGCCCAAGTCTAGGCTTACCCCGATGCACAGGATAGAGTTGGCACTCCATTAGAAATCTTTCAGGTCAGTAGCTGCCTTCTTTATAGTCTCATTCAACCCCCGTTCCTCCATCCCACATCGCCCTTTCTTGCGGAAATCATGCTATACTATTTTCACGGTTAACCATAATCCTGTCAGAAAAAAATGTTAGTACAGCACAGCATGTTTCTTGTGAGCTCGTGCAGGCTTCCAGTGTTTGCTGTGCTCTTTACCACAGGCTTACAGACCATCTGTTTCATCATCGATTCTAGAATGTTTTCAGGAATCAGCATTTCACTGGCCTGTCTGCTGTGTCCAGAATCCATCTCTTAAAACTGGGATTTTTGGCATTTTTGGTTTTCTCTCCCCTCTTTTCAGAAGGTTATTTTTCGGAGTTATGAGTAGTCTGTTCTATAATCACATCTGTAAATTATTTCAGGACTTTTGAAGCTTCAGTTCATTCAGAGACCCTAGTAAGTCTGTCTCTTCATCCACCGTGGGCTTCAAGTCCCCTTTTATGATGTTTCTTTTGCTTTTTTGAAGTTTGAAACATTCGGCCTACAGGAGTAGATAAAATAACTATCTTTTTTTTTTTTTTTTTAAGATTTTATTTACTTACTTGACAGAGATAGCGAGAGAGAGTGAGAGAGCACAAACGGGGAGCAGCAGGGAGAGGGAGAAACAGACTTCCCGCTGAGCAAGGAGCCTGATGCAGGGCTTGATCCCAGGACCCCGGGATCATGACCTGAACTGAAGGCAGCTGCTTAACTGACTGAGCCACCCAGGCGCCCCTAAAATAACTATCTTAATTTGAGCATGTATCCAGGACTGAAAGCTATTCTAAGCCCTTTATGTGTATCAATGCTTGTCGTCCTCACAGTCTGTTGTTCCCATTTTACAATTGAGGAAATTGAGACTCAGGAAAGTGAGCTGTCAAGGGCTGTGAAGAGTTTCAGACCTTGCCCTATTTCCAGAGTAACCGGGCTAGCCCGCCACACAAAGTCTCCTGGGGGCTGGCAGCACTCGCGAGACCCCAGTCTGCGACAGGGCTGAGCTTCCTTGCTCACAGCACTAGTGGGAGCTGGTGTCAGCATTTGCGTCAGTCCCTGCGCCCCAGCTTCCACAGGTGACACAGAGGGCCAGGTGACGCCTCCCACACGGTGGGTCATGCTACAAAAGGATCCAGAAAACTCAAATCTTTTATAATGCCTCGGGAGAGAGACACACTCTGTCTCTTCCAAAGCTCTTTGCTACTTAAACATCCTCAGAAGTATAGTCCCCAAGAAGAGGCAGTCAACACCTGTGCTCACAAGTTGTACAGAAACACCAGAGACCATGAGAATTGTCGCCCAACAGGAACTTAACCCAAATCAGTCTGTCAGCAGGTAGTGGAGTCTGGGTTCAGAGCCAGGCCAGCAGGCCCCACTGGACTGCTGCTGCCGTGACATCGTAAAGGCGCCCTCCTCACACCCTGGGTCTCTCACATCGTCGTCACCCCCCTTTCCTTGCCACTCATTCCATCTCTGATGCATTACTTCCTGTTAGCTTGTCCAGACCCCTCCTCTGCCCTTCTCCGCTCTTCCTCGAAGCTGACCCTTGGGTGCTTGCTTCTGGCTTCTTGTCAGGTTTGGAGCAAGGGAGGCATCTGCAGGTGCTCTGGGGACTGAGAGAATGAGGGCTGGGTGTGGGTTCCCTAGCTCCTTCCCTCCAGGAGGTCTTCTCCCACAGCTGTTTCTAAGTCTTCCAGCCTCCCCCCACCCCCGCCCCACTCCCAGGGCCCACTGCCATGGCCCAGCCGCCCATGTCAGGGTTTCCTTCCTAGTGAAATGCGCAGCCCCCTCAACTGCCCCTGTGTGCTGAGATTGAAGTCATGGGGGCTGTTGCCAGCTTGGAGTGAATTTCTTTGGAAAATAATGGGGACTTTTCTCTCCTAGTCCTTCCTATGTCATGTGTGTTATTTAACAGTTTAACCTGAGCACTCTTCTCCCCTTTTACTTTGAAGTCCCCAGTGAGGTTCTGCGTTTCAAGTGCTCACTGTCCTGGTGTTGCAGGCCAGAGAAGGACTGGACCTTCTTCCTCTTCTAAAGCTCACCTTAGAGGAAGTGATGATGGCATCCCATGTGTCCTCAAGTCTCTTGGTTTCTATCCAGGGTATCAGAACTTTTAGACTTAACACTGTCCAGTACAGTAGCCACCTCGTCACATGTGACTAAATTAATTAAAATTAAATAAATTTCAAATACTACATTTTATTTATCCATTTGTCAATCAGTAGACACCTAGGTAGTTTCCATATCTTGGCTATTGTGAATTATGCTGCCATGAATATGGGAGTGCTGGTATCTCTTTAAGATACTGATTCTGTTTCCTTCGTTTATATATCCAGAAGTACGATTGGTGGATCACGTGGTAGTTCTATTTTTAATTTTTTGAGGAACCTCCATACTGTTTTCTATAATGGCTGATCCAATTTATATCCCTGCCAATAGTGCACAAGGGTTTCCTTTCCTCCACATCCTCACCAACACTTGCTATATCTTGTATTTTTGGTAACAGCGATACTAACAGGTATGAGGTGATATCGCATTGTGGTTTTGATTTGCATTTCCTTGATGACTAGTGATGTTGAGCACCTTTCTTTCTTTTAAAGATTTATTTATTTATTTGAGAGCGAGAGAAAGCATCTGAGCATGGTGGGAAGGGGCAGTGGGAGAGGGAGAGAGAGAATCTCTAGCAGACACCTTGCTGAGTACAGAGCCCAATGAGGGGCTCAATCCCACAACCCCGAGATTATGACCTGAACCGAAATCAAGAGCCGGACACCAAAACGACTAAGCCACCCAGGTGCCCCTATATTCATCAGGGACATTGGCCTGTAATTTTCTTTTCTTGTAGTGTCCTTGTCTGGCTTTGTTATCAGGGTAATGCTGGCCTCATAGTATGACTCCCTCCTCTTCAATTTTTGGAAGAGTATGAGAAGGATTGTTATGAATTCTTCTTTAAATGTTTGGTAGAATTCACCAGTAAAGCCATCAGGTCCTGGGCCTTTTTTGGGGGGAGGTCTTTGATTACTGATTAAATCTCCTTACTAGTAATTGGTCTATTCAGATTTTTTATTTCTTCATGATTCAGTCATGGTAGAAAAAGAACAAACTAAGCCCAAAGTTAGCAGAAACAAAGGAAATAGCAAAGATCAGAACAGAAATAAATGAAATAGAGACCAGAAAAACAATGGAAAAGATCAGTGAAACTAAGAGCTGGTTTTTTGAAAGATAAACAATATTGACAAATCTTTAAACTTAAAAAAAAAACAAGAGGACTCAAATAAATAAAATCAGAAATGAAAGAGGAGACCTTGCAACGGATACCACAGAAATACAAAGGATGATAAAAGACATCTATGAACAGTTGTATCCCAACAAACCAGATAACCAGACCAGGTTCTGAGAGCCTCCCATCTGCTTTCTGAGGGTAGTGCTGAACACTGAGTTTGGATGATTTCTCCTGATCCCACAGAATTGGCCAGCCTTCTGTGCATGATCACTGGCTGTCTGCAGAGGCTTGCACTTGTTGCTCTTGGTAACACACACAGGGAGCTGGTCACAGGGGAAGGGTCTGCAAATGAGGTGTGTAGAGCATTAGGGCACCCCTGGACCAGTTGGGGGGATCTACAGGTGAGATATCTTTAGTGGCCCATTGGTGAAGCAGTTAGTAGGATCCACATCTCTTTGATGTTTCTGCAGATATGACCCTTGTGCTGGAACAATTCTGTGCTATAACCGGAGAAGAATCTCCATTGTGTAGATGAGGTCACTGAGAGGAAACTGACTTGCTTGAGAGCAAAGAAAGAGTGACAGGGCCACGGCTTAAACCTATGGCTCCTGACTCTTGGGCCTTATAAATTAGTTTGTTCATTTGCTTGTTCATTTGTTCATTCATTCATTTCATTCGTTCATTCACTCAGCAGTCTGTGTCAACTACTGTGCTAGTTGCTGGGCACACGCAGACAAATGTAACTGCTGAGGAGACAGACAGGCAGATGGAGACAGAGCACAGTGGCGAGGGCTTCAGTACAGGGCACAACAAGGGCCTTACAGGATGGCTGAGCAAGTATTCCAGAGCATCCCGAGAAATGACTTTGGAGGGGGACTTCCAGGGCAGGTTGGTCAGTGGTCTGGGACATGTAGGGGATTCTAAAGCAACAGTCAGACAGCTTATAGAGCAGTGTATCTAGAGAACAAACATGGAGGAATATGGAGTATTTCTGGGAACCTCAAGGAAGATTTAATATCTGTATATGATGCCCATTCAAGACCTCACAAGTCTTTTCCATCTGAGTCTTCTTGTTGTCCATTAGCAGGTTATTCAGTAAAACTGGGGTGGTATTCTGAGGGCAACACCAATACTCCCAAGTTCTGGACCATTTGGTATGGTGTTCAGAGGAAATGGGCTTCGGTCTCAAGGGCCTTGTCTCTCATCTGAGCCAGGCACAGAGGCAGGCTCTGCCTTCTTTGTGGTATAATTAATGGGTGCTCCCTCCACCCCCTCACCTCCTGAGGCTCTATATGGGAGATGGGAAAAGTCAGTGGTGGCTCAGGGCTTGGCATTTGAAGCAAACAGAACAGAAAGAGCTATATGCATCTGGCCAGAAGCCCCAGGTCTGGCTTATCATCCTATGCAAGTTCTTAGAAGCCCAGCTTGACCTCTGAGTCTCTTTCTTGTCTGAACATTGGCTGTGCCTCCTGCATGTGAGACTCAAGGCTGTTATACCTGAAGACAGGTACGGCAAGAAGGCAGCTGCTCAGCCAATGCTGGGTCGGCAGCAGAGGGGAAGGACGGGGTTGGGAGTCGGG
Organism: Leptonychotes weddellii; assembly: GCF_054177405.1. Taxonomy (NCBI): domain Eukaryota; kingdom Metazoa; phylum Chordata; class Mammalia; order Carnivora; family Phocidae; genus Leptonychotes; species Leptonychotes weddellii. The sequence goes on from NC_138378.1 coordinate 38,498,485, forward strand.
GACTGATCCTTATGCCTGCTTTCCCTGCAAACTCTGGGCCCCAGACTTGGGTTCTAAAAGTTGTGGGCTGGGATCAGATCAGGGAGCGAGAGGGCATAAGAGAGGCCTGCTGGGTCTCCATGGGCATCCTGCTATCTTCCGTTTTTGGGTTACTTTTTGGCGCACACTGATGTAAGTGTTGCTGCTCAACAGGAAAACAAATTCCACATGGATAACTGACAGCAAAGAATGTTCTCTCCGTATTTCTCACTACTTTCTGAAGAAGGGATGCTTCCAAATAAGGACAGGGAAAGAGGAGGCCCTCCCTGCCCAGTGGGAGAGTCCCAGAGAGAGCCAAACCAAGCTGTACTTTGCTTGAGAGCAAGGCCTCCGGCATAATTGTGATCCTTCAACTCCAGCAACCATTTGCCTCTGAATAGAGTGGGGTTGGTCCCCTTGACACGCCATATTCCAGATGCTCCTCCTTCCCCAAGATGGCAATAACCCATTTTAGTAAGCTCACCCCTCTGAAAAGCAGTCTATATTAACAAAAAATAAACAATATTTTGGCATTTTGGGGCCAGTTATGTGAAGACACTAGAAATATGGAGAAAAAAAAATCCTTAGGTTGCTAGGAATGTAGAATTACAACCTATTATGGGGTTTAAAGGATTACTTTTTAAGCCTTTTATTTGGAAATAATTTCAAACTTACAGAAAAGTTGCAAGAATAGTGCAAAAAACACCCTTATACCCTTTATCCAGATTTGCCTGCTGTTAACATTTTGCCCCTTTTGCTTTATCATCCCCCCCATCCATATATGTGTGTGTGTGTGTGTGTGTGTGTGTGTATACATACCTCAGTTTAATGCTATTTTCTCTAATTTATTGTCCTTATTCTAATTTTGTTGAATGGCCCAATAATGTCCTTTGTTGCTACATTTTGTCTTTTAGTACTAGATTCAGTCTAAGATCAGGCTGCCTTTCTGTAGCTTCTTTTTCCTCCGGAGTAGCTCACAAGCAGAGCGCTTCCCCACTGTGGGCCATAGTTTCCTCATCTGTAAGATATGGGGGCCAGAGAGGCTGACATCTGCATTCTGTGATTATTTGATGGCCTGGGGTGCCCCGCACAGTGCTTTACATGATAGGTGTCTTTAGATGTTTAATGGAAGTCCTGCTTTCCAGAAGGACTGGGACTACCTTTCTATTTGAGGAAGCTTTTGTCTCCCATCCCTTTCTAAAACAAGACTGGAAACAAATCTAAAGGCTCTGTCCTGGTCTCTGAAAGATTATAAAAGTAACTATTTAAAATAATAATGGTAACAACGTATTTGGTGATTGTAGCATATGGATAAGTGAAATGAAAAACAGCAGTGTCATGAGGCATGGGAGGGAGAATACTCTGTTACAATGTACCTGAACTACATGTGAAATGGAATAGTGTTTTTTGAAAGTGGACTTAGATTCATTAAAATGTATATTTTATTACTTATTGCTTACTTGTTTACTTAACTAGATTGCCGGTTTGTTATAAAAGGATATAACCTAGGAACATTTGGCAATGGCAGAATGCATAGGGCAGGTACGGAGAAAGGACACAGAGCTTCCATGCCCCCCCGTCCCCCACACTGCCACAAGTTCACCAACCAGGAAGCTCTAAAATGTATATTTTAAACTCTAGGGCAACTACTATGTTTTCTACAAGAAACTTACTTTTTTTTCTTTTGAGAGAGAGAGAGAGAGAGAGAAAGAGAGAGAACAAACATGAGTGGGGGAGGGGCCGAGGGAGAGAATCCCAAGCAGGCTGCATGCCCAGTGCAGAAGCCAATGCAGGGCTTGATCTCACGACCCCGAGATCATGACCTGAGGTGAAATCAAGAGTCAGACACTTAACTGACTGAGCCACCACATGCCCCTACAAGAAACCCATTTTAAAAATAAAGATTGATAGGTTAGAAGTAAAGGGATAGAGAAAGATGTACCATTCTAAGAGTAATCAAGAGAAAGCTAGGGCAGCTATATTAATTTCAGACAGAGAAGACATCAGAACAAGGAAAATTACTAACAAGGATAAAGAGAGGCACTATATCATAATAAATGGGTCAGTTTTCCAGGAAGACATAACAATGTATGTGCCTAACAACAGATTGTCAAAATTTGTCAGGCAAAAATTGATAGAGCTAAAAAGAGAAATAGACAAATCCACTATTGTAGTTGGGCACTTCAGTATCCCCCTGTTAGTAATTGATAGGTCAAACAGGCAGAAAATCAATAAAGATAGAGTTGACTTGAACAGCACTATCAATCAACTTGGTCTAATTGACATTTTTAGAACACTCCATCTACCAGCCACAGAGGACATATTTTTCTCAAGCTCATATGAACACACATTTGGGTCATGGAACACCCTCTAACAATTTTAAAGGATTAGCAATCATACACAATTATTTGTCAGACCACAATGGCATTAAACTAGAACCCAGTAACAGAATAATATTTAGGAAATCCCTAAATATCTGGAGATTAAACAACACACTTCTAAAGAATTCATTGGTCAAAAAGAGTCTTAACAGAAATTTGAAAATATTTATAATTAAATGAAAATGAACATACAGCTTATTAAAATTAGTGGGATGAAGCAAAAGCAGTGCTCAGAGGGAAATTTATAGCATTAAATGCATATAATAGAACAGAAGAAAGCTAAAATGAATGACCTAAGCTTCCATCTTAGGAAAGTAAAGAAGGAAGAGTAATTAAAACCTAAGGCAAGGAGTAGAAAAGAAATTTAAAAACATATTCAGTATCCCACCTCCCCACATGACAGAGGTAGCTCCACTGCTTGTGGGAATAATTGTTGTATTAATAGTAATAATGACATCAACAATGATGATGGGTAATACAACATAGTGCCCTTTATGTACCAGCTTCTCTTCTAAGCAGTTCTCATGTACTCACACATTTATTACTTACGGTAACCCTAGGAGGAAATTACTATTAGAATCCCCATTTCACAGATGAGAAACTGAGGCACAGAGCCAGTAGGTAACTTGCCCAAGGACACACAGCTACTGAGGGGAGGAAGCAGGATTTGAATGAGGCAGCCTGGCTCCAGAAAAGGCAGAACCACTCAGTTCCTGTTCCGTGTCTATCTTCTCCATAGGAACAATGACTAGTCTTCTAGAACAATTTATGTAGACTGGGAATATGTAAAGTATAGAAGGGGAGGCCTAAGATGCTATCATGGGGGTGTACAAGAAATACAGATGCAGTTATGACCCTAGGAAAACTTATTAATGTCTGAGAACTCAACAGAGGATAGGAATGCTGCTGGGAGGTTTGCGGCAGATAAATTCTCCAGAGGAATTTGTCTGGGGAATGCCACAGGGCTGTGCTCCAAACAGCACATTTATCAATGTCTTGGATGAAGTCAAGCTCATCAAGTGGCAGATTCCAGAGTTGAAAAGAGAGCCTTAAGTGATGCAGTGATGCCAGCATCCACTTTGAATTCAGTACAATTAAATGATATTTGGGTAAAACAGAACTTGCAGAATATAGACTAGGCAGGACCTAGGTGAAGAGGAGTTTCTGTGAAAATGAATTTGGGGTTTAGCAAACCACAGCTACAAATGAGTTGGAAGTGTGATGTAGCTGCCCAAGCATCTGGTTCTGTCTCTAGCTTCACTGAAAGGGATGTGGTGTTTGTGCTGGGTACTCTTAAGCTGGACAGTGTATAGGAATCATCTAAAAATTTTAGATGCTTGGGCCCTACTCCCAAGCTGACTTGATAGGTCTGTACTGAGAATGTTTAAGAGCTTTCAAGGTATTTGGAATGGCAGTGGGATTGAGAACTACTGGTCTCACAGGTCTAATAGTTGTTAATTGCCTAATAGTTGTTCCAGAAACGAAGTCAAGGTGGTTCTGAGCATCAAAGTGGGGGAAGTATGAAGAGCCAGGCCTTCCAGCGTCAGCCTGGTTCATGGTAGAGGCTGGAGGCCACACAGGCATTAGCAGTGTGTGTCCAAAGATGCCTCTCAAAGCTGTTACTTCACTTCAGTCTTGGGCCTTCAAAGCACTCTTAACCTTAGTCAACTCCACAAGCTAGAGGGTCCTTCCTTAGTTCTGGGTTTTCCTAGCTTTCATCAGAGATGTCATGAGACTGTAGGCTTGGGGCACAAGTGTGATTAGAAAGTCTCTTAAGGGGAGCCTGGCACACAGAAGATCCTCCCCTTGGAGCCCTGTCTGCCTTTCCTTTCATTTGCTGTCCAGGTGTGAGGCATGCACTGTAGCGATGCAGCCTTTTCAAGTGGGGTGATAGTGAACTTCAGTGATGGCCCTTCAGTATCATCACCTCCTGGTATTCAGCCTCTTGTGTAGTCCCCTCTTTCATTGAATCAGGGTTGACCTATGTGAGCAGTAGAACACAGCAAAATTAATGATGTGGGAGTGCAGGAGTAGGTCAGAAAAGGCATTGCAGCTCCAACCTTGTTTTCTTATATTGCTTGCTCTGAGGGGAAGCCAGGCACCACACCGTGTTATGAGGACACTCAAGCAGCCCCATGGAGATCCCCACAAGGACAGGAATTGACTATAGCACTAACTTGCCAGGTGTGTGAATGAACCTTGGACATAAATCCTTCCGCTCCCAGTTGAGCCTTCAGATGACTGCTGCATCAGCTAGTAACTTGCTGAACTGTCACCAAAACCATACACCTCAGGCCTTCTTTTTTTTTTTTAAGATTTTATTTATTTATTTGAGAGCGAGAATGAGAGAGAGAGAGCATGAGAGGGGGGAGGGTCAGAGGGAGAAGCAGACCCCCTGCTGAGCAGGGAGCCCGATGCGGGACTCGATCCTGGGACTCCAGGATCATGACCTGAGCCGAAGGCAGTCGCTTAACCAACTGAGCCACCCAGGCGCCCCCACCTCAGGCCTTCTTATTACATGAAAAAAATAAATAAACCACTAATCTGTCTAAGCCAGGGATTGGCAAACTACACCCCATGGGCTGATTGCCTGATTTTGTAAATAAAGTTTTTATTGGAACACAGCCACGTGCATTTTTTAAATGTATTGTCTATGGCTGCTTTCACATTACAGTGACAGAGATGAGTAGTTGTGACCAGAGACTGTGTGTCCCATAGACTGAAATATTTACTATTTTTTGGCCCTTTGAGAAAAAGTTTGCCAACCCTTTAAGCCATTGCTTTTTATTTTCTTCCTACCAGCAGCTGAACATAATATCTATATTATGTCCAGTCCACAGGACGTTTGTTCTTGAATAGCCAGGTGACTTTAATGATGTGGAAGCTCATGGAGAATCTTGTCAGAAAGACTATCTGGTTTTCTAAGCTCTACACTGTCCAAAGGTTTAGCTCATCAATAGTATCAGTCAGGAATTGGAATCCATCTTAACTGATTTAAACTTTAATGAAAGGACTTATTACAGAGGTGAGGGAGGGTCAAGGGAGAAACACAAGATATCGGGGCACCCAGAAACTGTGACAGTGGGAAGCCATTGCCTCCTGCAGACCTCTAGGGGAAGAGGGAGGAAGTGGTTTTATCAGAGCCCCTTGGGTACCCGTGAAGCCCACTGATATGTTAGAATCAAGTAATGATTATGGTTCAAACTACTCTAAGAATTCAGAACCCATTTGAATCATCTATGTTGAAACAAAATTGGGTGCTAGAACAATTACCCAGAAGAGGCAACCTCTGGGATCCCTCTTTACTCTAAGTCTACCATCTGAGTAATTGTGCAGAGTAGCTTGTGGCCTCATCAGTCTGTACAATTATTGCCTCTTTACTTGATTTTCATTGATAAACTGATTTTTCTGTCTTACCACAAATGCCCAAACCATGTTTTATTTGTCATTTTTTAAAGTTGTCATTTTTTACCAGATTTTTTTTTTAGCCATGAATATTATCTATAATTAAAGGGGAATTGCATTGCAATGAGCACTGGGTGTTATACACAAACAATGAATCATGGGACACTACATCAAACACTAATGATGCAATGTATGGGGATAATATAAGAATAAAAAAATTAAAAAAAAAAAGAAAGAAATGGCTCAGAAAAAAAAAACTAATGAAGTACTGTATGGTGACTAACATAACATAATAAAAAATAAAGGGGAATCTGTGAGTTCTTGTGGCATTTTTCAGCCCAAGAGAGGCTCAGAATGTTCAAATTCTCTCCAAAGTATAGAATAGTCTCTTCTCTAGAGATTTTTGAATTTTATGTTTGATAAGTCAGAATAAAAGAGGCCTTGAAAAACAGAACCAGACAGGGTCTTCTCCCATTGCCTTCCCAAGTGGGTCAGAGCACCCTCAAAGTGATACCACCTTGTGATTTGAAAACATTGCCATGCTGATTCTTATTTTGGGTGTATCAATGGTCTTACCAGGCAGTACATGCCAGGCAGGACAGCCATCTTCCTTTTTAGGTGCTAAGTCCCAAGCCCAATCCCCACCACAGTTCAGATGTTTCAAAAGAGGGACCATAGATTTCTTCCCTTAAGGTGCCCCCAAGGACTCTGCCTGCATTACAAAAGGAACTTCAAAATACCACTCTGCTATATACATGCTTGTTTGTACTATAACTTGCCATGCCAGTTATGATTGCTGTTTAACAAATAACCCACAAACTTAGCTGCTTAAAACAGCCATTTTATTATACTTAATGGATTCAGTTGATCAAGGATTCAGGCAGAGCATGCCAAGGATGACTTCTCCCTGCTCTGGGATTTCTAAGGTCTTACCTGGGAAGATTTTGGTGCTGGTGGTGACTCAACATTTGGAGGTTGGAATCATCCAAAGGCTCCCTTGCTCTCATGTCTACTGCCTGAGATGAAAGACTTATTGAAGTCCAGGACTAGCACCTTCACCCACAGCTTCTCCATGTGACTGGGCTTCCTCACAACATGGCAGCTTGACATCGTTGAGCTTTTTATATGGCAGCTTAGGCTCCAAGTGCTGGTGTTCCAGTGAACAAGGTGGAAGCTGCATGGTCTTTTTGGGATCCAGTTTTGGAAGTCACACAGCATCATTTCTGCTTTTGTTTATTGCTCTAAGCAGTCACAAGCCCACCAAATTCAAAGAAAGGAGAAATACTCTCCCACCCACTCTCCATGAAGGAATATCAAAGAATTTTAGAGCCATGTTTTAAAACCACCACATTTGCAAATGGAGGAGCAGCTTCATTTGCTTGGTAGAAAGTGACATCAAGTTAAATGTAACATTTTCTCATCTGGAGGTTGGAGAAACCCTACCCCATGCACAGGCCAGGCTGAGTGAAATTTTTAACTGGACTGCAGAGGCCAGAACTTTAAATTCCCAATAATGGATGCATGGCAGTGATGGTGGTGGTGTGGTGGAGTGTTATTAAAGAACTGTGGGTTGTATTAATAAAAGAAAGGGTAAGAACTATATGATCCTCTCAATAGATGCAGAAAAAGCATTTGACAAAATATAGCATTCTTTCTTGACAGAAACCCTCAACAAAGGAGGGATAGAGGGAACATACCTCAACATCATAAAGGCCATGTATGACAGACCCACAGCTAATATTCTCAGTGGGGAAAAACCGAGAAGTTTTCCCCTTAGGTCAAGAACACAACAGGGATGTCCACTCTTACCACTGTTGTTCGACATAGTAGTGGAAGTTCTAGCCTCAGCAATCTGACAACAACAAATAAAAGGCATCCAAATCAGCAAAGAAGAAGTTAACCTTCCATCTTTGCAGATGACATGATACTCTATGTAGAAAATCTGAAAGACTCCACCAAAAAAATTACTAGAATTGATACAGGAATTCAGCAAAGTTGCAGGATATAAAATCGATGCCCAGAAGTCTGTTTCATTTCTATACACCAACAATGAAGCAGCAGAAAGAGAAATCAAATAGTTGATCCCATTTACAATTGCACCAAAAACCATAAGAATACCTAGGAATAAACCTAACCAAATAGGTAAAAGATCTGTACTCTGCAAACTGAAGAACGCTTATGAAAGAAATTGAGGAAGACACAAAGAAATGGAAAAACATTCCATACTCATGGGTTGGAAGAAGAGATTTGTTAAGATGTCTATGCAACCCTGACAGGAGAAACTTAGGAGATCATATAATGGCATCCTGTCAAGGGTAGGGTAGATGGAAGAGCTGAAGAAGAAGGATAAGGTTCTGAATAAGGTGTGGCCATTTGCTGGTTCCTAAAGGAGATGGGGCTGCCATCAGGCTGAGCAAACCATGAAGCCAGGAGCAGGAAAAGACAACATTCAAAGGAGACTGAGAAGAACTTAGAATGGATTGAAAGAGAAAATCAGATCTATCAATAGCTAACAAGAGGTCATAAAGGGAAACTACGGATTTGGGGGCAGGAAGGGAGAGGAATTAATTTAATGGAGGCCATGACTAACAGTTAAATGAGGAAAAGATTTAGAGATACTCAGTACAGTCCCATGAACAATGGGGCTAGAGTGTTGCTCTTGGTTTTTGAGAAGCAAAATAGAAGAAATTTCAAGGGTGACCAGCATGGATGTTAGATGTTTTCAGGTACTCTAAGGGAGGAAGCTGGTTATAAGTATATATCAACAAGGTCATACTTTTGACACAGAACATCCCCAAGAGAAAGAGTTGGCCTCCCACCTACTGGCGGAATCCCTGCTAATGGTGTGGTTGGCAATTGTTTGCATGTCTGCTAATATTCTGAGAATAAATTAGGATCCAGTGATTTCTGGATGTTGCATGACTATCTGGCCATAGTAAGTTGGCTCTTAAGTTTATTTAGGGCTTTTATATTCATTATCTCATTTACTCATAAGCTTGTGAAGTAGGCAGGGAAAGTATTATCATGCCCATTTGGAGGATGAAGAAACTGGAAGGTTAAGTGGCTTCTCCAAGCCAGGCAGCAGCAGGACCAGGACTAGAATCCAAGTCTCATGCCTCCTGGTATTGCCAGGGCCTCTGGCCTCTCTCTTGCCACCTCCCATGCTGGGCCAGGAGGTCAGTTGTGCTGTCAGCTGGCCTCTTCCTGGGGCAGATGCGAGCAGTAATGTTTGACTGCTTCTTGTAGTTGGAGTCCATTTCAACTTCAGCCTTCCTTCCCTATGTGCATATACACCCACTTTGAGCCCCACACGTGATGTTGCTTTTACAGGTGCCAGAGTGTTTCAAAGGCTTCAGAGTCCTGTGCTCCTTTTCTTTCCCCATTGATCAGTTGTCTACTGCTGTGTTATAAACCACTCCAAACCCTAGTGGCTTAAAACAGTACCATTTATTATTTCTCATATTTCTATGGGTCATAAATCTGGGCAGTTTTTCTGCTGGTCTCACTTGGACTCACGTATGTAGCAGAGATCATCTGATGACTAGGCCAGGCCTGAAAAGCCCAAGATGCCCTCATTCTCTGGATGTCGGCAAGACGCCTTGGTTCTCCTCCAAGTGGCCTGTAATCCTTCAGTAGGCTAGTCTGGGCTTCCTCACAGCATGGTGGTTTCAGGGTTCCAAGTAGGTGAAGGTGGAAGCTTCAAGGCCCCCATAAAGCCTAGACTCATGAAACCATACAACTTCACATCAGCCATATTCTCTTGGTCAAAATAAGTCATAAAGCCAGCCTTGATTCAAGAGGGATAGAGAAATAGACTCCAAGGATGGAGTCTTGATGGGAGGGATAGCAGTGTCCCATTGCAAAGGGGCATGGACTAACTGGGGGCCATTATTATAATGATCTACCATACTCCATGATCTGCTGAATGAGGATTAACCAAAACATGCCCCAGTAGGAAAAAAGCAAGCTACTCTCTACTACAGCATTTGCATATGAGCAACTAGGGTTCTTTGGTAGCAAACAGAAACAGACTAGTTAATTTAAAAAGAACAGATGGGCATCAGGAAGCTCACCAACTCAAGAGTTGTACAATGAGACCTCAAAAGTGATAGGAAGAGAGCTGCTCTGGGTGGGGGTTGGGGAGTCTCTGAAGCAGGGATTGATGGACAGCCTTTGTCGGGAACCACCACTGGAATAACTTAGTTCCAGCTGATTTTATTTTTCTGGTCTCTGTGCCATTTGGAGGAACTGTGTGAAAAGTGGGAGAGGACCTACGCAGGCAGAAGTGTCAGCCGTCTGCTGCTTCCTGACCATTCCCTATGGGTGCTTATTTGGATCTGTTGGGCCTGACAGTGACTTCTGTATGAACGACATCATTCTGTGTCAGTGCTTCTGCTTCCCCCTCCCCATCCTGCCCCCAAGAAGGAAAAAACCTTTTTTCTTCCTTCATACAAAATGTCATCTTAAATTAACTTTTGTCCCACTGCACCTGACTTCTTAAATGCAAGTGTTCCCTAAGGTTCTATCATTCACTCTCCTTTGTTCTCAGCGTCCTCTCTGAACCATTTTAGTCCCCATCTCCCTGTAGGTGACTCCTTGATCTAAGCCTTCCCTATTGCCCATTTTCAATTTCCTGTGGGAATCCTCCACCCAAATCCACTGGCCTCAGCCTGCTCTTCCTCCCAAAACATGCTGTGGCAGATACGACATTGTGGCTCGCTCAGCAACCCCTTCAATCCCCTTATGCATGTCTCCCTTGTAGAGTCTGGAAAGTTATAAATGACATTTCTCAAACTCCTATGCAGCTGGGGAGCCATGCTTGATTGACTTCCACCAAGCAGGCCCTTCCTCGTGAGACGTGGGAGGCAGAAGGGGTGATGTGAGTGATGGGGCTCTCTGGAAGCCACATGGATGGCCACGTGGTGCCCCATCTTGTGTCAGAGGCATTTGGTTCTTCAAGGGCAGCACAGGAGCTTCTTCTGTTCAGTCCTCTAGAGTCACAGGCTGTGCTTGGGGCAGCAGTGGGGTTTCTGCTGGAACATTCCTCCGGGGAGGTTTGTACATATCTCCTGGCCATGTAGCACCCAAGCTTGGTTCTTGGAATTGGAAATTTTGTGCAATACCTAATGGAATAAACATTTTCCTGCTTGTTAAAGTGGATTCTGTCGTCCGCAGCTAAGAACCCTGCCTGATATAAACACTCCCTATCTCCACCAGTGCTGTAGTATAGATATTGAACAACAGGCTCTTTGGGGGAAAAGCCCTGAACAGGGGTGCCTGGGGGGCTCCGTCAGTTGAGCGTCCAACTCTTGGTTTCAGCTCAGGTCATGATCTCAGGGTCATGAGAACGAGCCTTGGCGCGTGTCGGGCTCTACACTCAGCACAGAATCTGCTTGAAATTCTCTGCCTCTCCCTCTGCCTCTGCCTCCCCTCCCCCACCTTGTACTCTCTTTCTGTCTCTAAAGTAAACAAATAAAATCCTTAAAAAGAAAAAAGAGCCCTGGACCATTTTGTATTTCCACCAGCAGTGTGTGTGAGGGTCTCAACTGCTCGCCCTTCTTGCCAGTGCCTGCTTTTGCCAGCACTTGATTGATATTGGTAAAAGAAACAGCGTAATTCTTAAAAAATGTTCCAGTATCATCACGTGACTTTGGAGAGGAGGTAAGATCACACACACACACACACACACACACACTCACTCACTCACTCCTTCCATTGCAGTTAGGAAAGCGTGTTTCTTATTAACACTGGCTAGGTCTTTAGAGTACAGCTTCTTTCCTTTATTGACTTACATTGTCGCAGATCAAGAATTAAGGCAAGTCTTCAAGGTATTGTTTGATTTAAACCAGAAATACCTCTCCAGATTTAGAAACAGATTCCCTAATTGTTCCTGTCTGATGGCTGTCATCCCAGGTGGGTGGATGGACTGGGGACAGAGCTGTCTCCTCATCAGCCCAGGACAGGTTTCTTCACACCCTGAATTGTCTTTTGAAGGGGTGTGTGTGTGGGGAGGGGAGACGATGAATAAAATGGCTCAGGTTCAGTCTCAGGACCAGTCTGTAATTTAGTCGTTACCTTCATGTTGAATTAGGAGGCACATTCAAAGACAAGAGGCCTATAGTTAGCAGCTAATTAACGGCCTTGAGGGAATTCTTATCAATTCAGGAGGCTGTGCTCATTTGAAACCGTTGCCGGCTTCCTCTGTTCATAAGCTGTGCCCTGTTTCCCCCACCCCTTCTCCAGGCATCCTCCCTGACTCCTCAAGTTGGTCGCAGAGCTGGGTGAGGATTTCCACTTGCATGCCAGCCACGATCCAAGTCTTGCTGAGGTCAGAATCTGACCTCAGGACCCCAACTTCAGTTTTGCATCTGCAGGAAATTTTCTTGTTTCACCTTCTAAGGCAAAGTTCATGATACATAATCCCTGACATCCATAGAAATCCTTGGTTATCAGCATCAGGGTCTTTTATAGAGAGACTAGGGCCCAAAGCTGTGTTGTGCTCGTGGGTGTGTGTGTTGGGGGGGAAGATAGAGAGCAAGGTGGGTAGGGAGGGAGGTGGCAGAGGGGTGGTGAGTTCACTCATTACAGAGAACCAAATAAATTGTTTCTGCATAGTCCATCATTTCAAAATTTCCTGTTGCCTTTTCTTTCCTCCTTGGTGCTGATGACTGGACTCTATGGGATCCAGTGACTGGAGAAGGGCAGGCATGTGCTGAACTGCTCAGGTTGAAGCATCTCATACTCTTTGCCTCTTGGGAAGTAGATACAGGAATTGCATTCATTATCTTGTGCTCCAGTTTTGAGCCTTCTAGAAATAGGAATTTTGCTATCAGGCCTCAGGGCAGGGAATCCCTTCCCTTAACAATAAGGAAGAAACTAAAACAGCACACAGTGGGGCCTGTAAAGTGTATTGTTCTTGTAAAATATCAGACCCAGCCTGTTGTCTGGTTTTAACTAATGTGCCATACTGTAGGTATAACTGTAGGTATAACTCTATAACTCACTCCTGAATTTTATGACTGCTGTATTATTGTTTTTTATTTTTGTATGTGATTTTGAGGTGACAGATTTGATTTCCCTTTGATTCCCCTCCCCACCTGAGGTTTGACCCAGTGTATCCGTTAGCTTTTGCTATGTAAGGAGCCACCCCCAAAACCTAGTGGCATCAAATGACACATTATTTATTTATTTATTTATTTATTTTAAGATTTTATTTATTTATTTGACAGAGAGAGACACAGCGAGAGAGGGAACACAAGCAGGGGGAGTGGGAGAGGGAGAAGCAGGCTTCCTGCCTAACAGAGAGCCCGATGCAGGACTCGATCCCAGGACCCTGGGACCATGACCCGAGCCGAAGGCAGACGCTTAACGACTGAGCCACCTGGGCGCCCCGACACATATTTTTAATAGACTTTATTTTTTAGAGCAGTTTTAGGTTCACAGAAAAATTACATGGAAGGTAAAAAGATTTCCCACGTACTCCTAACCCACTCCCTCATGCACAGCCTTCCCCACTATCAGTATCTTCCCCCAAATTAGTACATATGTTGCAATTGATAAACCTACATTGAGACATCATTACCATCCAAAGTCCATAGTTTACCTTAGGGTTTACTCTTGGTGTTGTACATTCTGAGAGGTTGGAAAAATGTACAATGACATGTGTCCGCCATGCCATTATAGTATCATACAGAGTAGTTTTGCTGCCCTAAAATTCCATGTTCCACTTATTCATCCCTCCCTCCCACCCCTAACCCCTGACAACCACCAGTCTTTTCACTATGTCCAAAGTTTTACCTTTCCCAGAATGTCATATAGTTGGTATCATCGTACAGTAGTTCACCTTTTCAGGTTGGCTTCTTTCACTTAGTAATATGTATTTAAGTTTCCTCAATATCTTTTCATGGCTTGAAAGCTCATTTCTTTATATCCCTGAGTAGTATTTTACTGCCTAGTACCACAGTTTATTTGTCCACTCACCCACATCTTGGTTGCTTCCAAGTTATGACAATTATGAATAAAGCTGCTATAAACATCCATATGTAGGTTTTTGTGTGGACATAAGTTTTCAACTCATTTGAGTAAATACCAAGGAGCACGATTGCTGGATCATATGGTAAGAATTTGTTTAGTTTTAAAAGAAACTGCCAAACTGTTATCCAAAGTAGCTATACTATTTTGCATTTCCACCATTAGTGAATGAGAGTTCCTGTTGCTCCACATCATTGCTAGCATTTGCTGTTGTCAGTGTTTGGGATTTTGGTCATTTTATTAGGTGTGTGGTGGTGACACATATTTTTTAATTTCTCGAGATTCTGTGGGTTGTCTAGGTAGCTCTTCTCACATGGGCAACCCAGCTGGCGCTGGATAGTCTAGGGTGTTCTCACTTTTATTTCTGGGGCCTTGGCTGGAATGATAGGAGACCTCACTCCATGTGTCTCTCATCCCCCAGTGGGCTAGCCCAGCCTTCCTCACATGATGGTGGAAGGTTCTGATAGCAAAAGAGGGCACGTCCAGTTATGCAGCACTTTCGAAGCCTCTGCTTTCTTATGTTTGGTACATCCCATTGTCTAAAGCAGGTCACGTGGCCAGGCCCAGATTGTAGGGATGCAGAAATGACCCCCACTTCTTGCTGGGAGGAGCTGGGAGGAGGAAACTTATGGTGACCACATTTTCCAATCCACAGCAGTTGGTGACTGTGTTGTCTAACTCAGCAAAGGAATCATTTCTTTAAATCACTCTAAATCCCCACCACAGGTGGCACCTAGAAAATCAGTTTCTTCAGTTATGCCGGGCAACATTATGGAAAGGAGATTAGATACTCTCATTCTTCTTTTCTAATTACCCAGTTGGTATTGTTCCAAAGGGGCAGTCATCATTTCCTGAGACCCCAGCATTCGGAAGGAGCTCACAACCTCTGGTCCTAGTGTCCCATACAAGAAAAGCAACACATTTATTCTTGGCTTCATTTCTTAACTGCTGGGAAAAAGGTTGTTGAGGTTTAAGGGCTGATAATTAATCATGCCTCTTCCCCTTCCATCTTTGGAATAGTTGAGAAATAGATGCAAGCGTGGGAATTGGAGGTCAGAAGAGCACCTCTTCGCTGGCAGCACTGGACCAGAGAATGTGGTTTGGACTATATGGCCAGACAGGGCTTCCTGCTTCTTCCCTTCAGGACAGACCTGGGTTGCCCATGGGTCTGCAGAGCAGTTAACTGGCCTGGCCAGACAAAAGGAGAATTGTTGCCTCTTACTTTCAGGTCATGGCAGTCAAGACAGAGGGATCAGAGCAGGGCTCGGGAACAGGGGATGAAGGGCCACCCAGGCTGTGGGTAGCTCTGGCTCCTCCCTCCTCACCAGCAGTCAGTGAGGAGTGAGGAGGGAGTGGAAAGAAGATTAGGTGGGAGCTTTCCCCAGTACTTTCTATTCTGACTTTTTTGCAATTTTCCTTTATGCATATATTTCTTAAACTTCGTTTTGAAGCATAATATACATATAGAGAAGAGCACATATCATAAGTGTATGGCTCAATACATTTTCACAAATTGAAAACATTCATGTAATCAGCATCTGGATCAAGAATTAGAAAATTACCAGCTCCCTAGAAGCTCTATGGAATCTTTTTTGGTCTGGCTTCTTTTGCTCACAATTAGGACTCTAAGGTTCACCGTGTTGTGTATAGATTTATATTGTTAATTTTTATTGCTGTAGTATCCTACTCTGTGAGTATAGTGTAATTTATTTCCATTCTATGCCCATGATGGGCATATGTGTAGGTGCCAGATTTAGCTGATTTGAAACATTGTAATATGTGCCTTTTGTGAAAATATGCAGTTATTTCTGGTTGATATATCCCTAGAAATATCCCCTGGGGCCCAGTGATTCCACTTCTAGAGTTATATCCAACAAAAATGCCTAGCAATTTTAGGTAGTGAAACTGTTTTCCAAAGAGGAACTATTTGGCACTCCTGCTAGCAGCATTATGAGAGTTCCAGTTGCCCACCTCCTTGCCTCCTAATACTTTGGAAGATGCACAAGTTTCTGTTCTACAGATGAGGGTGAAATACCGGGAGAGGGAGAAAATGAGTCCCTCAATAAAATAAGAATGAAAAGGGAAGAATTTTACAAAGGATTTTTTAAAAAGAATTTTAAAAAACATGTCAATCCATCTTATTTTTTGATGCATTTCAAACCAAGTTGCAGACAATTAACAGATAGGTGCAAAGCACTACCCTACAAGCAGGAGAGTGATTTACGATCTAACTTTAGAAACTTGAGATGCTCTTAAAGTCTCACCCAGCTCTGTGGAGGAAGGGTTTGCAGACAAAATGTTCCCCCGGCAGAAATTGTGATAAAACACCAATTAGTGACTGCAGCAATGAAGTGGGAGTGTTTAACCTTTCAGGCGTGCCAACAATGTGCTCCTTAATTTGAAAATAGGGTACAAAGTGTTAGCAAGTGAAGAATAGTAATCATTCATCACTCAACTTGACATATCTCCTTTGCAACAGAGGCAAGAGAAGGAATCCTCTCTGCTCCACTTATTCTGGCTTTCGTCTAACTTCTCTGAGAAAGGACCAGATGTTCTAATGAGGGGTACCAGACACTGAAAATATCCAGAGATGAGGAGAAACAGGCTGACAACTTTCCCCTCGAGAAGCCTACCTTCCCTCTGAGCTCCTCAGCGTACTTTATATGCATTACCCAGCAGCAAGTCTTATTATCCCTTTTTGCAAACTATAGAAAAGTGGTTCAAGGAGGCTAAAAAGGCTCACTCAAGTCTACAAGGGAAGCCAAATGTTCAGCTCAAAATAGAAACTGAGAGCTCTGGGAAATTCAGACAGCCTGAGAGGGTCCTTTAATCTCTGGACCCTTCCGTGTCTTTTTAGACAATAAGCCTTTCCTTGAAAGAGTTTTTATTCCCCTAACGATAGGGCTGCCAACTCTCCCTCCAGGATGTTGTAAAAAGGTGACATTTAACAGTGGAAATTGAAACTCTAATTGACTTCTCTTAAAACAGAAAAACAAGTGCCCTGTATTCCTTCTCTTGGCCAGATGTTTGTAATTGTTCCCTTGGGATTCTACCTTGAGGGAAGCTGAAGAGGCAAAATAGAACAGTTCATGGGAATTAGTATCGTTACAGACTCAAGACTTGTTTTTGCTGCGTGGTGGAAGACATGGAGACCCCACCCAAGTAAAGAGAGGTTTCAGGAAGAGGGTTGTAGCTCATGTCACTAGGCCCTGGGACCAAAGAAGCCCCGGAATCTCTTGCAGTGATAAGTAAGGAGCTAGAGGTGAACCCTTCATTTCCAGATCTGGGTGTATGGGGACCTATGATTATTTAGATTAATTGTGTTACTTGCCTTAGCCTAATGGAATTTTAACAGAGATCATGTGAGCAAAGTCTTAAAATGTACTTGCGCAGGAGGTCTTGCCTTCTTGTATTTTAGTCATCATCATGAGAAGAACATGCCTTAGGGAGCCTGCTGGTCAAGGAGGCTGAGACACGTGGATGAGAACCTGGAGCCTAGCCCAACTGAGCCCAGCCTAGACCAGTCAATCTCTAACCTCTGGGCAAACATGTAAGCTAGAGACAATTGCTTATTATTGTGAGCCACTGAGTTTTGTGGTGGTTTGCTATGTAGCACATTATGTTATAGCTGACTGATACAGGCCCATTGAAAGAAGGAATGGTAGAGAGAGACTCTTAGTGACAAAATTTGCAGAAGTGCTCAGCTTGGGTTAGTCATATAGCAAGTACCTTGTAACTGTGAGAGGATCTGAATCCAGTGGGGGTGATTGTATTTTATATATCTGAAAAAGAAGAGTGAACCACACTATTTGTTCTGAATGTCTGGCCTGCCTGTTGATATCTTCCTCTTAATTGTAACTTTTATGAATCCTTTTCTACTGGCTTCATTCCCATCTCTTCCCTAGTCAGTATGTTGACATCTCTTTATGACTCAATCCTGGGCTGAACCATGAATACCCATATAACCACTGCTTAGATTCTACAATTAACATTTTGCTGTATTTGTTTTGTTGCATGTCTGTCTATCTATCCTTTTTTCCATCCATCAGTTCATCTTATTTTTTTGATGCATTTTGAAATAAGTTGCAGACATCAGTACACATCACCCTGATGGTGAATTTTGACAAAGGCATGTACCCATCACCCATGAAAATTTCTTCATATCCCTTCCCAGTTAATCCCACCCTCACACCCCAGGATAAAGACTATTTTGTGTGTTTTTTTTTCCCCTACTGTAGATTAGTTTTGTCTGGGTTAGTGTATAAATGGAATTATACACTATGTAATCTTCTGTGTCCAGCTTCTATTTAGCATAATATTTTTGATATTCACACATGTTGTTGTAACTATCAGTAATGGTCATCGTTTTAAAAAATGAATAATTAGACAAGGTATTTGGAGACTCTCTTTACCTTAAGTTTTGGGGCTTCTGTGACATGTATACAGTTATAGTAACCACTTTTAAGTAATACACTTGAACCAAACATCCTTCTGAAACAGGCATCTCTCCTGCTGTCTGTCAGAGATCTGGCCCTTTGGTATTCACCTCCCCCTGCCTTGAAGGTTGATAAATCTTTCAAAACTGCTGAGGGAATTTATTGAGATTTGTCCCATGGGCACAGTGCTTTTGATTTACTGACTTGAGTAAAATGTAGGGGCTGACTGAGCTCTTAGGATTAATTGGCATCTGACTTTTCCCCAAAGGGGTCCTCAGCAGTTTATCCTTCCCAGGACTCACAACAGTATGTCCAAACTGTGGGTTAGTGGGAATGATTGAAAGACTTGGAGAGTTGTCTTTCTTACTTTGCTGTACTCTGGTTCCATAGCAGTGAGTGGGGAAAAAAATGAAAGAAAATGAGAATAAAATGACAATTTTCCTCCACCGTAGCTAAAAGCCAGTGCTCAGCCTATTCGACCACTTTATCCCTTAGACTTAGTGTGAAGATTTAACTAATTTAACTAAGAATTAAAGCCTCACTTAGTGTGGCCTGGCTCCTGACTTTGTTCCGTGCCAATTTAGCTAAGCTGGAACTACACTTCCCAGAATTCCCTTCCCTGCAGTCTTCCACGGTTAGCGGGGACAACTGACCCTCGCTCGCCTGGGAAGACGGAAGTGACGCAACACTGTAGTCTTTCCACCCTTGAAAGGCGGGTTTGGGGGCTCACGTGCTGTCGCAGGCCTTGGGATTGGCGCCCACCCTTGGCTCACCACTGGGCGGGGGACAGTGGGCGGTGGTAGCACCCCTGCAGCCCTTCTGACAACTGGGCAGGGGGCAGGCCTGCAGCAACGTCAGCTCCCTGGGGCCGCCGTCGACTTCCCTGACTTCTGGGCCAGGCTGCCAGCCGCGCTGCCCACACGTTGGGCACCAGACACAGAAGCAACAGCTGTGCATAAGCTGTGCAACCAGCTCCCACCCACAGTTTATCACACATCCCGTATTCCATGTTATTCTTGACGCTCCTGCCTCACTGGTCGAATCCTGAGTGGATTTCCCACCACAGAGGATGTGCAGCATTCACTGCTGGTTCTTCTCTCTTTTCCCCCTTAACACCCGGGTTTGGTTCCAAGATTCGCAGTCCTCTCCGCAGCTGAGATTCAGGGAGAGCTGGCTGAGTCCAGCCTCAGAGGTGACTTGATGAACCTAAGGCAGTTTTGCTAAGGGTAAAGGACCCAGTCCTAGCCCGTGAGATGGGGGAGAAGTCACTGAAGGACTTCTAAAGAATAGGCCCTTTGGATAAAGAGGTAAGTATGGAAGGAAATGGCTTTTTGTTGTTATTCTACTAGATGTTGCCCTAAACTAATGCTTCCACAAGGGACACTGGCCTTAGGAGAACATGTTGCAGGAAGATGGAAGGAAGTACCTTGGCCCGTGAAAGCTCACTGAGCTGCTCAAGAAACCAACCCTTATCCCCGGTTGCCTGGTCCCAGTTTCAGCACTGAATGAAGGTCCAGTGTCCTGGGAAGCCCCTCAGTCCTGAGCATGCCCAATGGGTGGTCCCTCTTGCCCTGCCCCAGGACTTTAATGTGAGATGATAATTCCCTTTACTCTTTAAGCCCTGTGAGTTGTGGCTCTTTTGGGTGCGAGTAGCTGAAAGGATTCTGAATGGTATGGGGCAGTACAAGAATGTGCCTCTTGTTTCTGACAGCAGTTGTAAAAGAGGTACTCTAAAAAATATTTTGTGTAATGTCAACGTCAGTGGAAAAGTGCTTCGTTTATCTCAAACTGTGTCATTTTGTTTGTTCAAATCAGTTTCACTAATCTATGGGCAGGTATAACTTAGTACATTTTACCTAATTAAAAAAAAGTTACCACTTAGGCATGCATATGATATATTAAAAGATAAATATAACATTCTATTTTAGTCTTTGCATGTCTTTGGGCCTTTATTTAGCTTCCTCTTAAAATAGGAGTGCCCTTAAAGTGATGGCTATGGAGGGAGGGGATATGGAGGGAGGGGGTGATCTCTGTTCTTTATGTTTAAAAGCCTTAAATAAGTTACTGGGACTTTAAGAAAATATTTTTAGATGAGTTTGATGTCATTTAGTTGACTTTTTCCCGGAAAGAAAGGCTTCCAGGGCTTGACACTGTCCTCCTGTGGGTGTGGTAAATTAATTGTATTATTGATCTTTACCCTTTCCTGTGTCTACACCTGTCCTAGCTTGGGCTGCTGTAACAAAAATACCATCCTGGATGGCTTATACATAACAAATAAACGAATTTATTTTTCACTGTTCTGGAGGCCAGAGGTCCCAAGGCCAGGATGGCAGCAAGGTGCCGGCTCTGGTAATAGCCCTTTTCTGGGTTGCAGACTGCCAGGTTGTCCTTTCAGCCTCATACGGTGGAGAGCAGAGAGGGGAAGCAAGCTGTCTTGTGACTCTAATTATAAGGGCACTAATCCCATTTATGAGGGCTCCCCCCTCATGACCTCATCCAATCCTCATTAGCGCCCGAAGGCACCACTTCTCAATACTATCATATTATGGGGGGAAAGTTTCACCATATGAATTCTGGGGGTACACAAACATTGCGTCCATAATAACACCCTTTGCCACATGGCATGTGCCCTCCCACTATGACTCTGGGTTTGCTCATGTGTTGTTCTTTGGCCAACAGGTGCAAGCAGAGGCTGGAAAAGTAGTCACATAGTTGGGATTGTTCATGCTCTGCCTCGCCTATGACTGTGTGCCAAGGTTAGCCCGTTGGAGAATGAGGGTCACATGGCGCAAGCACACCAGTTGATAGACAGACTGCCAGATGGGAGTGAGCCCAAAGGTGACAGAAGAATCACTCAACTGAACACAGCCTAAATTGCTGGTCCGTTAACTCACAAGCTACATCAATGCTTACTGCTTTAAGCCAGGGAGTTTGGGGTTGGTTTGTTACACAGCATTATTGCAGCAATGGATAACTAAGATATCTTTTTATCCATCAGGGACAATTTGGATGGGTTGTGAGAAGGGGCTAAATGTATTGGCTTTACAGACAGTCATACCTGATAGAATTTAACTCAGAAGTTGCCCAGTAATCACCCACTTAGACATGCTTATGTCCTATTCAAAGGTAAATATAACAGTACCATTTTAAGTATACATATGTGTGTGTCTTCAGGCCTTTAGCTTTGCCCAAAAAATGGGGTGCCTTCACGTGGACCAGATCCCACCAATGGGCGCTGGTCTCTATTTCGCATGTATGATAGCCTCGAGTGAGTTATTGGGGATTTTTATGAGTTTGGTGTAATTCAGCAATTAAAATCAGGGGCAGCAACCACTAGATGCCCATGTAACTTTCTTATGCTGGTTAGGACAATATTGAGGTGGTTTTCCAGGGTGCTGATGCGAAATCATACGTGATCATTTAAATTTAAATTCATTGTAGGGGCACCTGGGTGGCTCGGGCAGTTAAACATCTGACTCTTGGTTTTGGCTCAGGGTGGTGAGATTGAATCTCTAGTGGGGCTTTGCAAGATCAGCATGGAGTCGGCTTGAGATTCTCTCTTCCTCTCCCTCTGCCCCTTCTCTCTCCTTCTCTCTCAAATAAATGAATAAGTAAAATCTTAAAAAATATTTAAATTCATTGTAACTAAATAAAATTAATCCAGTTCTTCAGTCATACCGGCCATAAGTCGATAGCTCCACAGCCACAGAGGGGCTAGTGGCTACTGCTTTGGATGGCACAGACACAGAACATTTTCATTATCTCAGAAAATTTTATTGGACAGTGCCGGACTCAGTGCTTATGTTCACATTTCTTACTTACAACTTCTTTTCTGTCTAAACCTCTAGTTTCTGCTGACCACTTGATTCTGACAGCCCCTCAGTCTGTACCCTTTGGGAAAAATGAATTACTGTTTTCTAGATTATTTAATAAAACTCAAGCTAGCCTGTTTTGACATTTACAACGTCCAACGTTCTCTTCGTTTACAGGTCACAAAGCTAACTGACAGAGTATCCATGCTGCCAGAGCAGGGAGGCTTGGGGAGGAGTGAGGGCAGCTGAGGGGATCCCCCAGTTTGAGTTGTAAACTTGAGTTGTCCAACAAAACTTGAGGGGGACAGAGAAGAAAATGAAGCATGAAGAGAGACTATTGGACAAAATTGTGTTTCACTGGTCAGGCGCTTCTGAACTTGCCCTCTCCACGCCCATGCCAGCTGAGCTAGCATTTGCTAGAGGACAGAGCTCACAGCTTGTCTCCATTCTCTGCTTTCAAGGAGAAATTTTCCCCCAAAGCAACTTCTCCCCAGATCACTCCTGGCCTCTCTTCACCTCTTTACTCACTGGATGGGATGACTTGTTTTGTTTTGTTTTGTTTTACTTGTTTTTATTTTATTTTTATTTTAAACAATCTCAGTTACAAAAAATTTACAAGTACCCTAATTTCCTGAATAGTTTTTAGAGATTTTTTATTTTAATTCCAGTATAGTTATCATACAGTGTTATATTGGTTTCAGGTGTACAATATAGTGATTCAACAGTTCCATACATCACCTGGTGCTCATTATGATAAGTGTACTCTTCATCTCCTTCACTTATTATCTCCCACCACGTCCCCAGTGTTAACCATCTGTTTTTCTCTATAGTTAAGAGTCTGTTTCTTGGTTTCTCTCTCTCTTTCTGTCTCTCTTTCCTTTGCTCATCTGTTTTGTTTCTTAAATTCCATGTATGGATGAAACCATATGGTATTTGTCTTTCTCTGACTGATTTATTTCACTTAGCATTGTATTCTCTAGCTCCATCCATGTTGTTGCAAATGGCAAGATTTCATTTTTTATGGGTGAATAATATTCCACTGTATATGTATACCACTTCTTTATCCATTCATCTATCGATGGACACTTGAGCTGCTTACATAATTTGGTTATTGTAAATAATGCTGCTGTGAACATAGGGGTGCATGTATCCCTTTGAATTAGTGTTTTTGTATTTTTTGAGTAAATACCAAGTAGAGTGATTACTGGATCATAGGGTAGTTTTATTTTTAACTTTTTGAGGAACTTCCATATTGTTTTCCACAGTGGCTGTACCAGTTTGCATTCCCACCAACAGTGCACGAGGGTTCCTTTTTCTCCACATCCTCACCAATCCCATTGTTTTTTGTGTTTTTGAATAGCCATGGTGAGAGGTGGTAGCTCATTGTGGTTTTGATTTGCATTTTCTTGATGATGAGTGATGTGGAGCATCTTTTCATGTGTCTGTTGGCTATCTGGATATCTTATTTGGAAAAATGTCTGTCATGTCTTCTGCCCATTTTTTAATTGGATTATTCATTTTTTGGGTGTTGAGTTGTATCAATTCTTTATATATTTTAGATACTAACCCTTTATCAGATATGTCATTTGCAAATATATTCTCCCATTGAGTAGGTTGCCTTTTAGTTTTGTTGATTGTTTCCTTCACTGTGCAGAAGCCTTTTATTTTGATGAAGTCCCAATAGTTTCTTTTTGTTTTTATTTCCCTTGCCTTAGGAGCCATGTCTAGAAAGATGATGTTACAGCCGATGTTAGAGAAATTACTTCCTGTGCTCTCTTCTAGGATTTTTGTGATTTCAGGTCTCACATTTAGGTCTTTAATCCATTTTGAGTTTATATTTGTGTTTGGTGTAAGAAAGTGGTCCGGTTTTCATTCTTTTGCATGTAGTTGTCCAGTTTTCCCAACATCATTTGTTGAAGAGACTATCTTTTTCCCATTCAATATTCTTTCCTGCTTTATTGAAGATTAACTGACCATATAATTGTGGATTTATTTCTGGGTTTTCTATTCTTTTCTATTGATTTATGTGTCTTTTTTTTGTTGTTGTTAGTACCATACTGTTTTGATTACTACAGCTTTGTGATATAACTTGAAGCCTGGAATTGTGATGCCTCCAGCAGTGCTTTTCTTCTTAAAGACTGCTTTGGCTATTTGAGATCTTTGTGGTTCCATACAAATTTTAGGATTGTTTGTTCTAGTTCTGTGAAAAATGCTGTTGGTATTTTGATAGGGGTTGCATTAAATGTGTAGTTGCTTTGGGTAGTATAGATATTTTAACAATACTTGTTCTCCCAATTCATGGGCATGAAATGTCTTTCCATTTCTTTGCGTTGTCTTCAGTTTCTTTCATTGGTGTTTTATAGTTTTTGGAGTACAGGTCTTTCATCTCTTTGATTAATTTTATTCCTAGGTATTTTATTATTTTTGGTGCAACTATAAATGGGATTGTTTTCTTAATTTCTCTTTCTGCTGCGTCAGTATTAATGTATAGAAATGCAACAGATTTCTGTACATTGATTTTATATCCTGCAACTGCTGAATTCATTTATCAATTCTAGCAGTTTTTTGGTGGAGTCTAAGGTTTTTCTCTATATAGTATCATGTCATCTGCAAATAATGAAAGTTTTACTCTTTCCTTACCAATTTGGATGCCTTTTATTTCTTTTTGTTGTTTGACTCCTGTGGTTAGGACTTCCAGTACTATGTTGAATGGAAATGGTGAGAGTCGATATCCTTGTCTTGTTCCTGACCTTAAACAAAGGGGGAAAGCTTTCAGTTTTTTCCCATTGAGTATGTGTTCACTGTGGGTTTTTCATGTAGGGCCTTTATTATGTTGAAGTATCTTCCCTCTTAACCTACTTTGTTGGGGGTTTTTATCATGATGTTTGTGATGACTTTTTTGTATGCTTGATCTGGGAAGTATAAACTGAGCTCCTCCATGTCCAGAACTTTCCCTTGGTGGGCCCCTTACTACTAGCCTCACAGGCAGAGGCCTCCCAGGATGGGGACTGATAGGTAGTTGGATAGCTCTGCCTTGCATTGTGGGATGTAGTTGGCAAGTCCACTAGAGCCTCATATTAAGTACTTTCCTTCAACTATGCTTCCCTCAGTTATCACTTAAGTTTTATTTATTTAAGTAATTTCTACACCCAATATGGGGCTTGAACTCACAACCCCAAGATCAAGAGTCAGATGCTTTTTAGCTGAGCCAACCAGGTGCCCCACTCCCTCAGTTATCACTTAAAGGTAAACTTTTGGTTTCCATCTGCCATTCCTTGTCTTAGTTCTCAATTTCTTTAGAATTCAGATGAGGAAGAGAAATGCTGTTTACTGGATGTTCCCACTGACCCCGTAGTCTTGGTAAAGTGTTTTCTGCCCATGCTTGATTTGGGCTACACCTGTGCACCCATCTCCAGTTTAGCATGTGTCTGACCCCCAAAACCTGAAGTGTATCCAGCTAGTTGTTTGTGCAGATTTTACTGCATGGGGTGGGGGTGGGGCTTGATAGAGGCCGATGTGGTTTAAACTGAGGTGTGAGGGAAGGACAGAGTTTGGATAGAATTAGAGGGCAGGATGCACAAACCTAGAGGCAGGAAGTTCAAGGACTGTTCAGGAGGGAAGTGTAAAACCATTTGGTCTACAGGGCTCCTGCAGGTACATGATGAGAGATAGTCTGGAGAGATAGACAGGGATCATCAACTGGTGATATTTCTCTTCACCTCAAAGTCATCAGCATCTTTGCTCACCTTCCTTTGCTTGCTCTGTGTTGGACAGGAAGAGGGATCCTTCATGCCCCTTTGAGGCCCACCCTCCTCTTCCCCGTCACCTCCTGCAGGATCTTGTTTCCTTTTGTGTCCCATCTTATGAGAAGAGCTAACCTTACAGAGCATTTATCTGTGCCACTTTCTGAGGATTCTCTCATTTCATCCTTACCACAAAAGCTTTGGCACTTGTGTATGCTGTTATCCTCACTTTGTGGTGGATAAACGGAAACACCACATGGATGGGCAGCTTGCCCAGGGTCCTACTGCTGGAATCGAAACCCAGGCTGGGGTGAAGCTCCTATAGCACTATAGCTTCCTCCCATTTCCTTTGCATTTTCTGCTCCTTTTCTACTTCCCTTCTGCGTATAAATGTGTTCATGTCTCCCTTCTCCTAAGAAACACTTCTCTCCATTGTCCTGTCTCCTCAGCCTTCCCTCCTGCTTCTCTCCCTCCCTTTCCAGCCAAACATTTTGAGGGCTCTTCTTCTTTTTTTTTTTTT
>NC_138378.1:38525330-38547639 GCF_054177405.1 Leptonychotes weddellii
TCCTGCTACCTTCTTCTTCTTCTTTTTTTTTTTCTTAACATATATTGCATTATTTGTTTCAGAGGTACAGATCTGAGATTCAACAGTCTTGCACAATTCACAGCGCTTACCAGAGCACATACCCTCCCCAGTGTCTATCACCCAGTCACCCCATCCCTCCCACCCCACCCCCACTCCAGCAACCCTCAGTTTGTTTCCTGCGATTAAGAATTCTTGAGGGCTCTTCTTAAGGTCAGTGCTTCACCACCATCACTGCCACTTTGCTCCCAAAGGTGTAACACTCATTAATGGCTTTTGTCTCGATTCCCACTTTTGCAGTTGTTTTGAAGCTTCAGACTGTTTCAACCATTCCTCTTCCTTCCATTCCATCTTAGAGTCTGTCTTGAGATTGCAATTGAGATGTTGGCCAAGGTCCAGTCATCTGAAGGTTTGAGTGAGTCTGGAAGAACTGCTTACAAGACGGCTCACTCATGTGGTTGTGGGCAGGAGGCCTTAGTCCCTCAGCACGCAGACCTGTCCATAGGGCCACTGGGGTGTCCTCACAACGTGGCAGGTGATTTCACCTAGAGTGAGCAGTTCCAGGGAGAGCAGATAGGAAGCCACAATGCCTTCAGACTGTGTGAACATATTGTAAGACCACCACATGTATCTTTCTTGTGGCACTTGTAATAGTTTGCATTATATATTAGATATGTATATGTATGTTTTTCTCTCCTAAGCTAAACTGCTTTTTGGACATATTTATTTTTCTTTGTGTATTCTTTTTTTCTTGTGGTAAAAAATACATGACATAAAATTTACCATTTTGCCCATTTTTAAGTGTGCAGTTAGGTGGCATTAAGTACATTCACATTGTTCTGCAACCATCACCACCATTCATCTTTAGAACTTTTTATCTTCTGGGGCACCTGGGTGGCTCAGTCGGTTAAGCGTCTGACTCTTGGTTTCAGCTCAGGTTGTGATCTCATAGGTCGTGCTCTCGTGGGTCCTGGGATCAAGCTCTGCGTTGGGCTCTGCGCTCCATGGGGAGTCTGCTTGAAGATTCTCTCCCTCTGCCCCTCCCACACACTCCCTCTCTCTCTAAAATAAATAAATAAATCTTAAAAAAAGAGAGAGAGAAAACTTTTTTATCTTCCTATACTGAAACTATGTGCCCATTAAACAGGAATTCTCCTTTTCTTTCCTCCTTTCAGGAAGAACCACTGTTCTTTTTTCCATTTCTGTGGATTTGACTATTCTAGGTACTTAATATAAGTGGAATGATACACCACTTGTCTTTTGTGTCTAGCTGATTTCACTTAGCATAGTGTCTTCAAGTTTCTTCCAAGTTGTAGCGTGTGTAGGAATTTCATTCCTTTCTAAGACTGAATAATATTCCATCATGTGTCTATCACATTTTTGAAAAGATATGTGTTTTTATTATTTTTTCTCATTTTAAAGAATTTAATTCCAAGATAGTTAACATACAGTGTTATATTAGTTTCAGGTGTACAATATAGTAATTCAACAAGTCTATGTATCACTCAGTACTCACAATGACAAGTGCATTCCTTAGTCCCCATCACCTATTTCCCCCATCCCCCCACCCACCTACCCTCTGGTTACCATCAATTTGTTCTCTATAGTTAAGAGTCTGTTTCTTGATTGGTCTCTTTTTTCCTTTGCTCATTTTATACCATATTTTGTTTATCCATTCATACGTCAACGGACACTTGAGTTGTTTCCATCTCTTGGCTGTTGTGAAGAATGTTGCTATGAACATGAATGTACTAATATCTGTAAAGTGCCTGTTTTCACCTATGTACCAGGAGTGGAACCCTGGATCATATAGTAATTCTATGGTTAATTTTCTGAGGAGCCGCCATACTGTTTCCCATAGTGCTGCGCCATTCTCCATCCCCACCAGCAGTACACAGGGTTCGGATCTCTTCACAGCCTCGCCAGCCCCCGTCTTCCATCTGTGTGTATTCCTAACAATACCAGCCCAGGGCTTTCCACAGTCAGTGTGCAGCAAATATGTTGAGGGGATGGATATAGTGGCAAACCTGATGACCCCTGAATTCTCACAGTGTCCAAATTCTTGTAGAACTTTTTTTTTAAAGATTTTATTTATTTATTTGACAGAGAGAGACACAGCGAGAGAGGGAACACAAGCGGGGAGTGGGAGAGGGAGAAGCAGGCTTCCCGCAGAGCAGGGAGCCGGATGTGGGGCTTGATCCCAGGACGCTGGGATCATGACCTGAGCCGAAGGCAGACACTTAACGACTGAGCCACCCAGGCGCCCCTCTTGTAGAACTTTTGATGAAATTTAGTGAGGAAAAAATCTCAGGAATTCTGGAACATTTCCTCAGAACACTTGGCCTTTAGAAAGGGGTCGTCCTGATGACAATGATGACGGTGAGTTGTGGGGAGCCCTTCCTGCCTGAAGTGAGCTGCCTTTCCTTCTTCAGTGCTGGCTAATTATTGCCAGATAAAGATGTGGGTCCAAGGTTATGGATCCTTCCATGAATAAGAAAAGCCACAAATCTGGATCTTAAAATGTGAAATCTCTCCTTTTGTGTGTCAGTAGCTGTGGCAGATTGCATTGCCGGTCTGTTTTTCTCTTCTCCCTGCCCCTTGCCCTGTCATGGCCCCTTCGTGGGTACAGTGTGCTTCCACAACCTTGTACTTTGCACCTGGGTCTGAGAGTTGCTTTTGCTGCTGGTCCATGGGCAGGAGTGGCATTGAGCCAGGGCCGAGCCTGGGCCTTTCTACTTGCTGCCCTTGTACTTCTGCCATTACCACAGGAGGGACATGCCTGGCTGGCCCATTGGTTGCAGACAGAAGGTGAGAGACACGTGTGTCTAGAAGAGCAGCCAAGCCCATCTCAGCCCAGAGCAGCAGACCCCAGCCACCCAAAAGACATGTGAGAAATAACCATTTAATGTTATATGCTTCTAAAATTTTGAGGTTGTTTGTTTTGCCACATAATATAGCAAGAGTTAACTGATACAAGAATTAATTAAGAAGTTAAAATTATGCATCATAGTGTAATAATAGCAACTGACAGATATAGGAACTAAAAAAAAAAAAAAAGGATCCAGTATTCCAGTTTTGGCTTGTGCCTCTGCTTTAGACAGAGCTCATACCAGTGGCAATGCGGATCTGTCCGTGCCTCTTTTTGTTTTTAAAGTCAGGTTTATTGAGGTATAATTTACATACTTAAATGCATCCCTTTTAGTATACAGTTCTGGATTTTGACAAATACATACAATTGTGTAACCACAAGCACAATCAAGAAAAGTTCAATCACTGTCCCCCACCCCCACCAAAAAGAAATTCTTTGTGTCCCTTTATAGACAAACTCACTTTCTTCCCCTAATGCACTGGTCATTTCTTTTTTCTTTTTGCAGTTTTGCCATTTTTAGAATGCTGTATGAATAGAATCATATAATATGTCATCCTTTGAATCTGGCTTCTTCCTCTCAGCATAATGCATCTGAGGTTCATCTGTGTTGTGGAGTGAATCAAGAGATTGTTCCTTTTTGTTGCCAAGTAGTATTCCATTCTATAATTATGCCATTTTGCTTATCTGATCTTCTGTTGATGAACAGAAGATGAAGGACATAAGAAAAGATTTGGATTGTCTCCTAGTGTTTTGCTTTAATGGACGGTGCTTCTGGGAACTCATTCTATGTCCTTCTGTAGACATGTTTTCATTTCTCTTGCATAACTACGCAAGAGGAGAATCTATAGGTTGTGTGCTGAGCGTATGTTGGACTTTTACCAACCTACCAAGCAGTCTTCCATAGCAGCAGCAGCAGTGTTTGCACTCCCACCAACCCTGCACAGGAGCCCCAGTTGCTCCACAGCCTTGCCAACGCTTGCCATTGTCAGTCTTTCCAATATTCATGATTTTAGTGGGTGGGAAGAGGTATCTCACTGTAGTTTTAATTTGCGTGTCCTTGGGGACTCATGATGTTGAGCACCTTTCCAGGTGCATCTTGGCCATTCATACTGGAATTCCTTTAATGGTAGAAATATTTATAAAAGATAGGAACTCATGAAGGGGACAAATATGGGCTTGGAATTGTGTTCCCCTCTGACATGCAGAGGCAGGAGTGGCAGCCTAGTTGGGGACCTGTCTGAATAATTCAGAAGGAACAACCCTGCCCTGAGGAAAAGCAGATAAGGGTGATGGGTGGTGATGGGGGCTCAGTTTACTGTTGGTGGCTCACAGCAATCTTACTGAGGATTGCTCACCTCTTCATTTAAAATTCTCTATGCAGATGTCCATACCAGGTGGCCTCAGGGTAAAGTCTTGGTTTTGGAAGCCACTGGATTTTGTTTAACTGCTCCATGTTGATCATACCAGCTCATCCATCATGTACCAAAGAAAATACGCCAAATCTTTTTTTTTTTTTTTAATTTTCTGCATTCCTCCCTGAGAGAACAAAGCTACCAGCAACTCCATTTAATGTAGCTTCACTTGTGTGTAAGAACAACATGGTTAGGAAAGGGCATAGGCACTCACTTGATGGAGCTCCCAATGGCCAAACCTGGGACAGTTTGAGCAAGCAAATACCTAATGATAATAATAGATTATGACCCACAGAATAAAATAAATATCCACAAGTCCCTACTGAGATAAAGACATATTTGAACAAATAAAAAAAATGGGGGAGAAGGAGCAGCTCTTCTTACAGCAAAATTTCAATCGTTAAATCTAAAGCGAGTGATGGGGATGGAAAATGGCCATTTGGTACACATCACATTGATGAACCTCTGATGGATGCAAAGAGAGGGCTGAAGTATGATATGAAACAGAATATTGGCAAAGTCTCAGTATCTCCTTATAAGTTACTAATTACAGAGGGAGAAATAGTAACTACAGTGGAGCAAACTGATAGACAACACTTTGATCAAGGTCAACATCACCAGTAATGGGACACATTGATACTATGTAGCCCCTGATATGATGCACCGAGAAGGGCATAAGATCATCTTTGTGGTATTTGGACCAAAATGCATAACCTCAACCCAATCATGAAAAAACATCAGACTGACCCCAATGAGGGACATTTTACAGAGGAACTAGCCAGTATTCAAAAGTGTCAAGGTCATGATAGACAAAGACTGAAGAACTCCCAGACTGGAGGGCACTAGGGCGACATAAAAACTAAATTCAGTGCAGGACTTTGGACCAGAAGGTGGATTCTGGACCAGAAAAGGGACATTAGTGGAACAGTTGGCAAAATTTGAGTATGATCTGTAGAATATTGTAAATATGGGTACAATAGTATTGTACCTATATTTCTTTCCTGGTGTAGATCATTGTACTGTGCCATGTAAAATATTAACATTTGGGGAAGTGGGGTGCAGGTGATACAGGAACTCTACTGTTTTTATAACCTTTTTGTAAATCTGACATTATTTAAAAATAAAAGGAATATATATATATATGTATATACATATGGGTTCTAGAGTCATTCTACCTCTGTTTAAACCTGGCTACCCTACTTATTATCTGTGTGACTTCGGGTAAGTCACTTCATTTCTCTTTGCCTCAGTTTCCCCATCTGTAAAATGGGAATAAGAAGAGTACCTATCTCAGAGGGTTCTAATGAAGATTAAAAGTGTTAATACATGTGCAATGCCTACAACAGTGCCTTGGCTCAGAGTGAGGGATGTGTTATTATATGCCATGATCATTTGAGGCCAGCAGCATCTTCTATTTTTTTTTATTAACATATAATGTATTATTTGTTTCAGGGGTACAGGTCTGTGATTCATCAGTCTTACACAATTCACAGCGCTTACCATAGCACATACCCTCCCCAGTGTCTACCACCCAGCCACCCCATCCCTCCCACCCCCCACCTCTCCAGCAACCCTCAGTTTGTTTCCTGAGATTAAGAGTCTCTTATGGTTTGCCTCCCTCTCTGGTTTCATCTTGTTTCATTTTTCCCTCCCTTCCCCTATGATCCTCCATCTTGTTTCTCAAATTCCTCATATCAGTGAGATCATATGATAATTGTCTTTCTCTGATTGACTTATTTTGCTTAGCATAATCCCCTCTAGTTCCATCCACGTCATTGCAAATGGCAAGATTTCATTTTTTGATGGCTGCATAATATCCCATTGTATATATATACCACATCTTCTTTATCCATTCATCTGTTGATGGACATCTAGGCTCTTTCCATAGTTTGGCTATTGTGGACATCCAGCAGCATCTTCTATTGATCTTAGGGATATTCCTCCCCCCGCCCCTTCCCTGTTTTCTCACTGTGCCTCTGAAGCTTTCTGATGCAAATCCCAGTACTGATTCTTTCTCCAATCAGCCATTTTTCTCTAAAAGCCTTTCCCCTTCCACCAGCAGCTAGGTAATGCCAAATCTAGCATCAGTATCTGTGCCTTAAGGATTAAACACCACTGAGGAATCAGAATAACTGCTCTGAATTAGGGTTGTTACCGGGAGAGGTCTGCATTGGAAAGACAGAGCTCATATCACCAAAGAACCTTCTGGGGCCACTTTCTCTTATTCCCAACATGGGGTCCAGAACTTTCTGGGCCTGTGAGACCAACAGCCCTCATTGGTTTGGGGGGTGGTGGTGTGGATCTGCCTCACAATTACCTATCTGAGGCCTCACTCCATGTCACATTTTAGTATCTGTTTGGCCAATAAGACTGCAGCACACACACCAGCCTCATTCCCTGCTTGGGCTTTACCTTTGATGTCACAATCTGACTTGTGGATATTAATCTGGCCACAGCTGCTCACAAACCAGACGGCAAGGTCAAGAGGACCAGCACAGTAAGATGGGGAAGAGAATCGACCATCAACCCAAGATCAAAGCAGTGGATGGACCTCAGGCAGGCCAGTTCAAGGAACTGGGTGCAGCTTGGGAACCTGCCATGCCACACCCTCTAGAGCTGTCAGAATTCCAGAGCTTCCCTGTGTTTGAGGATATTAGCCATCACATCAAAGAGGTGGGGGCCCAACTGGTAAAGAAAGTCAATGCCATCTTTCAGCTGGACATCACCAAAGATGGGAAGACCATTCTGCAGTGGACCATTGATCTGAAGAATGGCTCTGGGGACATGTATCCCGGATCCGCCAGGCTTCCAGCTGACACTGTCTTCACAATCCCGGAACCTGTCTTCATGGAGTTGGTTTTGGGCAAAATGAACCCTCAGAAGGCTTTCCTTGCTGGCAAGTTCAAAGTGAGCGGCAAAGTCCTGCTTGGCCAGAAGCTGGAGAGAGTTTTCAAAGACTGGGCTAAATTTTAACATGTAAAATACCAAGGAAATGATCATAACTTCTCTTTGGTTATAATGTTGAGCGGAAATCATGCTTAAACTGAAGATTAAAACAAAAAATATCCAATATTTTTACTCAAATTCTTCCTGTTCAAGTTTGATTAATTTTCCTGCTGATGTGTTAATTTTCAGTGAGGGTTCTAGAGCAGTAAAGAGTGTTGGAGTGTATCACCTAAAATCTTTGTCTTTTTCTTTTTTTGGATTCATGTATGTTATAATAGCCACACATAGAGAAATGGGTGGTTTTGACATTTGGATTTAAATGCTTTCATGATTGAGTTCCTGAGAATTTTGTTTGTTTGTGCTTTGGGGAAAGAAGTGCCAACCATCATTGTGTCAGTTTGCATTCCACTTGGTAACTTGGTTCTTCGAGATTTTAAATTTACAGAGCTCTAAGAGGGTGGCCTCCACAGCTATGTGGGTGGAGCAAGGCATAGAGGGGATGAGCTCTTGGTGTATCACGACTTCAGATAGATTTAATTCCAAGAGAATCCAGGGGCTTGGAAGATGTTCTAGGCTACTGGATCTTAAACTAGAGCATGCATCACAGCACCTGCGAGACAGGTAAAAGCCCAGATTGCTGGGCCCCACATCAGGATTTCAGTGCCATAGGTCTGGGCTGGGGAGAATGTGCATTTCTAACAAGTTCCCAGGTGATGCTGATGGGACCACCCCTGGAGAACCCCTGTCCTAGTTCATGCTGCAGCTTTCAGTATTGGTTGAAACTATTCTGTTCTAGACCAATGAGATGTTGCCATTATTTAAATGAGATGTTTCCGTGACTTAAAGGATCTCCTGGAATCCCCCCCATCCTGTAGGCCATTTTTGAATTGTCAGGGGCTTGTGCACTGAGCCTTTTACAAAACCAAAGGTCATCCTGGGAGACTTTCCCTTCTGGGAGACCTGTCCATACATTGGGAGGACTGGGAATGAAGTCAGCTGCAGCCTGATGTGACCTCTATGGGTAAGTGTGTGTGACACTTGTTCGCATGTGATCTATGTATACTTTTACCTTGTATACCTTTATACTCTGAAGCCCACATGGAAGATTCCTTAAAACAGCCATGCTCAAAACCCGTGCCTACCAAATGATCCAGCTATTCCATTCTGGGTATTTTTCCAGGAGGAAAGAAAGCATATGTGCAAGTACAAAAATGTGTATGTGAGTGGGTTCACAGCAGTTGTATTTGTGATAGTTCTAGACCGCAAATAAGCCAAATGTCCATCAATAGGTGAATGGATGAACCAATGGTGCTCTGTCATACCCTGGGATACTACTCAGCAATAAAAAGGAATGAATTATTGATGTACATACAATGGCATGGACGAATGTCAGATTATTCTGAGTGGCAGAAACCAGAGAAAACCAAGTACACACTCTGCGGTTCTATTTATGTAACATACTAGGAAATGCACACTGTGGGGACAGAAAGAGACAGGGATGGGGAGCAGGGAGGTTTGGGGGATTATTAATGGCTACAAGGATGCTTGGGGGTGACGGACAGATTCATTATCTTGAATGTGCTGATGGTTTCACAGGTGTATGTATAGGAAAAACATCACATTGTATACTTTATATACCCATGGGCAGCTTATTTTGTGTCAATATAAACTCAGTAACACTGGAAAACCTGCTGCCCTCATCCAAAGTGCAGGCTTTATAAAGAGGATTTAAAGCTCTACCTGTCTCTCAGCACCTGTCCTCCGACCTCATCACGTGCCTACCTGTCCCGGCCGTTACTGATTTAGATGGCTCTGCAGAGGCCTTCCTAAGTTCCCACTGTCAGAAAAAGGCAGAGTGAGGGCTTGTTGCTAACAACATCTCCTTCTATCAGTGGGAAACAAAGAGGCCCTTTGTTTAATTCATGTTCAGCTTTGTGGGAAGGGACTGAGGGCCCCTTACTGAGGGTTTATGAGTGGGGACACGGAGCACTCCCTGGTTTCTTTCCTCTCCCGGTCATTAGGTAAGTGATGTGTGTGGTGCTCCTGCCAATGCCCCTGCCTAGCCAAGCGGTGGGCATCTCAGAGGCTTCAGTCTTGCCTTGCCTAGTCCAGGCACCTCCATTAGAGCCATATTTATAAGTGTCAGGCATAGCCGGGCAGGTGTTTGGGATGGTGTGTTTAGGGAAATGGCTTGCCCAAGCTCGTTCCCTGAGTTGGCCCTAGCCTCTGGGGACCGGCCTTGAGATAGGGGTTGCTCAGAGATGGGTTGGAGGTGGAGAGGGGTGTGAGGCAGGGAGGGGTTGCAGAGGGTCACGTCTAGGCTGCCATCGGCCAAAGGGAGGCCCATCCCATAGGGTGGCCAGTGACTTATGACCCATTATGACTTGGAACAAAAACATGACCTGTGCCAATGAGATACCTTTCTCAGGAATTTGGAACTGGGAGGCAGAGAGACAGAGCTACAAGTGAGCAGTAGGAATGGAATCCCGCCTGAAAGGCTGGGATGTGGCGTGTGGGGGGTGGGTGAGGGAGGTGCTGTGGGGGATGGGTAGCTACCCTGGTAGGAGGTGGAGTTGGAAGAGCCAAAGCCTTGAGTAAGGAGAGGGATCTGGTTCACATCTGAGAGAAGACTTCAGACCTTGGGAAACACAACAGCAAACCCCTTTTCAAAAGGAACAAAATCGCTCAGTGCTGGGATGCCATGTAGAACAGCTGGGAGGACTCAGATTTTGGAATCAGAAATGTAGTTTTGAGCCCTGGGTTATAAGCACAGGGAATTACTGAACCACTCTGCACCTCAGCTGCCTCACCCAGAAATGAGGTGAGTGGCCCTTATGACATCAGGTTGTTGGGTGGCTCCTAGTAGGTCATGCCCAGTGTAGTCACTGGCCCAGGTGGGTTTTCCATGCATATGAGTGCATGCATGGACTCTTCTGGATGAGAGGGAAGGGGGTGACTTTCCCTGGCTCCCTACTGCCTCCCAAGAAAGTCCATACTTGGGGCTTTTGTGCTCTGCTCTGAGGACCTTTCTGCCTTTTCACTTACACTCAGTTGATGCCCTAGAAGGTCACATCTGGCTCAGAACACACATCTGCATGTTGTTTGGTCTGTACAAGTTTGGCAGTACAGTGTTTATGGAGTTTGAATGAAGATGTTTTATATAAAAATTGGATTTCTGGATTCTCTTGAAAAACTGGATGATTTGGTCACACTAAGCCTGTATTCCTGCCAGGCAACAGCTCAGGAAACAGGGAATGGGGTGCTCTTGGGACGGGTTTGGGCCCCACCCTCCACGCTGCCTCCTTGATTCCCAAGCTGAATTTGGTGGTCCTCTCTCCTTGAGCCTGCATTGTTGTTTCCTCCATCTGCGCCTGCTTGGCTGAGGCCCCTGCAGGTGTTTGCCTTCATGACTGCACCCCCCCACACACATAATACATGGTCCTCTCTAAGGGAAATACCCTGTGTTCATTTTCTATTGCTGTGTGACAGATTACCACAGTTGAGCAGCTTAAAACAATACCCATTCATGATCTCACAGCTTCTGCAGGTCAGACATCTGGGTGGGCTCAGCTGGGTCCTCCGCTCCGGTCTTATCTCACAAGGGCTAAAATCAAGGTGTTGGCCAGGCTGGGCTCTCACCTGTGGACTTGGGGGAAGAATCGTTCCAAGCTCATTTGGTGGTGGCCTTATTCAGTTCTGTGTGGTTGTAGGACTGAGGCCCATGTTTCCTTGTTGGTTGTCAATCAAGGACGCTCTCTCAGCTCCCAAAGGTCACCCACATTCCTGCTCACGTGGCTCCTCCATCTGCAAAGCCAGCAGTGGCGTGTGTGGTCCTTTTTAGGCTTCAAACCTCTCTGAATTCTTCTGCCTTCATCTTCTGTCTCCTTTTAAAGGATTTGAGGGATTGTGTTGGGCCCACCCAGATAATCCAGGATAATCTCCCTATCTTAATGTCAGCTGATTAGTCCCCTTACTTACAGATGCAGAATCCCTTCTGTCATGTCAGGTGATGCAATGGACTGAACGATTATGCTCCCCCCCGCCAAGTTCACATGAGCTCCCTCTTTTCCACTATGTGAGGCTACAGCAAGAAGACGTCACCTACAAGCCAGGAGGAGAGCTTTCACGTGATGCTGACCATGCTGACACCTGATCTCAGACTTCCAGCCCCCAGGACTGGAGGAATAAATATCTGTTGTTTAAAACACCCAGTCCACAGTATTTTTGTTTATGGCAGCCTGAGCGGATGGGTCATGTATTCATGGGAATGGCATGTCATCACATCCTCAGTCCTGGGGTCCATATTCTGCCTATCTCTCCCCCATCTAAATCCTACCCACCTTTCGTCGAGGAAGCGGCCCTGATTCAGTTGTCATCCTCCTCTCCCACAGTGCTTCTGACCCTCTTGTTTCCAGCCCCAGGCACTGACTGTGGGTGGCTGACCTCCTGTTTGGGCCACCAAGACGTCTTGGTTTGCTCAGGACAGTGTCTCATTTGGCTCGATGTTCAGTTAGCAGTGCTGCCTCCTTCAGCAGGGTCCCAGTGTGGATGACAAGTTAGGTGGCTCACCTGCACACCTCCCAGTCCCAGTATGTTCCTGGTTTCACTTTGTCTCATCCTTTCAATGCCCGATACCCACTGTACACTCCATAAGTGTCTGTCGAATGGATAAATGAACTCCTTAAAACTTTTTTGAAAAACATGCACGTGGAAAAAGAATTCAAATAGCACAAAGGAATATACAGAGAAAATTCAGTTCTTCATGCTTTTCCTGACCCCCTTCTCCTAATTTTATACCAAGAGGCACCCACGGTTACCAGTTTCTTGTGTGTTCTTTCAGATATGTACACAGCCCCTTAATGTACAAGTTCCACCTTCCACTTTTTTGTTTTTACAGGAATGGTAGCTGACTACAGATGCTATTCCCCACGTTGCATTTTAAAAGGTTACACATAGGTCTTTTCTTCAAAGAGTGCTCTCCTGCAGGATTAAAAGTTTGACTTCACTTACCCCACTGAAACTCGTCTCACATTTCGCTGTGTTCTTTAAGAAAAAGCTCACAATGGGCAGCTTTACTGGTGAAGGTCGCAAAATGGACTCCTCTCCATTGGAAGTGGGATTTTTTACCCTCATTGTTGAAGAAGTCCTGCCAATCCTCAGTGTCCCAGGGGCCATGTGCAGAGCTGGAGGCTGCCCTTGCCCATGGCTTCTCCTGACCCTCCCATCCTTCTGGCCTCCTGTCTGCTCAAGGGCACACAGAGAGTGCCAGGTGTGATGGGCTCCTGATGGGGGATGCAGAAGACCCTGGTGGACCTTTTCTCTCTAGGACCCAAAGTGTTGTCTGATCTGTGAGAGGGAGCCCTAGCTTTAAAGTAGGAATCAACAGATAGAGCTAGAGAATCAGGTACTTCTGCAATAGGTAGAGATTGAGGTAGGAGAGAGTGAGGCACTTGGGTAGTCCTAGGTCCATGAATGGGAATCCTGAGTTTCCCTGTAGCTGGGACTAATCCATTCATTTGCTTGAAGCCCAAAAGGGGACAAAATCTATTCTGATGAAGGACTTTTATCACTTTTCTGTTAGAGACACAGGAATGTCTCTCCTGGGAGACTGCCACTCCCCCGCTAGCCCCCCCCCAGTTTTATGTGGGTGTTAATGAGACCCCACACTTGGCCAGTTTTTCTGTTTTCCTGCCTAGGGGTGGGAGGAGGGAAACCACCCCAAGTGATGACCATGGGACACCTAGTGCTGAAGTGAGGAACTCCTTCCAGGGGACAGCTTAGAGATGTGGGTGTCAGCTCATATACTGGGCATCCTCAGAAAATGGCTCTTCATCTGTGTGTAGCCTGGTTTATACTCTTCAGGGGATTTGCATCTCTCTGATTCGGCAGGTAGTACAGGGGAAGTGTTGAGTGCAAGTGTTGAGTCATGTGAGCTGTGACTGAAGATAATCTTGTATTGAAATGCTATCATTTCATTGATTGAACAGCTCGTTCATTCAGCACACTTTTATGGTGCGTCTGCCATGAACGGGCTCTGTGCTCAGCATTGAGATGCAGTGGTGGATGAAGCACTTCTTCTCGACCCAAGCAGACAATACCACATTGGAAAACAATCCTTAGGACAGGAACCTGGGGCTCAGAGAGGCTAAAGGTACTCCGAGGCTAGGCTGGTGGAAGGAGTTAGGTCAGGTCTTGGGCTAAAAGAGCTTCCCTGGGATGCTACGTCTTCAGCTCGGAAAAGGCTTGGCTGTGTACCAGGCCTAGAAGGGATGGGGGCAAATGGCTCATGACCCCTGTTGAGATTTCTCTGATTTCCCATGCTAGGGTGTAGACCAGACTGATTCTGGAACCTGGAGCAGCAGTTAGGGCCCCCAATTTTTTGCAGCTGATTTCCTCACTTCCCAGGGAGCAAATGGTGTCTCAGCCCCCAAAGGTAGGTCTGTTCATCTGTGTTTAGGCATGAGATCCAGGAGAGCACCAGCAATGAGGGCAAGGTTTCTGTTCTGGAGAGTTTAAGTAGGGCAGATTTTAGATTTTTAGCAGTGAGCTGCCAGATTTCATTTGTTCATAGACTGACTGATTAATTCATTAATCTCATAAATATTGTTGAGCATTTATCATGTGTTAAACACTAATGATATTAAGCTGGTAATACACCAGTTATTTATGAGACTAGGATTCATTCCCATTGGTCAGACCCTGTTCTGATGGGTTTCTTCTTCTTCTTTTTTAAAAAACTGATTTATTTATTTGAGAGAGAGAGAGAGAGCATGAATAGGAGGGGCAGGGGGAGAGGGAGAGAGAATCTCAAGCAGATTCTGTGTGGAGCGCAGAGCCCAACATGGGGCTCCATGTGGGGCTCAACTTGGGGCTCGATCTCATGACCCTGAGCCGAAACCAAGAGTCAGATGCCTAACCAGCTGCACCACCGAGGGGCCCTGTTGGGTTTCTTCTTTACTATACTGTTACTAAACATTCTGGAAATCACTGCTGGTTCTAGATGCTGGGGCGGGGTGGGGGCGGGGGAGCGGACAGTGGCAAGCTGAGGTTCTTCTTCTCCCAGCCTTTCATTTTTCAGATGGGGGACATATGTGGGTGGTGGGGAGACAAACAATAAACAGTAAACAAATAACCAAGCAAAATGATTTCAGTTGACCTTTGATCAACGCAGGTTTGAACTGCACAGGTCCACTTATGTGTGGATTTTTTTTCCATTAACAAAAAAATACAGAAGTTCCTTTCTGTCACTTGTATCTGAGCTTGCAGTGACAGCCATGGCACAGCATCTTGCACCCAGTAGGTGCTTCCTGAATGTCTGGGGCATGAATCAGGAGGCAGGACAAGTCCAGAGGTACAGAAACAGCCCATGCTGGGAGCTGTGTGATTCACCTGGTGTCTGACCTGCTCCATGGTCATGGACTTTGGACCCCACTTGCTTTCAGAGGGAAACTCTTATGGCTGGAAGGAATTCTGCCCAGTGTCCATGCTGGCCCATCTCATGAAGTACCCACAAACAGCTGTTGAAGATCCTCTTTCTTACTTTT
Source organism: Leptonychotes weddellii (assembly GCF_054177405.1). Taxonomy (NCBI): domain Eukaryota; kingdom Metazoa; phylum Chordata; class Mammalia; order Carnivora; family Phocidae; genus Leptonychotes; species Leptonychotes weddellii. Next base: position 38,540,120 of record NC_138378.1, read on the forward strand.
CTTTGGGGGAAAAAAAATTCTTCCAGACCTGTGACTTGGCTAATCACAAGAAACATCTGTGACCTCCTAAAAATATCTGCTTTGTACCATTTTGTGGAGCGCAATATTTATATAGCCCAGCAGTATAATTAAGTTGATGTTCAGTCAACTCTTGAAAACAGCTGGGGGCTCCTGAAGCCCAGAATGAGATTTGCAGGCGGCCCATGAAAGTGGTTGGGAAGGAGGCTCCCGGGGATGCTCCCAGGGCTTTGGTCGGGGAGGAACCTGGGGTGGCCCCGGAGATGGGGGCAGCGTGAGGAGTTGCAGAAAATACCGTGATGGAGGGCTGCTTGCCTCACTGGGGCAGTTGAATAATGGTTATTTCCATGTCTCTGTCTGGCAGCCTCTGGACTATTTCCTGCCGAGGAAGGTTTTCTCTTAAAGAACTAATTAGCAAGTGCCTCATCCCAAAGTACCTTTTTTTGTTGTTCTGTAGCTTGAGTAGATTAAGTGGGGTACAGTAGATTTTTCTGGAGATGTTCATGCTTTTTTCCAGGAAACTACATATACTAATCAGGATTTTAGCCAATAAAGAGGTGGGGCTGTGTGTGCTCTCTCTCCCCTCACTGATAAAAGAATATGGCTGAAGAAAGTTTTTAGACAAAGGAATCTCCCAGCTTTTCAAGTTTATCTGAGTCCCTGGTGGCTTGCAAGGCAGGACTGGAACCTGTTATGGCCAAGTGATCTTAAAACTCCTCTGAAGCATTGGGGACTCCATTCAAACATGGGTGTCTTCAGAAGTGCCTTCTAAGCTCAAGCTGGTTTTGGGCATGGGATTCAGAAGGGCCTCTAGGGGAGTTTGAGGAGAAGTCTGGAGTTAGGAAGACAGTCCAGGAATTGCACCTCTCATTTTGACCACCTTCCTCCTTTGGAATCCTGCTCTTTACAGGAGGAAAAGGGACAACCTCTTGATGTTGCCAGTCCCTAAGCATGCATCCATTCATTTGTCTCCCTGGCAGGCACTGCATTAAGTGTTCAGCGTGTATCACCTTAGTTCCTTGTCACCTCCACTGGGAGAGGTCCTGAAATTTTCCCCATTTCTATTCAAGGGTGAAGACCTGACAAGGTCTAGGCCTCAGAGACATGATGGTGCTTCCTTTACACTTCCAACACATATGACTAAAAATAAATGTGCTAAACCATAAATCAAGTGCAAGATAGACTGACCAAGTTCTGGGTTTTTTTTTCAATGATGACTAGTTTGATGTCTTTTGAAATGTTATTATATATAATTTTAGTTCTTTTTTTTAAACAATATTTATTTATTTTAGAGGGAGAGAGAGATCGTGCACGTGAGCAGGGCGAAGGGCAGAGGGAGAGGGAGAGGGAGAGAGAGAATCCTCAAGCAGACTCCCCACTGAGTGTGGAGCCCAATGTGGGGCTCAATCCCACAACCCTGAGATCATGACCTGAGCTGAAATTGAGTTGGCCGCTTAACTGACTGAGCCACCCAAGTGCCCCTAATTTATTTTTTCATGTGAGCTTGAGTGATGTGATTCTGAAATTATTTAATATAAAATAATAACAAAGTCTCACTTTATGATACAAATATAAAACAGAGTATCAAGAAATTAAACTGTGGAAAGAGCTGAGATGCCCTTCAACAGACGAATGGATAAAGAAGATGTGGTTCATATATACAATGGAATATTTCTCAGCCATCAGAAAGGATGAATATCTACCACCTATACCAACGTGGATGGAACTGGAGGGGATTATGCTAAGTGAAATAAATCAACCAGAGAAAGACAATTATCATATGGTTTCACTCATATGTGGAACTTAAGGAATAACGTGGAGGACAATAGGGGAAGGGAGGGAAAACTGGGAAGAAATCAGAGAGGGAAACAAACCATGAGAGACTCAACCCCCGGGAAACAAACAGGGTTGAAGAAAGGGAGGTGGGAGGGGAGACGGTGTAACTGGATGATGGGCATTAAAGAGGGCACGTGATATGATGAGCACTGGGTGTTATATGCAACTGATGAATCATTGAACATTATATCAAAAACTAATGATGTAGTATAACTTGGCTAATTGAATTTAAATAAAAAAATAAGTACATACAAAATTAAAGTTGGTTGGGAATTGCAAAATTTGAAAGCTGTCAAGATAGAATGGTATGTGAGCTGTGTTTAAGATACTGCCCATGGCAGGGGGCTGTTTGAGCTGGTAAAGGGAAAACCCACCATCCTTTGTGAGGGTCTTGCCTTATGTGAGCTGGGATTTACACGAGGTCTTCAGGAAAGCATCTTTCTAATAAATACAACTGCCATGTAGCAAATTATTTTTTGGGAAAAAAAAAAAGGGTCATCTAGGGGAAGAGAAACTGAGAGACATGTACTAGGGTGCAAGATCAGGATGGGGCCAGGATGTGAAAACACAGCTGTGTGATTCCAAATGCCTTGTCGAGAGAGGTTTAGTGTCCTCCCATAGAATTGTTTAAAAAACAGGGGCCCCTCGGTGGCTCAGTCAGTTAAGCCTCTGACTCTTAGTTTCCACTCAGGTCATGACCTCAGGGTCATGAGATCGAGCCCTGCATCCTTAAGGAGTCTGCTTGAGATTCTTTCCCCCTCTCCCTCCCCCTCTACTCCTCCCCATGCTCACACATGCTTGTGCTCTCTCTCTCTCTCAAATAAATAAATAAAATCTTAAAAAAAAGAATTGTTTAAAAAACAAAAATCAAAGAGCTAGATAGCACTTTGAAGTTCACCTAATCTAGGGCTTACCTTTTAGAATGGAATAAACTGAAATCCAGAGAACTGAAGGTTGCAAGGCCATGGTATTTGTAATTCCAGGGGCTTTACCAGTCTTCCAGGGAATCTTCTTAAGGGGGACCTGAGCTCTATTTCAGGCTGGTTCCCAGCCTCGCTGTGTGACCACCAGGAGGAAACTTGCCTTCTCTGGGCTCCAGTCTTGCCTTTCTCAGGCAATCAGATGAGCTGGATTAGGTGGTCTCCCACTTTCCTGCCAGCTTCAGAGTTCTTTAACTCCGATTCCAGCTGCTTCTCATTGAGCTACTTCCCGTGTCTCTTGGGAAGGAAATTGGGGTGGTGGAAAGGGGCAGGCCCCATAAGTGATGGAGTGGTGTAGGTGAATCAGTAATACAGAAGTGATCATTTTTCTAAGGGAAGTTTATTTAATAAGATCAAATAAAATTTCTTTTTTTCCTTTTATTTAAAGAAATAGCCAGGGTCAGAGCTCAAAACAATGGACTAGGGACTGATGAATTTTAACTGTTCCTCATTAAAAAGAATCATCCAAAGATGCTGTCCCATTTTCATACTCAGCATGCAGAACCCAAAATGCACTTGCACGTACCTATGCATCCCACACCCTGTGAGGCTCAGGCATCACGATTAGTGGGCATCAGTGAGCTGGTTCAAGGCAGTCAGTTCTGAGCAGGACTAAGGCAGTGGCTTTGTTGGGAATCTCTGAACAAATCCATCCTGTGGGTTCTTGGGCACAGGACCTTGGAAAACATTCTAAAATGTCACTGACCAGCTTGGCCGACGTATTAATTTGTCTTCTATTTATGTTTTCTTCATCTTGAGCAGTGCTGTCATATACTGTTAGTCATAAGGCTCTCTCACATCTCCTAAATATTCTTTCTGAAATGGGTCCAATGTTGTTTTTGCGTGGCAGTGCACCATTTACTTATAGCCACAAAAACACTGTGTTACAAGCTGTTTCAACATCCTATGGCTTAACGGATGCTAAGTTACTCTACTGGATCTGTAGGTTGGCTGAGGGTCCACTAAGCTAGGCTGGGTGTGGCTGGGGTGACTTGACTCTGCTCCTTTGGTCCCTCCTCCGACCGGGGGACTGGTCCCACCAGGTGTGTCTCTCTCATGATGATGGCGAGGAGAGCAAGCCTGCTTGTCCAAGCCTGTTCCAATCTCACATGCTCATCACTGCGGAAACATCCCACTGGCCAGAGCAAGTCCCATGGCCATACCCAGAATTAGAAGGGAGGGAAGTTCATTCCCCTATTAGAAGTGGGGGAAGAGAGTGAAATATTGGGACAATAATTGTTGTCAATAGCCACTGTTATAATGTACAGGTTGTGGTTTTAAAACATGCTTACAAATTCTTCGACATTCCTCCCATCAAAGAGGTGGAATCTAGGTCCCCTGCCTTTGAACCTGGGTGGGGCCAGGCCCTTGTGACAGCCTCAATGGATAGAAAGTAGCAGAGGTGATGCTGCATGGCTTCCTAGGCTTTTGCCAGTGTCTCGTGGACACACACTCAGTCCGTGTGAGAGGTCCTGCTGCTCCATGCAGGTAGCTGCATGGAGATACCATGTGGGTAGACTAGGGAGACCTGCCTTAGCACCCCAGACCTCCAGCGAGGAGTCCTTGGAGATTAACGCATTCACACTGCCTCACTCTGCAAACTCATGGGAGACCCAGAGTGAGTACTATCTGGCTGAACCTGTGAATCTCCAAACTCTGAGCAAAACAAGTGATTGTTTCTGGTTTAGCTGCTGTTTTGTGGTGGCTCATTATGTAGTATTAGATAACCAGAAAATCACGGTTATCATTTCCAACAAGGACTGGAACTGTGGGGGAATCACAGCTCCACTGCTTGCCACTCAGTCTATGCTTGGATAAGCCCTATGAGCCCTCAGTTTCTCCATCTATAAAATGGTCATGTTTCCAGCCTCAAATGCTTGCTGTCAGATTACATCAAACACCCAGTACAGGCCTGCGTCATAGCAGGTGTCAGTTAATGTTGATCAAATAAATAATCACTTGCTGTTAAATTTGGCTCATAGAGTGTGGAGGACGGGGGGATAAAAACTGTCTGGAAAGAGATTGGGGGCCACAAAATGGACAAATGGAATGACTGTAACAGAGCTATAATTTAGCCTAGGCTGTAAATTATGGCTGTCAGAGGTTTTGAGTGCATTATGTGTGTGTACATGTGTGCATGCATGCATGCATATGCTTCCAAGTCTTCCTTTAAAAAGGAAGCTAATGAAAGTAGATCTTCAAAGTTCTCATAACAAGAAAAAACTTTGTAACCATGTTTGTTGGTGATGGATATTAACTGAACTTATTGTGGTAATCATTTTGCAATATATACAGACATCAAATTATCATGCTGAACACCTGAAACTAATACAATGTTATATGTCAATTACAGCTTAATACAACTAGGGTGTGGCGGGGAGGGAAGGAAGCTGATGCCTTTCAAAGCCTTGATTGACATGTGTGAAATGTGTTTCCCCAGGGCTGTCAAGGGAGCTCTTTTTTTGTTTGCCAAGCCTTGTTTTCATTAAGTTGTGGTGACATACAATATATAATTTGTTTGGGGTGATGCTTTAGTTTCAGGCAAGCTGTTGAAAGTGGAAGCCAATGAGTCAAGGTTGTCTCCTTTCTCCAGATCCTATAGCCAGTCTGTTTGGGTTTCTCTCTGGTCTCAGCAGCCAAAGGAATCTTCCCTTTAAAAAACCTTTTTATTTAAAACCAAGCTTTAAAACTTAAAAAAAAAAAAAAACCACCTTTAAACATACATACATGCAGAAGGTGCATACATCCAAAGTGTACAGCTCAATGAATTTTCATAAACTGAACACATCCATCCAGGTCAAGAAACAGACTATGCGCAGCATCCTAGATGTCCTGCTTATTCCCCCTCCCAGTCCCTACCTGATTTCCCCACCAAGGGAAACTGAAATCTCAACTTAAAATAACATTGTTTAGTCTCTCCAGTTTTTGTTTTTTATATAAACAGAATCATGCACTCTTTATGCTTTTGTATCTGGATCCTTTGGCTCAATGTGCTATCTGCACAGTTCATGAGTTTCTTGTACGTTCTTTGGCTCGCCCATCCTGTTTGCGGCACCATGTTTCATTTTATGAGTATACTGCAATCTGTTTATCTAGTCTACTGTGGATGGGTAGTTTCCAGATTTGCTTCCCATCTACCTATCTCCCCAGCATGCAGATTATTTAACATTTTCCAAAACACGTACAACATTTACTGGGAACCTGAGGGTAAGAAGGAAGGTTCTTTTGTAAATTCAAATCCATTCCCATCCCGTTGCCCACGCTGCCCATGTGGCTTCATTGGCTCACTCACTTGGCCAGATTTCAAGGAGTAGTGTGTAAGAATTCATTCCCTCACTCCCCCAAAACTTCCCTTCCCACTGCCAGTGCCTGAATCCCATTCTTAGAGGCTCTTTACTTCCCCACTGAGGAAATGCAAGTACACTATAGGCAAGGCATGTTCTCTTGAGCCTTCCGTGTCATCTGTCCTCCAGGGAGAAGAAAGGAACAAAGCTTTTCCTGAGAGTTGACCCAGATGAGGGATCCAGTGACACTTGATATCTGAAGGAAGAGGTTTTTCATTTAAGAAGGAAGGGAGAGGGAAAGTACCATAAAGTGAGGGTGAGGGGGGCACCTGGGTGGCTCAGCAGGTTAAGTATCTGCCTTCGGCTCAGGTCATGATCCCGGGGTCCTGGAATCAAGCCCTGCATCAGGCTCTGTGCTCGGTGGGGGTCTGCTTCTCCTTCTCCCTCTGCTGCTCCCCATGCTTGTGCTCTCTCTGTCAGTCTTAAAAAAAAAAAAAAAAGACTCTGCCTCTCCTCCTCCACTCTATCTCTCTCTCTAAAATAAATAAGTTAAAAAAAAAGTGAGGGTGAGGATGGGGACTATAAACTCAGTGTGGCTCATGATTCTGCCTGTGTCTGGCTCACATTGGGGCACTGTGATTGAAGTGAGAGATTAGATCTGGGATCTGGTAAAACCCAGTACAAAATACTGTCTTTAGCCCCACCTGGTCTTCAAGTGTACTTTTATTGCTGTCTCACCAAGGAGGAAAAAGCATTGCAGTATCATTTGGAATTTATCTTTAACTTATTGAAAGAGCTCTTTCAGACTTAATTACATGAAGAATTTATCATCTATTCTTCTTGGGTTAACATAAAGAAATACAAGCAAAACAAATTGGTTAACATATTCTAGATTTCTCAACATTTAGAGTCCGATTATTCTGACTCACTTTTGACAACAAGTTGATTCCTGTGGTTCTCTCTCCCTCCCCAAGCAGTATTGTCCTCAGTGTCCTCAAGAGCTAGGTTGGTGTAGCAGTACCAGGTGTAAAATCCATACAAGAACTGAAGCTGGTTTTGCCATTATGCAAGGCTAGCCTGCTTTCAATTCCTGCTTTGTGTGGGGCTGCTAAATCCATATTTCACCTTCTTCCCATCCCCACCCCAATCAGGTGCTCTGCTCTCAGCTGCCATGACTCTGCCAGTTTTTTTTACTAATTTTTATTGTTATGTTAATCACCATATATTACATCATTAGTTTTTGATGTAGTGTTCCATGATTCATTGTTTGTGTATAACACCCAGTGCTCCATGCAGAATGTGCCCTCTTTAATACCCATCACCAGGCTAACCCATCCTCCCACCCCCCCTCCCCTCTAGAACCCTCAGATTGTTTTTCAGAGTCCATAGTCTCTCATGGTTC
>NC_138378.1:38548139-38578831 GCF_054177405.1 Leptonychotes weddellii
TTTTTTTTTTAAGATTTTATTTATTTATTTGAGACAGAATGAGAGAGAGAGAGAGAGCACATGAGAGGGGAGAGGGTCAGAGGGAGAAGCAGACTCCCCGCCGAGCAGGGAGCCCGATGCGGGACTCGATCCAGGGACTCCAGGATCATGACCTGAGCCGAAGGCAGTCGCTTAACCAACTGAGCCACCCAGGCGCCCCTAGAGTATGTGTTCCTTCTGCTTTACTGGTTATTGCCAAAAAGTTTACTGGTATTTTTTCTGAACAAAATATTAAAAACAATTTTCCAGGCTTGTTTAAGGACTGACCTGAAGCTTGATCCAGTGTAGGGAGGGAGGTCATATCAGAGGTGTCCTTGTCATCATTAGAAAAAGCTCTAGGTCAAGACTGATTTATTCACTCTGAGACCTCATGGCCCAGTAGACTTGCAAGGAACATAAACTTTAATAGCATCAATTTGCAGAATGGGAGCTTCCCAGTGTAGCATGACCTTGGAGTAGCCCTTTCCGATATTCCTCCTTGGCCTTCCTTTTAACACATCTTTGAAGACACACAAAGTCAAAATATGGCCTCATCTTTGGAAACTGTCATTGCCACAGTCCAAGGAAGTTACTTGTGGGTGTTTCATGATTAAGAAGATGCCTGAACCACACACCACAGGCTCTGCTCTCTAAAGCAGATTAGTTGAGAAAGATCCCAATGAAGGTAGGAAAAGGCTAAGTTACTCTTCTATGTACCCCTTAGTATACATTTTAAGTGAAAACTATACCAGGGGCGCCTGGCTGGCTTGATCAGTAGAGCATGCAACTCTTGATCTTGGGGTTGTAAGTTCAAGCCCCATGTTGGGTGTAGACATAACCGAAAAATAAAATTTAAACAATAAAAAAATAAATGAAATTATACCCAGCTGGCATCAACCTCGCAATGCACAGTTGAAGTGATGGCAATGGGAGCCATGACCAAGATCACACAGGCCCAGGCAATGACAACTACATCACTGTTGCCATCTGGCCAGTAGCAATTGTGAAGGTGCCCCAGATGGTGGCCTTGATTTCAGGGGTGATGAAATGTGAAACGAATGTGCATGTTAGAAGTGGTCCAACATAGCCCTTTGAATATCACTCCCAGCCACAGCTCCTTGCTAGGAGGGCAACCTATCTATTGTACATGTTGATTTTTACCTTGATCAGCTTAGATGATTAAAGATTAACTTGAACCTGATTTCTGATTCTATGAATAGCTTAGAAAAAGTATCGGACCCTCTTAGTGTCTCTATGTCTGAATTCATCAAATTGTCGGATGGGCATTTTCCTGAGAGGTAACAGGAAGAAGTGTTCCTTGTTCCTTATCACCACCAAAGAGACTTTGGGGTGCTCCTAGCAGGGACCATACCCTTGGGATTTAGATTTAGCCTATTTGGGCCTGGACATCACCCCCAGGTCTAGTAATGCCCAGGGAAGCTACTGAGATGTCTGAGGTGTGGACAGAGACAGCAGGACCAGGAAGTGAGAGGGAGAGAAAGATTGAGAAGAGAGAAGCCATGAGAAAGCAGTAGGCCAGGATGGAAGGAAAGAGGAGAGAAAGCTACATGTGATAAAGATTGGTCAAGCCCTCAGTGGCCACACAGCACAAAATAATGAACTTGAAAGATTCTTATGAGTCTATAAAATGGGATGATGATCATGATCATGATCATGATCATCATTACATCATCATCATCACCATCAACATCATCATCATTATTATCAACATCATCCTCATCCTTGTGTTTTCATGAGGATTCATTGAGGTGACAACTATAAGGTTCTTACCTCAGCACCCCAGATATGGGGTGGAGGGCTAGGGAGATAAATGCTTACTTAATATAGTGAATGTTAAAATTCTACACAGTGATCTAGGTAATAAATAACAAATATTCCTCTGATAAACAAGCAGTAAGTGTTTTCCTCTGGAAAAAATTCTGGCTAATTTTTCCATGTCACCACATATAAATGATCACTTTTCAAAATAGACTAGCACCAGGTAAATGTAATTGAAGCAAATATGGTGACATATAAACCACTGTGGAATCCTGCAACACCCTAGGACACTGTTGGGACTGCCATTTGCATGGGCAATAGAGTCTATTGGTCAGAAGCTTATGCTCTGCCTGGGTTTGAATCCCAGCTGTATGACCTTGGATAAGTCCTTAACCCCTCTGAGCCTCCCATTTCTTACCTGTAAAAGGAAAATAATGGTAGTATTCATTACTCAGAGTTGGTGTGAATGCTAAATGTGGTTAGACAGGTAAAAACTTAAGCAGGTCTTGTGCACATAGTTAGCACTCAGTACTTACCAGCTATTATATTTCAGTGGAGGGGTAGGTCAGGGTCAGATTCATAGGGCATCCTGGTTAGGTGAATGCTGAAAACCATTTATTTCAGGTCAGGCTAAAGGGGATGAAAGGCAGATTCTAAATTAGTCCCCCCCCCCTCTCAAAGTCAGCCCTCATTGCTGATGCTGCATGTCAGGATGAGACTGGGGACACATGGCTCATATTGGGGAAGTAGTAATGAGCACTGAGCACAGTTGGCAGGCAGCAGGAGGCAAGTCGTCATGCCAGGATTTGGTCGACAGAAGCAGCAGCTTCCTGAATATCCACATCAGGCAAAAGATGAACGTGTTCTGGTTTCCTAGGGGCTGTGTCACCCTAGCAGAGTGTTACATAATTACTTTCCTTTCCTTAGCTTTCCTATCAAGAGACCATTTGTGTTTCCTTTGAAGGGCAGCTGCTCCCTCCTGGTGTGCCTACAGCCCCACTCCCACCAGTGCACCCGAGTGACTTACAGATGGTAAAGGAGCCACCATCTCAGGCTCCACTGTCCATGTGAGACCTCAAGGTTGAGGTGGAGGGAGCAGGTGGGACTGGCCTACTGCACACAGCAGACGTGCAGCTAGCTGCCCAAGGGACTTGTGTAGAGGCTCTTCTCCTTGGCCGTCTAGCATTAGCACCACTTCTTTTCTGGGTCTGCAGAATGTTCCACCTGCTTCCTCTGTCCTGACTGCTCTGTTGCTTTTTCTATGGAAGTAGCTGCTCCTGTGCTTGTGGTATGTCTGCCTTTCAAAGCTACTGCTGAGCTAGTGCACAAAAGGCAGACTCCAGAAGCAAAGACTTCCCATGTCTTGACTGTTCAGCTGGCTTCTGAGCCATCCAGGAAGTAGTGGGAACCTGCCTCTGTGGTGCTCTAAATGGGAAATTAGCAAACACAATATGATAAAATTGGCTTAAATTGGGAGGATTAACACTAAGGATATGAGATGGACGGGAGCAAAAACCGTAATCAGGAACAATGGCAGGCAATGAATGGAGGGAAATGAGAAACCCCTGGTGGTGCCCAGAGCCCAGTATCGCTGGTCCTTCCCCCACAGATTCCTCTTCTCCAGGCTTCCAAGCTGATTTCGTTTATCAAACACTTGCTGCTGGCTTCCCTGCACCAGACTCTCAGCCACAGGACTGGGTAAGCTTGCATGGGCATCAATCCCCCTGGGCTCTGGGCGGCCCAGGCCCACTATCGTCAATGAAAGGATGGTGCAAACCCGGTCTTACTGCCCACTGGCCCCCACTTCCTCCCCCAGAGGACTTGACTGCTCTTGAAATCCACCATCTGTGCCCACGGTGTCCTTAGTATGGATGCAAGTTGGGTGTGCCCATGTTGTCTGTGAGATTTGTGAACTAGCAAACAAGCAGACTCAACCCCGAGAGGGAGGAAGAGGGGAGAATGAGGCAATCTGCAGCCATGGTTGCACAGAAAGAAGTGGGATTGGGGCAGGCAGTGAGGAATTCTTTTTTTGGCAAGTTTCTGTATTTTGGGAGTCCTGAACTCTATGATCACCTCTGGTCAGAAAGATCTCCAAGAAGCCAGGCCTCACCTCAAAACTACTATCATCACATGAGAAACGGCCTCATAGGGAATCTCGTTACAACCCTGAAAAGTCATTGAGCTAAGGACTCCCTGCTTTGAGAGTCAATCACTTCATTGTGGGCAGCGAAAAAAATACCTTTCTGATTGAATCAGAATAAGTAGGACAATGTTTTTTAGTCAATTGACCAGGCAATGGAAGTGGATATAGAGGTTAGCTTTGTTGCCCTACAATACACTGTTCAGAGTTTACTTGTTGCTTCAAAGGGTATAATTGGAAAATAAGCACCATATAAAGAAGTAATGGCTCCACGAAGAACCAAGAGCCTTGTTGGTTTTCTCTGGCTGCTGTGACAAATCATCACAACCAGAGTGGCTGAAAACAACACAAAGTGATTCTCATATTTCTGGAGGTCAGAAGTCTGAAATCAGTCTCTCTAGGCTAACGTCAAGGTGTCAGTAGGTTCCTTCTGGAGGCTCTGAGGGGAGAATCTGCCTCCTTGCCTTTTCAGCTTCTAGGGGCTGCCTGTCTTCCTTAGTTTACAGCCCTTTCTTCCATCTTCAAAATAAATTACTCTGCTTTCATCATCATATCACCTTCTTGGACTCCGGCCCTTCTGCCTCCCTCTTAGAAGGACCTTTGTGATTACGTCTGGATCCATGCAGACAGTCTAGGATAATCTCCCCATTTCACACATTTGATAAATCCCCTTTGTCATGGAAGGTGACATTCACGGGTTCCAGGGATTGGGATGTGGACACATTAGGGAGTAATTATTCAGCCGACCACAGGGTCACTTGATCAGCCTTTTGGAAAATGAATTCTACATTCAGTTATGGCCAATGGTCCCCAATAGACCATTTCTCTCAGGAAGTGGTAATGTCTTTGAATTTGACAACGCATTTCCTGATTTATGAGGGAGAAATTGGAGGCAGCAAGGCCCCAAAACAATGCCTCTTGGCAGCTCCTAAAAGGCTGAGCATTTGAAAAGCCAGTGGACATATTGGTGGAGGTAGAGGTCATGCACACAAGCAGATGGCACCATGGGGTAACATGTGCAGAAGGAGAAACAAGTTCCCAAATGTGAGATAAGTCACAGGTCATGGAGAGAACAGTGGAAAGCAGGGCACAGTGTCATCTTGGGTAGCCCAAGGTGAGCAGCCGGTGGGGGCCATCAGAGCTACCAGAGGAGAATTGCTGCTTCTCCCCGAACACAGCTGGTGGGGTTTTCAGAGGTCCAGACTGATTGGTTTTCTCTCCCAGCTTTAGAGCACTAGTTTTTCTTCTTGTATTTCTCCATTTGCTCCACCGTCTGCAAATATGTAGGAGGTTTTGTATCAGCCATGTCAGAGGGAATTTCACAGCTGTCTATGCTTAGTCGACAGCCAGCAGACTGGAGGAGGACGGCACAACTGGCTCCTTCCACCCAACTAGTGCTTTCATGTGCATGGAAACAGGCTTAGTGGATGGTCAAGGAAGATCTGCTTCCTTCATGGGGAAGACCTAGAGGACCTGCTGTTTCAGGGTGGGGCAGAGAAAGCCCAGAGTGTACCCAGATAGATTAAAAATAGAAAATGCAACCGCTATGGAAAACAGTATGGAGGTTCCTCGAAGATTAAAACTAGAGCTATCACAGAAACAGACCCATAAATACGGAGAACACGGTGGTTGCCAGAAGGGAGGGAGGTGGGGGGATGGGCACCATGGGTGAAGGGGAGTGGGAGGTACAGGTTCCAGTTATGGAATGAATAAATTACGGGGATAAAAGGTTCAACATAGGGAATACAGTCAATGATATTGTGGTAGTGTTGCATGGTGACAGATGGTAACTACATTTGTGGTAAGCACAGCATAACACATAGACTTGTTGAATCACTATGTTGTACCCCCGAAACTAATGTAACATTGTGTGTCAACTGCACATCATATGGTTATGATGCAATTCCACCCCTGGATATATCCAAAAGAAATGAAATCACTCTCTTGAAGAGATATTGCACTCCCGTGTTCATTGCAGCATTGTTCACAGTAGTCAACACATGGAAACAACCTAAGTGTCCACTGGTGGATGAATAGGTAAAACAAATGTGGTATATATACAATGGAATATTATCCAGCCATAAAAAAGAAGGAAATCCTGCTATTTATGACAACGTAGATGGACCTTGAGGACATTATGCTAGGTGAAATCAGTCAGAGAAAGACAAATACTGTATGATCTCACTTTTATGTGGGATCTTTAAAAAAAAAACCTTTATAGATATGGGGAACAGATTCGTGGTTGCCAGAGGTGGGAGGTGGAGGGTGGGCAAAATGGGTGAAAGTGATCAAAGTTACAAACTTCCAGTTATAAAATAAGTAAGTCCTGGGGATATCATGTGCAGCATGGTGACCTATAGTTAACAGTACTGTACTGTGTATTTGAAAGTGGCTAAGAGAGCGATCTTAAAAGTTCTCATTACAAGAAAAAAAATGTGTAACTGTGTGGTGATGGATGTTAACTAGACTTACTGTGATGATCATTTTGCAATATATACATGCATCAAATCATTATGTTGTGACTTGAAACTGATATATTGTTGAATGTCAATTGTATCTCAGTTAAAAAATATACTTTGGGTAGGAAGTGAAGGTCCCAAGCCTCCCTTTGGGGCATAAAGAAGAAAATCCTGGGTGAACTGACCAAGTGGGTGGTCTCCTTCTCTCTTGTTCCATGCCCCCCACCAAAATCACACACACGCACACACACACAACCCTTTTGATTAAGCAGGTGGGATGCATGGCCATGATTCAACATGTGGCATCAGGAAAATATGTGTGAGAGAGTGAAGGTCTAGGAGACACTGTTTCTGGTCTGAATCTCCCTATTAAGACCCCAAACCTTTATGGACCGTCTGTGAAATGAAAGCTTTATCTAAATCAATGGGTTTTGATATTTTTGGGTGTCAGGACCTCCTCAGGAATCCCATACTCGTAGCTGCACTTTTCAATAGAAAGACTATATAAAACCATGTGTCCTGCTTGTGTCCCACTAAAAGCAGACACTCCAAGACAAGGACTTGAGTTCTGGGGGTTTATATGGGAGGTGAGTCCAAGGAAGTCTAAATATGAGAGTGGGGAAAATAAGACTGAAAAGATAGAGAAGCCACAAAAGTGTGTGCTAACCAGCAGGGGTGCCTCTGTGGCAGACAGGGGCTCCATGCCACTGGAGACCTCTGAAGAACTGCTTCTCACAGTGTGATCCCTGGACCAGCAGCACGGGCATCCCCTGGGAGCTTGTTAGAGATGCAAATTCTCAAGTACCCACCCCAGACCTACTGATCAGTCCCAGTGGTGGGGCTCAGCAATCCATGTTATGAAGCCTTCCAGGTGATTCTGATGTACACTGAAGCTTGAGAACCACCAGCAGAGGACACACCACAGAATTGTCCCATGGAGAGTTTGAGGGGTGGGGAAACTGGAGTGATCATCCACCAAGTCTCTGCTCTTACTGGTTGAGGTAGCTTGGCAATCTGGATTCCTTAGCACTCTGGGTTGCCCTGTGCATGGCCTGAGCAAGGTCTCCTGGTGCTTTCTCCAGCTCTTAGGTACAGAAGTTGTAAGATACAGGTGCTTAAGGTGGATGCTGCCAGTGTACACAGGAACTTTCCGCCACAGCTTCAGGTAAACTCAAGAGGCTATCCAAGGGGCTCTGGGGTGGGACAGCAATAGAGTATGCCCCACATACTGAGAATTCAGTGGCATTATACATATTTTCAAATAGAGGTGCAGATAGTGTGTGTATACATATATTCATTAGATTCATGGCCTAGTTAGATGTGGAGAGGATGCTTACACTCCTTGTTTATTGAAATCATTATAGAGTATACCCATTTCATGGATCTACCAGTCTCATGCTGTGTAATAATGTCATTTTGCCTCATCATCCATGCTGTCATTAGTGTGGAGAGACATAAATTTTATTTTTCTGTGAAAAATGGCTCAAGAAGAAGTCATCAGCTAATGTTGGTCATGCAGGTGGAGAGAAGGTGAAAGTTCTTAGCTAGACAAGAGAAATAACTCTCAAGAAATGATAAGTAATGGTGTCATCTGTGTATTATTTAGGGTGTTGGTGCAGAAAGGTGTTGGACTGTGGCTTTCCCAAGCGTCAAAATCTGCTGTGCTGTGTCCTTAATGGTTCTCATTGATTCTCCCTATCCAGCATAGGGAGGGAGGTTGACAAGAATTAGGCGGGGTGCCGGGTCAGAAATTGGCTTACGAGACACAGTAATTATCTCAATAGAACTGAATCACTAAAAGAGAAGCTGAGGCAAAACCCATTTGTCTGGTCTGAGCCATGTGGTAAAGACTAGGTAAAGGTTGGTGGACATTGAGGTGCGCACAGCTCCCCCAGTAGGACACATTCCAGGCTTACAGTTCCACAAGAAATTGCCCACCCCCTCGCTGGATGGTGGGGCAGGAATTTCCCAGGGGCTGGACAGTAGCAGAAGTGACCCATGCAGTGTTCTTGCTTCCTCACATCACATCCCCAGGCCAACCTTTTTCTTCCGGTGTGGCGGCAGTTTGCCTTTCCTGGGAAGCAGATACTGGGTCTGGGTTAGGAGTGTAGAAGGTTTACTACAGAGTAACAGCTGAGAAAAGAAAAGAAAGGAAGCAGGATTGAACAGGGGAGCCGTTAGACCCCAGTGCAGACCTGGCAAAGTCTATACCAGCCAAGACTGCCCATCAGAGGAGTCTCATATTGGATGGAAATGTCTAGACCCTTCCTTGTTTCACTGCCTTGCTCAGTCATTGGCTGGGCACTGCCCCAAGAAGAATGTGAGTTTGGCTTGAGAATCAGGGTGGACCCTGAGCAGTTAAAGCGGGAGGCTGCTAGTAGGACCGGGGATATTTGCAAGGCCTAGTGTAAAATGAAAATGGGGGCCCCTTGTTCAAAAACTACTAAGAATGTTGATGGTGGCAGCATGGCATTAAGCCAAGGGCGGGACCCTTCTAACTATGGGGTCCTGTGCAACTACAAGGCTCACACACCCATGAAGCCAGCTCTGGCTGTAGCTGACCATGCTGCTTGTACCTGCACAGCATATCCTAACTTGAAGGGGATCTGAGCAGTGCACCCCCACTTTGCTGCAGATCAGGACTTTCTGTGAAGTCAGGAGAGGTAACTCAGCCTGTCTCTGGGTGCCATCCCAGGGACACTACAAAGGCAGCCCTCAATCTGTGAAAGGGGCAGTTCTGCATTATGTTCTGGGTGGTTCCTCAGAGGGATCTCAGCAAGATTGGGCTGCAGTTGTCCATAGCAATAATCAAGTCAATAAAATGCATTTTATGGGCTTTCCCTTCTTCCATGTCCTACTCTGCCCACTCCTTCACCCTGGTGTCCTAAGATCACCTCCTAGATAAACTGCTTGCACCCAAGTCCTTGTCTCAGGCTCTGAAAATACATGCCCTCATTCAGGACTATCTCAGGAATTGGTTTCTCTGGCTGAACACAGCTAGAGAAGGAAGAAGCTGATGTTAATTACAAAATAAGTGATGTATTCTCAAATATGTGGAGGAAGAAACTAAAAGAAGTAACTTTTGATTAATAAATAGACTATACCCATTGCTGGGAGCAATGAGGCCATCATTTGCTTTGGCTACCATGAGGATCTCACCAGCCTTCTCAGTCAGAGACCCACATTCTCATGGCCAGTCATCTTTGAGACCATGGGACAACCTTGAATTGAGGCTTTATTGCCAAGTATTGACTATCCCCTCTAAGTAATGGGAGAATTACATACTTTCTAGAGAGAATGGAAATTGAAATGGGTCCTTTCCAGTAAAGATCTTGAGTAATTTGCGGAATGAAGGAGGGAATTTCCAAAGAGCTGTTAAAGTTAGGGCTACCCTGGATTAATTTTTCCCCTAACCTTACTGAAATATACTTGACATATAACATTATATTAGTTTTAGGTGTATCACATAATGATTTGATATATGTGTATATTGCAGAATGACACGGTATGTCTAGTTAACATCCATCAGCTCACGTGGTTACAAATTTGTTTCTTGTGATAAGAACTTTTTTTTAAGGGAGTGGAGGGGCAGAGGGAGAAGGAGAGAAAGAGAGTCCCAAACAGGCTCTGCGCCCAAGTGCAGAGCCCAACGTGGGACTCAATCCCACAACCCTGAGATCATGCCCTGAGCCAAAATCAGGAGTCAGACTTTTTTTTTTTTTTAAGATTTTATTCATTTATTTGTCAGAGAGAGACAGTGCACAAGCAGAGGGAGTGGCAGGCAGAGGGAGAAGCAGATTCTCTGCTGAGCAAGGAGCCCCATGCGGGACTTGATCCCAGGACTCTGGGATCATGACCTGAGCAGAAAACAGATGCTTAACCAACTGAGCCACCCAGGCACCCCTGATGAGAACTATTAAGATCTACTTTCTTAGTAATTTTACAATATACAATACATATTGTTACCTGTAGTCACATGCTGTACATGACATCCCCAGAACTTATTTACTTTATAAGTAGAAGTTGATACCTTTTGACCACCTTCACCTATTTTGTCCACCCCCCACCTCTGACAATCACTAATCTCTTGTTTGTTTCTATAAATTCATTTTTTTAAAGATTCCACATGTAAGTGAGAACATACAGTATTTGTCTTTCTCTGTCTGACTGATTTCACTTAGCATAATTTCCTCAAGGTCCATCCATATTGTCACAAACAGCAGGATTTCCTTCTTTTTTATGGCCGAGTAATATGCCATTGTGTGTGTGTGTTTGTGTGTATACCACATTTTCTTTATCCATTTATCCATCAATGGACACAGGTTATTTCTGTGTCTTGGTTATTGTAGAAACTGTGCAAATGAACATGAGGACACAGATATCTCTTCAAGATAATGGTTTTGTTTCCTTTGGATATAGTCCCAGAAGTGGAATTCCCGGGTCATATGGTAGTTCTATTTTTAATCTTTTGAGGAATCTACATACTGTTTTCCACAGTGGCTGCACCAATTTACATTCCTACCAATGGTGCATGAGGGTTCCCTTTTTTTTTTACATCCTTGCCAGCATTTGTTACCTCTTGTCTTTTTAAGGGCAACCTTTCTAACAGGTGTGAGATAATATCTCACTATAGTTCTAATTTGCATTTCCATGATGATTGCCCTGGGTTTTTTATTTTCAACATGTGTGTATACATTGATCATTCATGTCAGGGTTCGATACTACTATTCATTATAAGAATATAGGTCAAGCAGAGTGGGGCTGGGTTCATGCTAAAGAAATGAGGAATTATTGTTATAAATGAATTTTGGAGACTGTGGTGGGTTCTCTGATGAGCTGTCCAGATCCACCTTGTGAAAGCCTAATTGTCCCAGCTTCTGGGAGTGCTGCTGGCAGATAGCCTTTAGCTGTCAGCCCTTGTGGGGACTGACTGGTTCAAGGTCAGTCCTCCTGCCAGGGCCAACCTGCATCCAGTGATTGGTCGATGTGGGGTATGAAGGCCTGGTCCTCTGGTCCCTAAGGAGTCAGCACTGGAGGCCACTTGAGCACCCGAGCTCCCCATGAGATTGGCTGAGTGTTGAGGCTGTATCACAGCTCAGCTTTTCCCTCTGCCCCACCCTGCTTGCACCCCCTCCTTTCTACAAACATTGACCCCAAGAGCCCTCCCTAGAAAGCCTCCTACAAGCTAATATTCATTCCGGAGTCTGCCTACCAGGAAACCCAACCCTTAACAGTGACATTATCCATGACATCTGTGTTAATAGCAACTCTCAGCTAGGGAAGCCCTCGGTTGCATCTTGCAAATTGGGTTTAGGGTTAAACTTTTCTGTTCAACAGCCTTTCTTTAGTGGAAATTCCAAGAAGCCTTGGTGTTTAGAACACTGCTCTTCTTAAGTTTTCAGGGAGAGGGCCGGCGCACACTTTCCAGTGACATATCTGTTCTGCAGCTAGGGAGAGAGTTTGTTTTCTTTTAAATTGAGGTATAAATTATATACAGTAAAATGCAGATTTTAAATGCATAGTTTAATGAGTTTTGACAAATGTTTATGCCTGTGTAACCAATACCCCCGTCCTGATAGAAAACATCTCGCTTACCCCCCAAAGTTTACTTGTGCCCCTTTTCCAGTCAATAACGTCACCATCCCTTCCAGAGGTGACCCTTATTCTGATTTCTATCATCATAGCTTTATATGGCCCTTATGCAATTTCACATGAATGGAATCATACAGCGTGTACTCTTTGGTATCTGGTTTCTTTCACTTAACATAATGATTCTGAGATTCACCCATTGTCTCAATCAGTTTGGGCTGCTACGCAAAAATACCATAGACTGGATGCCTAAACAACAGACATTTATTTCTCACAGTTCTGGAGGCTGGAAGCCTGAGATCAAGGTGCCAGCATGGTGAGTTCTGGTGAGAGCCCTCTTCCTGGCTTGTAGCTGGCCATCCTCCTGCTGTGTGTCGTCATATGGCAGAGAGAGAGGAAGCAATGCTCTTTCTCATGTCTCTCCCAGCAAGGGCACTAATCCCATTATGAGGGCTTCACCGTCAGGACCTAATTACCTCTTACATGTCCCATTTCCAAGTACTATCACACTGGGCACCAGGATTTCAACATAAGAACATTCAGTCCATAGCATTCAAGTTATTGCATATAGTACTAGTGCCATGCTTTTATTGCTGAGGAGTATTCATTGTTGGGCTGTACTGCAGCTTATCCATTTTCCTGCTGATGAACATTTTGGTTGTTTCTAGCCTTTGGCTATTTAAACATTCATGTAGAAGTGTTTGTGTGGGCATATGTTTTCATTTCCTTTGGGTAACAAGGAGAGGAGTTGGTGGGTTATAGGCAAATGCATGGTTGACTTTATAAGAAACTGCTGAACAGTATTTGAAAGTGGTTGTATTTATTTACCCTTCCCAGAGTGAGAGTTTGGCCATTTGATTGTCTCTTGATTCATAGACTTGATTCAATGTTGGAACAAATGGTGATCTTGCTGTTTCTTGCAATTTTCTGTCAAGCCCCTCTAATGTTAGAAGAGGAGAAAGTCATGCTTTGGAAATGAAGAGTGGCCCAAAGCAGCTCACCAAGCACCAGTGAGTCTCATGGTTTATCCTAAATGTTCATGGAAAGTTGAGTTCTACTCCATGGTGTAGCTGTATTTTTTAAAAATTTTTAAAAAAGATTTTTATTTATTTGAGAGAGAGAATGAGAAAGAGAGAGAGCATGAGAGGGGGGAGGGTCAGAGGGAGAAGCAGACTCCCGGCTGAGCAGGGAGCCCGATGTGGGACTCGATCCTGGGACTCCAGGATCATGACCTGAGCTGAAGGCAGTCGCTTAACCAACTGAGCCACCCAGGCACCCCTGTATTTTTTTTTTTTTAAGCAAAAGTATTGGAGCTACATTCCCCATCCCCAGCCAGATGCTCTGAGGTGTCCTCTGGGGATTTAAACCTGTTCTTGACAAGCATACAACTAGACACCTCCTTTGTTTTACAGATTACACCTCACCTGCAGGGAGGTCAGCTAGCTTCTCTAAGGTCACACGGCCGTCTAATGAAAGAGCCAATTACTAGACCCTAATTTTCTTAACCAGCAGCTGAGAAAAATGAACTTCTGCAGAGCTGGGTCACTCCCTATACTCTGGTCACTCCTCCTTATTCCTCAAGTAGAGGCAGTGAGAGATTTGGCTGAATGCTCTTTTCTTTGCCAAGGAGAGTTTTGTAATGTTTTAGATCTTCTCCCCCAAATGATGAAGCCATTGTCTCTAGTAACTCTGAAGGGAGAAAAGGGCTTTAGTTTTCCAAGCAAATAAAACCACCTTTCCCTTTAAGCAGCTCCAGGATGCAAGCACACATGAAATTCACATGGAATAAATTGTTAATATACCAAAGGGGATGCCAGTAAGTGGCAATGGCGATTAGATACACAAGCATCAAACTGCAGGAAACTTGCCCAGAAATAGCAGCCTCCTCCAACCCCCTGATGTGGAGATTAGCGTGGAAGGAGGAGATGACAGTGACGTGGGAGACATCTGGCTCTGTGTTCTATCTATTGTTGGAGCAAGTGTCTCTTCTTCCCATTGTATGCAAGAGGTTAGCAGGAGCTAGCCAAACTCATACCTTGGAGGGATTCACACCATGGCAGCTGCACCTACAGGACCCTGCTGCTTAAGGGCTCTGAGCTGGCCTGTAGGTGTCCACCCCAAACACCAGCCCTCAGCAGACTCAGTGTACAGAGGGGTGAGTGCCACGCCACGATGGTTTCATCACTAGGCATCTTGTGATGGTGGAAAGAGAAGATGTGAATTCTAGTAGTGAATCTGCCATGAACTGTGTGACTTTGGGCAAATCATTCTACCTCACTGGAAGTGTTTCCTCATCTATGAAAGAAAGGGTTATTTATTTACTCATTCATTCTTACTCTCCTGAGCTCAAAAGAGAATGATTAAGCACATGTTGTGTACCTGGCACAATGATAAGCTCCAGGGATACAAAATGAGTAAGATAGGGCTCCTAGCCACATGAACTTGGGTAAATTGCATTAATGCCCTAATTCTTCATCCCACCCTGTATCTAATTTAACCTCTTCACATTTGATTTTTAGCCCCTCCCACTAAAGAGCTGGAGTCTATTTCCTCAATCATTGACTTTGGTTAGATCATGGGACTTGCTTGGATCATAGAATGTGGTAGAAACAGCAGTGTGCCAATTCTGAGCCTAGGCCTTAAGAGGGCTTGGCATGTCTCCTTCTTGCCTCTGCTATTGCCACGAGAAGTACATGCCCAGGCTAGCCCACTGGTTCCAGGAGGAGGATGAGAGACACATGGAGTAGAGCCATGCCAGCTGAGGCCAACCTGATCAGCTGACCCTCCATTAACTCACAGACACAGAAGCAAGCCAAGCCAGGATCAGCAGAGCCCCTCAGCCCAGATCAGCACATTCCTAGCTGACCTATTGGTTACCTGTTGGTGGCCATAGTTAGCTGTACAGAGCTCTTGGGCCATCGGACATGTCCATACAGTGGGATGGTTCTCTGATAGAGGGACATGGAATGGTGAAGAGGTGGAGGTGGGCTATATAGGTACAGAGGGGGAGTGAGACCTAAGTGGGACTCAGAGAAGGTCCAAGGAAAAGATATAGCCTTTACTCAGTCCTGGATGATGAGAAGAACATAGATGAAGTGGAGGGAAGGAGAGCTGGACTAAAGGTCAAAAACTGGTTGCGTGAAGTGTGAATACTGTTCAGTTATATTTTATTTGACCTGCACAGAATTTTGGAATTTTTAAATTATTGCCAACATTTAAAAATGGGAAGATTTCTCATTAAAATTCAGATTTTACCTTTTCTAGAAAAATGGAAAAATATGGTGACCCGGGCCTGCCTCCTTGCTTGGCAAAATGTCTTGGTGGAGAGTAGTGAATGCCTCTTTAGAAAAGTTTTGTCCCCTCTCATTCTATAGTCCCTTGGTCATTCCACTTCACTCATCTATTATAGGACTTCCTACTCCCACAGACATCTGAGTTTGCACATCCTTGATGTGATCATCTTCATGGTCCCTGCTGGTTTAAAGTCACTTATTCCCTTGACTCTGTCCAGTTGAGCTTATCCCATCTTTGTGCTTTTTCCCATGGGTTTAACTTTTTTATTTCCAAGACTTTGAATCAGTCTTTTTATGTGCATCTGTTCTTTTTTTCATCTTTTTTTAACTAAAATTTAAAATTTGAGGGAATTATAGATTCGCATGCCATTGTAAGAAATAATATGGAGAAAGTTTGCACACCCTTTATCCAGTTTCCCACAATTATAATGCCTTACAACATTATGGTACAATATTACAATCAGGATTTTGATATTGATACAACCTACCCACTCACCCATCTTGTTTAGATTTTCCCAGTTTTACTTATACTCATTTGTGTGTGTGTATTTAGTTCTGTATAATTTTATCACATGTGTAGGTTTGTGTATTCATCATTTCTGTAATGATACGGAACATTTCCATCCCCACGAAGACTTCTCGTGTTGCCTTTTACAGCAATACCCATTTTCCTTCCATTCCCTGGCCCCACCCCTCCGTTCTTACCTCCTGGCAAACACTAGTCTGTTCTCTGTTTCTATAATGGGATTATACAGTATGTAAACTTTAGGACAGACTTTTTTCACTCAGTGTAATTTCCTGGAGACTTAAACAAGTTGAGGTGTGTATCAATAGTTCATTCTTCTTTACCATGAGTATGGATGTACCACAGTTTAACTATTCATGTTGAAGGATATCTGGGCTATTTCCAGCTTTTGGCTCTTATGTATAAAGCTGCTGTGAACATTCATGTACAGATTTTTGTATGAACATAAATTTTCATTTTTCTGGGATAAATGCCCAAGGGCATAGTTTCTGGATCATATGGTAATTGCATATTTAGTTTTATAAGAAGCTATCAAACTGCTTTCCAGAATGGATGTGCCATTTCACATTCCCACAGCAACATGATCCAGTTTCTCCACATCATTGCCAACATTTGATGTTGTCACTCTTTTTTTATTTTAGTCATTCTGTTAGGTTTGCAGTGATATCTCATTGCGGTTTTGATTTACGTTTCTGTGATGGCTAATGATGTTGAACATCTTTTCATCACGTGCTTTTCAACATGTTCTTTCTTTCACCTGTGTATGTTCTTTGGTGAACTGTCTGCTTTTAAGGAAGCAAGTGACTTGATTTGGCTCCTGGAATCAAGGTGGATTCAAATTTTTCTGCCTTCTTCAGCCCTAAAAGCCATAATCCCAGGCAGTAGTAGACTACTTTCTTTAGGGCAGTCAGCTTGGAAGCCCCCTCCCAGCTCTTGGCTTCAAGCCATGAACCTGGTATCTTGTCTCTGAACACCTTTGTTCCAATTACCCTAGCTGGAAAGTCCCAAACTGTGCCTGGGAAAACCCACACTGGAAACACTTCCTCTGCATTCATCTAGGGCTCTTTGATTCTTCATTCCATAGCACCTGCATCTTTGTTTTCCAGCAGAACGTGAATATCATGTTCTCAACTCCAACGCATGCTTATGTATGTTTTTGGGGTTCTGTGCCTGATAGCCCTTTAGGGGATAAAAGGCTGAGTGGGGGATGCTCTGCATGGAGGGTGAGAGTTAGGTTGGGTTACTCTAATGGGACACTGTAGGTACCTTGTCCATATCTTCTCAGCCCATCCCAGAGGTCACTTGCAGGCTGTTCTTATACATATCTTGGCTTCTTGTGTCTCTCTGCCTCAGGGCTTCTGGCTGCAGTTGTGTAGTCTGTCCACGAACAGGGCAGACTGAAAGTGTTGGGGAGTTAATGCGCAGAAGCAACTCTCAACCAAAGAGCAAGTGTTGGTGGATTAATACCCCTGCTTCCTCCCCTGTCAGTGATACAAGTTTGAGGCATGTTCTTCACAGACTCTCAGAGGTTCCCCAGCAGGACTGAGGATCCTGCCATGTTTACTCGTAAAGGCCCAATGCCCCAAGAATAGTACAAAAAATCCTTTTACCCCAAATGTTAACATTTGTCTTATTTGCTTTATCATTCTCTCTTTCTGATTTCCTTTCTTTCCCTCTGCCCCAATACATTGGTATACATATCCTAAAAAACAAGAAAATCCTCTTACATAACCACAGTAAAATTCTCCAAATCAGGGAATTAATATGGATATAATACTTTTGGCTAATCTGCAGATCTTATTCAAATTTCTCAATTTTCAGTTGTATGCCTTATGTAAAAAGAAACATTTGCTGATTTAGGTTCCATCCAGGATAATGCATTGTGTGTAACTACCATGTCTCTTCAGTCTTCTTTAATCTGAAACAGTTCTTCAATCTTTCTTTGGCTCTCACAGATGAGCTTGATTCTTTCTTTCTTTCTTTCTTCCTTCCTTCCTTCCTTCTTCCTTTTTCTTTCTTTCTTTCTCTTTTCTTTCTTTCTTTCTTCTTCCTTCCTTCCTTCCTTTCTTTTTTTCTTTCTCTTCTTTCTTTCTTTCACCTTGACATTTTGAGTATAGGCCAGTTATTTTGTAGAATGTCCCTCAATTTCGGTTTGTCTGATGTTCCTCATGATTAGATTCAGTTGATGTGCTTTTGGGAGGGACACCCCAGAAATGAAGAGTGTCCTTCCCAGTGAATTCTATCAAGAGGGAGATGTTGTCTGTTAGTTCCATAATTAGTGATGTTAAAACTGATTGTTTTGTAGAGTAGGAACTTAAAAAAGAGGAAGTCATCAATAGGACCCCTGTGTTTTCTTTTGAGTGAGGATTCATGTGCTATAGCTTGGTGGAATCAGATTTCCTTTAGACATTCTTTCAGGCATGCAGATTATTTATACCTTGAGGGCAGGGCTATGCACATGGAAGGTGATGGATATGCCCACATATTAGGCCTGAGCTCTGGCCTCAGAAATT
Organism: Leptonychotes weddellii; assembly: GCF_054177405.1. Lineage (NCBI taxonomy): Eukaryota > Metazoa > Chordata > Mammalia > Carnivora > Phocidae > Leptonychotes > Leptonychotes weddellii. The sequence continues at coordinate 38,566,457 of NC_138378.1, forward strand.
GTGTAGGATAAGAATTCTGCTCTCCTCTCCAGCCTCTTGGATTCAGAGGCAGCTGGGGAATGAGGTGATGGGGTAGAGACAGTAATGCTATGTCCCTCAGGCACTTTCTGTTCCACACAGCTCTGGTCTAGACATATTAGGCTCACAAATATGATTGGAAATATGCCTCTCCATGTAGGTTTTTGCTTCTTTGACTATAGACCAAGCATTCCTGCTGCTATGTCTCTGTGTTTGTGGTTTTCTAATGCACATAGCAGAATATCATGTGGACAAGTCACTTAAACCCTTAAATTTCAGTTTCTTCATCTGTATGGTAATCCTAATACATACTTTCTAGAGTAATGAAGTTAAGATGATATAATTGATATAAAATGCAGCATGCATCTGGAACACATAAATGCCCAATAAATACTATTATTGCTAATGATAATAACTTAAAAAAGCCCACACTGGGAGTTAGGGAATCTGGGTTTGAATCCCAACCCAACCTCTTCCCGACTTTGTGAACTTGTATATCTCCTAACCTCTGAGCCTTGATTTCCTTGTCTGTAAACTGAGGATAATAATATGTGTCCTGGCTGCCTCACTGGGCTATTGGAAGGATGAAGTGGGCCACTGTGTGTGAAAGCCATTTATCCAGTGAAAAATTAAGTAAACATGAGTAGACCCTGGCATTCCCTCTTCTACACCAGCTTAGGCTCTATACCCATGAGGAGGGGCTGGGCTGTTTGATAGCAATGGGGCTGGAAATGATTGTTGGTTCTAAGGCCCTTCAGTGAAACCACTGAAAATCATGCCTTGTCCCTCCCCTGAGCCCTGACTCTCTCTTAGTTTGGCCCCAAATGGCCCTTGGGACACCTTTGTTGGTCCCTGGCCCCTTGGTCGCTGGCTAGCTGCTTACTGTGGCATTGTGTAGGCTCATTCTCTATGTGGGTGGCTGCTAGATCACAGGGGGCCTTGGTCCTGCAGATCCCTATCTCTGAAATTGCTCTGGCCATTCTGCAGCCCCTGGGGTGGAACAGACTCCTCCTCTCATCTGTGTAATTGATACTCTTAGGCTTCCTTACAGTTTCTTACAGATCATTTTATCAGGTGTTCTCAACCTTGACTGCATATTGGCATCACCTGAGGAACTAAAAAACACTGGGTAGAACTCAGACATGAGTCTTTTTAAAGCCATCTCAGGGATTAAAGATAGAGGATTACTGCTCTAGACTAAATTTTTCTCCAAGCCAGAATTTTAAGGCTGTGGGGACTCAGGCAATCTGCTCCATGTGGACTTGGACCTCCCTCTAGTCCAGCTGCAGTTGGACTGTCTGGTTAGCCAAGGGATCAGCATGGTGGAGGAGTGAGACACCCCCTTAAGAGCATTGCAAAACATTTTGCAAGGATATTGCAAAAACAGTAACTAACATTTATCAGCCTTTAGCCAGTTTTGACCCTACATGATTTTGGCCTGATGGGTCAAATTGGAAATTTGGGAATTGGGACTCTTCCATCTATAAAAGTATGACTCCACTGCACAAAGTGATTTCACAATTCATTCAATCCCACCCATGATCCTGTGAGGCGGGGGACTCATGTGAAACCCACTTAGTAACTGGAAAAACAGACTTGGGTGATGGTGAGCCGCTCAACAACATTAATTGCTGAGTAGTGTCATGTCCTCATCTAGATCCTGCTATTATAGTTTGTTACTCAACTACTTGTGTCTCCAACTTTTGTCACATTTTCCACAACTTCTAGCATAAGACTGGGCATATGGTGGGTATTTATTATGACTGGTAAAAAGGATTTTTATCAAAAATGGCCAACATTTGTAAAGCATCTTATGGATTGCAAAGAACATTCACATCCATCTTATGGATTGCAAAGAACATTCATATCCATCCTCTTTCTATTAAAATATTTGCTGAGGAGTTATGAATAAGTGAATGGGCACAAGGTTTGAAATGGAAATTAGATGTTTGTACCAGCATCTTTTCAAACTCCCTGAATATTCAGGAGGGCAATTGCATGGTCCTTGCCCATGGACGACCTGCATCTCTAGTAGAGTTAAGTTCATGCCTTGATTCTTCATTCTTAATGCTCATTCTTCCCAGCATCCATCCTGTAGCATCTCATGGAATGGTAAACCTACAGCTTAAGTTTAATCATGCCTCTGCCTCTGACTACCAGCATGAGGTTGGAAAAATCATTTCTCTGGGTTTCAGTATCTGCATGTGAAAAAGGGGAGAGCTGGACTAGATTGGTGGCAAATGCAAGGCAAGTATATGCATCTCTCCTCACCTAGGCACAAGCCAGGGACTGCTAATTGATTGTACAACTTCTCATCCACTGCATTTGGATGCAGGCTCGGAATCCTTTGACTCCAGACTGCCAGGCAGCCATTACAAATGAACTGAGTTAGCATTGAGGAAGAAACCAATTAGCCATTCTGGCAATGGATGGTTTTTGAGTTCCCTTACAGCTATCCTTTGTTCTCTGGTTTTAAAAGGTCAGGACTGCGAGGAGAGCATCCTGCAAGCTGTTATCATCCTAAGGTGGAACTGGCAGCATAACTTGGGATGGCCAGGGCATTGGTGATGCTCAGCATTTTCCTTAAAGCAGTGTTTCCCAGGTTTGCCTGAACATTAGAAGCATCTTGGCAGCTTAAAAAAACTTGAGGTAGAGGTATATCATACATATGGTAAAGTGCATACATTTTAGGTGTGCAGCTTGATGGACTTTACATGCATATATATTTGTGTAACCACTATCCTAATCAAGACAGAACATTTCCTGCAACCGCAAAGGAGACCTTCTATCCCTTTTCATTAATACAGTAGGGGTAACCACTATTCTGTTTTCTCCTCCACAGATTAATTTCTGATCTTGAATTTTATATAAAGTGTGTGGTCTTTTCTGTCTAGCTTTTGAGATTCACCCATGTTGTTGAGTGCATTGGTAGTTAGCTTAGTTATATTGCCACTTAATATTTTATTGCATGAATATATCATGCATTATCCATTTCCCTGTTGATGGGTGTTTGGACTAGTTCCATGTTTGCACTGTTGTGAGGAGAGGGGCTCTGAGCATTCCATACTTACCTTCTGGTGGACATATGCTCTCATTTCTCTAGGAGTGAAGTGGCTTGCTGGGTCTGAGGGCAAAGGTACAGCTAATCTTCATTATTTGTAAATTCTGTATTGTGAATTTGCTAAAATATACTTGTAGCCCCAAAAGTTGATACCCATGCACTTTGGCAGTCATTTGTGGCCATGTGCAAAGTGGCAGAAAATTTGAGTTGCTCTTTCCAGCTGAGGTCAAACAAGGAAACTGCCTTTTTGTTTCAGCTCTCATTCTGAAAGCAACTGTCGTTTTCAGTATATATTTAGTGCCATGGGTTTTTTTTTTTTTTTTTTGCATTTCTGTGCTTTTTGTTGGTAATTTCCATGTTTAAAATGGCCCCAAGCCAAATGTTGAAGTACTATCTATGTTCCTAAGATCAGGAGGCTGTGATGTGCCTTATGGAGAAAATACATGTGTTAGATAAGTTTCGTTCAGGCATGAGTGATAGTGCCATTGGCCATGAATTCAATGCTAATGAATCAACAATATATATAAGATAAGATGTCTTTAAACAGAAACACACATAATGCAAGGTTATGTATTGATTGGCTGATGAAAATGTTATGACCAGAGGGTCATGGAGGCCTAAGCCTGTATTTTCCCCAAGAGCAGCGGTTCAGTATTTACTAACTCAGCATTCATCATGACTTTATAGGATATAACTACTGCAAACAATGAGAACTGACTGTATGTTCAACTTTAATAAATACTGTTCAATAATTTGCTAAAGTGATTATATCATCTGAGGAGCTTTTAAAACTCCCCTTGGTCAAGGCACACCCAGATCAATTAAATTAGCATGTCTGGTTGGGGGACCCAGAGACAGTGGTCTTAAAGCCAGTGATTGTCACTGATAGAAATACAAGGAGAGAAAAAAAAAAAAAAAAAAGAAATACAAGGAGAGAAGACAGGGCAGTCACAACAGGAACACTATATATATAGCTGTCTCTCTCTATATATAGAAGAATAGTTGTTGCTTTCACTTGCATGTATTCTTTTGGGTTCTTTTTATTAAGTGTTTCACTCTCTCTGTATGGTTTGTGCATTTAAAAACATACAATCAATAGGAAAAAAACAATCACTCGCCTGAAAGATAAATGACAAGAACTATCCCCATAGCAAGGTGCAACTCTAACTCACAGGCCTGGGCTTGATTATAAAGAGCAAACAACCACTTGGCCAACAGAAATAAAGAATTACCAACCAGGCACACGTGCATCTCTCAGCACCTGTAATCTTGAGCAAAGGTGGAGAACAGGGAAGTCACGTAGCAATCAGAAAGTTGCTGCAACAGGAAGCCAAGGTGACAACTGATTTCCAAGTGCAAAAGAATAGCTCTGTGTTATTAGGAAATCAGTATCTCCTGTCAAAGCCAGCAGTGCCAAGTTCTTCACAAACTTAGCTGAAAAAAATCAAACTTCCACTATCCCAAGAGGATTGGCTCTGTTGTTGAAATAATTATAACCGCTTGGGTTAGATGGTGAGATTGTAAGATCCACTCCTCATTTACCAAGACAACCAAGAGCTGCTTAAGGCACTTCCTTTACCTGGCCTTCTGGCACCACCTAAAGATATCTATGTATTTACCTCCAGGGTGGGAAGCTCCAGTCATTAGTACTCAGGGTTGAACTGGAAATTGCTGAAGGCCTGTCTGAGTTGTCTAGCAATTCTCAAAGTGAGGTTCCCAGACCACAGCAATAGTATCATCTGAAACTTGTTAGACATGCAAATGTTCAGGCACCATCCCAGTAGGGTTGTCAGATAACACAGGATGCCCAGTTAAATGAGAACTTAAGATAAATAACAATGATTTGTTTGGATAAAAAAGAATGATTTTTGTTTTTTTTTAGTGTAAGTATGTTCCAAGCAATATTTGGGATTGAGTATTTATAATATTTGGGACTGTTTAACTGAAATTCAAATATAACTAGGAGTCATGTATTTTTATTAGCAAATCTGATGACCCTATATCTCAGACCTATGGAATTCAAAACTCTGGGGGTGGGGTTCAACAAAATGTATTTCAAGGAACCTCCCCAGTGATTTGTATGTATGCTAAAGCTTAAGGACCATTGCCCTGGTTTCAGCTTTCTATCCTACCTAGTTGGTCAAGGAAAGGATTAATTTTACTGTAGTCATATCTCCATGCTTGGAGTTTTAAAAATTAATTAATTAATTAATTAAGTTCAATGAGCCAACATTTTCCTAACAAGAAATATCTGAGAGCTAAGCCCAATTTTTTTTCTCAAGTTGGAACTAAATAACTCATTATCTAGGTCCCTTTATAACTCATGTTGGGCAGGGCACCGATTAGTCTCAAGAATTGACTTTCTCTCTAGGTACAGGTGGATGCTTCAGCGAGCACCTTTCCTGGGTTTTGGTGGCTGCCCCCATTGCAGTTTGCTATTGCGTGGGACCTCTGACCAGACAGGTGGCAAGGTTGTCTGTGTCTGTGACCCATGGCAAGATCGAGGTACAGACTTCTTTGTCTTCATTGTTGCCACACAACAGTAGCTGTTGTACTTTTTTTACCTCTGGGATCCCACGAAAGTCTTGTCTCATCTGAATAAGGTAACAGTTAATATAATGATGCCATCCTTATGCTTCTTTTCACAGCAGCACCTACTGCTTGACTATAGGAATCCACTATTACAGAGTATCTGAGCGGGGTAGGTCCAGGGCAAACTAACTAGAGTCTGAGTAATGGTGATAACTAAAAATAACCAGTATTTATTGAGCACCTACTATATGCTAGGCATTATGCTAAGTGTATAACATATAACATCACAGGGCTTATTAGTCTTCATAATATCCTGTGAATTCAGGACTATTTTCCTCACTTTAAGGTAAGGAAGTTGAGTTTTAGCAAGGGTATATAACTTGCTTACATTCTCACAACTAGGGAACGAAATTTTTGAATGCCCATTTGTCCAACTCCACGGCTAGTGCTCTAAACCATAATGTCCATTGCTTTCCTCTTGGGAAATTAACATTAGTTAAAAGCCTCTGTGCTAAACACCACATTCATTGGCCCATATCAGGCCCGTACTATGGGCAGGCACTGTGCTAGGTGCTATGGCACTCAGAAGTACCTTAGATACAGTCCTTGTACTCTGAGAGTCATACATGGGTGATGGGGAATAGGTTTGAAATAATAACCAATATCTCTCCTCCTGTGTATTTATCCTCCCTTCTGGAGCCAGCTCTGCACTCATGCAAGTAGTGGGCAGCAGAAAACACAAAAGGAAGGAAACTCTCTTCTTGGCTTTTGAATTTTGGAAGTTTAATATTTTGGAGGATGGGAAGGACCCCCCTAATGGGTAAAATATTTAGGAGAATACTTCATGAGGGGAGCAAGTCTTTCCCATCTTAGACTAGAAATGGATTTCCAGGATAGAAGAGGGAGAGATGGCTCACAGAAAGTGAGGGTATTTGGTCCTGTTTCCTGAGTCATGTCCTAGGAAGGCAATAGACAACCCCCAACCCCACTGGTGTAGACTACACGAACAGGGGGGCCTTGTACCCTACTGCCTGAGTGGGGCTCAGAAAGATGGCAAATCCCAGGGTAGAAATGGCAATGCTAGTATCTGGGCAGGCAAGGCTTTGGATGCTCTTATGGAGTTTCATACACTTCAGCATGGCACAGTCCCAGACAGTGAACTTTTATGTACCCCAAATGGGCATTGAAATAGCATCAAGAACTTCTAGACATGAAAGAGCCACAGATGGGAACAAAAGGGGTATCTCCATGGCAATGTATATGGACCTATGCCTACCTTAGGACTCTTCAGTGTGGAGGGATGACACTGAAGATCAGATGGTCCTTACCCAGTAATGGCACCAAACTTAGCTCCCCCAAAACTTAGATGCCATCCCTGGAAAGTAACTGCAAGTTAACGGAGATAAAATTTCTGCTATCGAGGCTGAATGGGGACTTGAAATAGAAATTAAGACTAGTGATAGGAAAATGGGAACAGTTGTCTGGCTCACTTGTGCCAGGAAAATTTGTGGAAGACTTTGGAATTGGTGAAAAAGATCACTGGGTATCCTGTCTAGAGCATCCTTCTAGGCTATCTTAGCCTTTCATTGCCTTAGAGCTATCTTACAGCTCTATACATTATAGCAAAACTATAGTAATTAAAATGATTCTTGTCCATAGAAATATAAATAAGGTCAGTTAATTGCAATTGTCAATACAATTAATTATTGCCCAGTAGGTATTGGCTAGTTTTGCATTTGTTTATAGACTAATTTCAGCATTTTTGATTGTCTATATATGTGGGTGTTTTTAAAATTCTCTTTTGAGCTGATTACAGCATCTTACTGGTTCCTTCATTAATTGAAGAGTTAAGTAAATTTTTGATGTGTATTCATTTTATAACTGCATGAGAATTGTAGTTTTACCTTTGAAAAAAAATTATCTTTGACTTCTGATTTCTGGTCTGTATGTAAGGAACTTAGAAGTCTCCACTCCCTCTAAACAACCAGTAAAAATCTGAGCAAGATGAAAAATCAAAAACTCTTCTTAGGTTTATCAGAGAAGTGAGGTCACAGGGCATACTGGTACCCCCAAAATTGGAGAGATGGACAGGTGGATACAGAGAATCACAACTTACTGGTTCAGAAACCCCCAAGCAAAGAGCTCCATGTGTACCAATTCCATGGTGGGAAAACCTGGATTATAATTGATGATTTGCTGTAGGCTCAGTGTGGACAAGTCTGAGAAATAAAAACTTCAGGGAGACCCAGACATTTGGGGCCCCTTATGCTTTTGCAAGTTTTACCTCCAGGAGCTCTACAAAATTCTCACAGTGAAGATGGAAAATAATCCCCTCAAGCTTCCCACTGGAGGAGCCATTTTGAAATCCCAAGACCATTCTGTTCTTCTCAACAAGATTTGCACTCAACAGAAGCTATTTTACCAGAGCCTAATCTATTGCGGTTTTATCAGAACCTAAGCAACCTAGAGGAAGCAAAATATCCAAGTCCAGACTCCATTAGCCATCCTATACCATGTAAAGGAGTGGGGAAAAAAACAGAAAAGCACTTAGAAAGTTCATAGCCAATGATTATATAAGTGAAATGAATAACAATGATATGAGGGATTGGAAGGAGGAATTAAGAACGTTTTGTTATTGTAAGGTACTTGCACTACCTGTGAAACAGCACAGCATAGTATCATTTGGAAGGGAAAGCAACCAACAGGAAGTGTGTCATCAACTCAGCCACCTGTGTGGGCAAGTGGGGCTTGAGTCTGCTGGGCAAACTGTAAGCCAGTATAGAAAAGGCTACAATAGTTATTATACTCATGGCAAAGGAGCTGAGATATTAAAAGAAAATTATCCTCTAACACTTGTCTGAGTTGGAGGTTGAGACTCGTACCTGCTCGATGCTTTTGTGGAAGTAGAAGAGGCATAACGGTCACGGGCCAGATGATTAGTTTTGTCTGGGGCATGGGGTGGTAAATCAGGGAAACAAAGATGGTGATGGTGAAGGGTCTCAGTGAAAGTTTTGTGGGTAAGAAAGGAAGGGTCTCCCAAACAGAACACTAGAGGAGTGTAAGTGGGGAACAGTGTGGTGAGTCTGGGGGATGATATATCATCTGGCCACCCCATCATGCTAGCATTGGTGCTATAGAATCATGGGCTGGAGAGGGGGCAGGGAGCGGAGGGATGGACCACCACCAGTCAGAGGGTCTTATGTGTCTGGACTTTGTCTGGGAAGCAAGGGAGAGGCATGGAAGGTTTTGTGTGTGCGTGTGTGGGGGGGCAGTGGTTCCAGTCATATAAGGGCCCTGAAGTAGGTTGCAGGTGTGAGCAACAAAGGTGAAGGGAACAGAAGTGGGAGCTGGGCACACAGAAATGATCTATTTACTCAGGTCACTACAGCAAAATACCACAGACTGGGGGGCTTAACCAACACAAACCTATTTCCTCACAGTTCTGAAGGCTGAAAGTCTAAGCCCTAGGTGCCAGCAGGTTGATTTCTGGTGAGATCTCTCCTTGGCTTGCAGACATCTGCCTCCCTGTGGTATTCTCAGTTGGCCTTACCACCTCGCCTGCCTGCCCCTGGGGTCTTTTCCTCTTCTTATAAGGACACCAGTCTTATTGGATTAGGGATTCATACTAATGGCCTCATTTAACCATAATCACCTCTTTAACAATCCTGCCGCCTAATTATAGTCACATTAGGAGTTAAGGCTTTTTTTTTTTTTTTTAAAGATTTTATTTATTTATTTGAGAGAGAGAGAATGAGAGAGAGCACATGAGAAGGGGGAGGGTCAGAGGGAGAAGCAGACTCCCTGCCGAGCAGGGAGCCCGATGCGGGACTCGATCCAGGGACTCCAGGATCATGACCTGAGCCGAAGGCAGTCACTTAACCAACTGAGCCACCCAGGCGCCCAGGAGTTAAGGCTTTAACCTGTGGATTTTGGGTGGCACAGTTCAGTCCATGACAAATGGTGAGAAGGAATTGAGGCCATCTGGGTAGAGTCTCAACAGTGTCCACCAGTGAACACCTCACTGTACCTTCTTTAGTGATCACTTTGCATTGTGGGTGTGTAGTGAGCCTCCTTCACTGGAATCCCCCAGTCTTGCACAAGAGCCATCCCACCCCATGCCTGCACAGTTCACCATTACCATGTTCTCAGTCTTCAGTCATCTGCAGGGCTGGGTCACTTCATTAGAGTAGAAAGGACCTCTGAAAGGGCTGAGGGCATGGTCTCATTTTGCAGGTGCAGGGAACAGAGGCCTTGGGCATGCCAAATGCCTCCCTGGAAGTCTACCATCTTTGTGGTAGAGGGGGCTCACCATCCAGGCCTCCAGACTCAGCAGGGGATGAAGCCATAGCTTTCATTGGATGCTGCTTCTTTTTCTGTGTAGAAGAACGTATGGATTTTCTCCCCTCCCCACTCCCCATCAGATTGGGGAATTTGCTTCTGGCCACCAGGGATGCAAACTTTTACTCGGGGTTAATGGTATTTACACCAGTGTGCAACACCAACTGGCACTTTAGACAGTCTCTGCAAGTAAGCTGCTCCATAAACAAACAGGAGCATATGGAAATTTTCTGACAGGTTGAATATTTATAATTCAGATTGCTGTGTTGCCAAGCTGGAAATGTGTTTTCTTCTTTTACACAATGTCTTTGAGCTGGGAGGTAACTGGAGGTCAGATTTCTGGGGCTGCAGATGGGAAGAGACTTGGTGATTGGGTGAGCTGGCTGCACAGAGTGGGAGGGGGTCAGCAGTTCATTCACAGACAACAAGAAGGACACCTCTTGAGAAATCCCTTTTCCTTAACCAGCTGGTTTACACTGGCACTAGCCCTTCTCTTGAAAGAAGCAACTTGTTTGATAAGCAACACGCTCATAGTGGGCTATGGTTTATGGGGGCTTCTGTCTGGTAGGGGTAGAGGGATGTCATCTCAGCAGAGACATCTCTCCCTCAATCCTGTTTGCCACAGCAAATACTCAGTGGGAATTCTTTTTTTTTTTTTTTAAGATTTATTCACTTGAGAGAGAAAAAACGCAGGAGGGAGGAGCAGAGGGAGAGTCTTTTATTTATTTATTTATTTATTTATTTATTTATTTATTTATTTATTCATTCTTATGTTAATCCCCATACATTACATCATTAGTTTTAGATATAGTGTTCCATGATTCATTGTTTGTGCATAACACCCAGTGCTCCATGCAGAATGTGCCCTCCTCAATACCCACCACCAGGCTAACCCATCGTCCCACCCCCCTCCCCTCTAGAACCCTCAGTTTGTTTTTCAGAGTCCATCGTCTCTCATGGTTCATCTACCCCTCCGATTTCCCCCGCTTCATTCTTCCCCTCCTGCTAAGGGAGAGTCTTTTTAAAAAATTTTTTTAATTTAAGTTAAATTAAATTAACATATACTGTATTATTAGTTTCAGAGGTAGAATTCAGTGATTCATCAGTTGTTACAACACCCAGTGCTTATTACATCAAGTGCCCTCCTTAATGCCCATCCCCCAGTTATCCCATTCCTCCACTCCCCTCCCCTCCAACAATCCTCAGTTTGTTCCCTACAGTTAAAAGTCTCTTATGGTTTGCCTTCCTCTCTGTTTTTGTCTTATTTTTCCTTCCCTTCCCCTGTGTTCTTCTGTTTTGTTTCTTAAATTCCACATATGAGTAAAATCATATGGCATTTGTCTTTCTCTGACTGACTTATTTTGTTTAGCATAATACTCTCTAGTTCCATCCACATAGTTGCAAATGGCAAGATTTCATTCTTTTTGATGGGTGGGTAGTATTCCATTGCATATATATATATATACCACATCTTCTTTATTCATTCATCTGTCGGTGGACATCTGGGTTCTTTCCATATTTTGGCTATGGTGGACATTGTTGCTATAAACATTGGGGTGCATGTGCCCCTTCAAATCACTCTTTTTGTATCCTTCGGGTAAATACCTAGTAGTGCAGTTGCTGGATTGTAGGGTAGCTCTATTTTTAACTTTTTGAGGAACCTCCATACTGTTTTCCAGAGTGGCTGCACCAGCTTGCATTCCCACCAACAGTGTAGGAGGGTTCCCCTTTCTCTGCATCCTCACCAACATCCGTTGTTTCCTGAGTTGTTAATTTTAGCCATTCTGACTGGTGTGAGGTGGTATCTCATTGTGGTTTTGATTTGTATTTCCTTGATGTCAAGTGTTGTGGAGCACTTTTTTCATGTGTTTGTTGGCCATTTGGATGTCTTCTTTGGAGAAATGTCTGTTTATGTATTCTGCCCATTTCGGACTGAACTTTTTGGTTTTTGGGGGTATTGAGTTTGATAAGTTCCTTATAGATTTTGGATACTAGTCCTTCCTTTATCTGATAAGACATTTGCAAATATCTCCTCCCATTCCATAGGTTGCCTCTTAGTTTTGTTGATCGTTTCCTTTGCTGTGCTAAAGCTTTTTATCTTGATGAAGTCCCAATAGTTCATTTTTCTTTTTTTCTCTTGCCTTTGGAGATGTGTCTAGCAAGAAGCAGGAAGAGAGAGTCTTTTTTTTTTTTAATTTTTTTATTCTTATATTATCCCCATACATTGCATCATTAGTTTTAGATGTAGTGTTCCATGATTCATTGTTTGTGCATAACACCCAGTGCTCCATGCAGAATGTGCCCTCCTCAATACCCATCACCAGGCTAACCCATCCTCCCACCCCCTCCCCTCTAGAACCCTCAGTTTGTTTTTCAGAGTCCATCGTCTCTCATGGTTCATCTACCCCTCCGATTTCCCCCCCTTC
>NC_138378.1:38579331-38599158 GCF_054177405.1 Leptonychotes weddellii
GCACCTCCACACTGTTTTCCAAAGTGGCTGTACCAACTTGCATTCCCACCAACAGTGTAAGAGGGTTCCCCTTTCTCCACAACCTCTCCAACATTTGTTGTTTCTTTCCCTGTCCATTTTTGCCATTCTAACAGGTGTAAGGTGGTATCTCAATGTGGTTTTGATTTGAATTTCCCTGATGGCTAATGATGATGAAACTCGACCATTCTCTAACACCATTCACAAAGATAAACTCAAAGTGGATGAAAGTCCTCAATGTGAGACAGGAATCCATCAAAATCCTAGAGGAGAACATAGGCAGTAACCTCTTTGACATCGCCCACAGCAACTTCTTTCAAGACACATCTCCAAAAGCTAGTGAAACAAAAGCAAAAATGAACTTTTGGGACTTCATCAAGATAAAAAGCTTCTGCACAGCAAAGTAAACAGTCAACAAAATAAAGAGACAACCCACAGAATGGGAGAAGATATTTGCAATTGACACTACAGATAAAGGGCTGGTATACAGAATGTATAAAGATCTTCTCAAACTCAACACCCAAAAAACAAATAATCAAGTCAAAAAGTGGGCAGAAGATATGAAAAGACACTTCTCTGAAGAAGACATACAAATGGCTAAGTGTACTCTTAATCCCCTTCACCTATTTCATCCATCCACCCACCTCCCTTCTGGCAACTAGCAGTTTTTTCTCTATTTTTAAGAGTCAGGGTTTTTTTTTGTTTTGTTTTGTTTTTCTCTTTTCCTTTTTCTCTTTGTTCATTTGTTTTATTTCTTAAATTCCACATAATGAGTGAAATCATATGGTATTTGTCTTTCTCTGACTTGCTGTTTTCACTTAGTGATGGTGCTAAATTTTGAGAACCACTGGCTAAGCAGATGCCGAGGACATGAAATGCATTTAGCTGTAATTAACCTGGTGCCACCTGCTTGGGTCTGGCCAACCAAATGTTGTACTTAAATGTTTAAGCAAGTTCAGATTTTGGGAGGAAGTATGCCTAAAGAAGAAGAGGGGAATGAGAAAAAGTTTTGTCTTTGATTTCTTTTTTCCAGATTTGGCCCAGTTTGGTAAACTATTAATAGATACCCAAATAAACCTTAAGCCAAATTATGGCTCAGTTTATCCTCTTGAACCAAATCAAAATGGCAGCTAATGCAACTGCTCAAATGACATTCCTCCTGGAGTCTTAAGGAATTGGTTGATTTATTCAATAAATATTAATTAAACATCTATGATGTGCCAAGCACTGTTCTGGATGTTAGTGATGTAGAGTGCTGAATAAGATAGACAAGGTCCCTGATCTCAAAGTGTTTCTATTCCAAGAAGAAGACAGTAAGCAAACAAACAAAACAAGTAAAAGCCAGATAAGCAAGGTAATTACCAGAACTATCTCATGATACAGAGTAAACAGAAGAAAATTATGTTATAGAGGGTGATGTGTGGGAAGGTACTATTTTTTGGCTAGAGTGGTCATTGAGGGTTTCTTTGAGGAAGTGACAGTTCAGTGAAGAACTAAATGGTGAAATGCATCCAACCATGGAACTACCTGGGTGAAGAGCATCCACACAGAGGGGATGACAACTGTAAAAGTCTTGAGGTAGGAACAGATTTGATGTGTCCAAGGCCTGCCTGGAAAGAGGACAACATGGCTGGAACAGTGTGAATGAGGAGGGAATGGTAGGAGATGTATCAAGAGGCAGGCAGGCAGGGCCAAATCAGGTAGGGTCTTTTAGGCCATAGCAAAAGTTTGGGATTTCATTCTAAGTGATGGGAAGCCTTTGGGAGGCTTAAGGCAGGGAAATGATTGGCCTAACTTCTGCTTTAAAAAGATCGCTGGCTGCTGAGTGGAGAATGGGCCTTGAGAAGCAAGAGTGGAAGCAGGGAAATGCATTGGGATACAGTTAGAAGAGTCCAAGGACCAGATAACATGACAGGGAATGGAAGTAGCCAGATTCAGGAGACATTACAGGGGACAAGCAGATTGGACTGACTGAGGGGTTGTGACAAACTCTTTATAAGAACAAAATGGACCATTAACCTTATCATCTTTAAGCAAAGTGGACTAGAATTCTTTGTGTTGATGCCTGCTAATCTCTTACTCATCAGTTTGATCTTTGGTTGATCCATCAGTTTCATCTTCTTTACAGAATCATGGGCACAGTGTTTTGAAAAGGTGGTGGTCTCTTAACTGGATGAGTGTCTGAGGAAACATCAGTCAGAAGATACTCCATGGAGATGAAGTATAATCTTGAGTCTAAGCCCATGAGCTTAGGTTTATAAGGGCCAAGCAGGAGTTAAGAAGGGAGATCACCCCAACAGCTCCTTGTGCCTGTGTGCAGGTGGGACCAGCTGTTACCAGTGTGCATTTGTAGCATCCCCACCCTGCTTGAATTGGGTGGATGAGTGCCCTGCACGGGTCTGGGGAACTTCACCTTTACCATGCAACCTGGCTGGGTTTATGTGCACATTTTCCCAGCAGTGGGCTTGGAGGGTAACTCCCAAAGGGCTCTGTCCTGCAGGTTGCTTAACCTGTGGTTGACTGATAAATGTCCTTTGATATATACGGAATAGGAGCTGTAACTGGGAGATTCACAGTGATTCTCAGTCTGATGCTCAGGTCATTACTATGGTGTGCATTCTGTAAATTGTTCAGCATATGATTTGTATTCACTGATTTAAGAAAACCATGAACACTGTAACACCTCATTTATCCAGAATTCTCTGAAAATATGGCATTTCATGTAAATGCATTTTTCCATGTATGCCTTTAAACGTCAAGGCAACTTTTATGTCATGAACATTTTGAGCACTTTGGAAGGAAGGCTTTCTAAAGCAGGTGAGTCTCTTAAGCAGAGTTTTACATGATTTAACGTCCCTTGATGACTCATGTTCACCCATTGTGACCATCAATCACTCCTTTGTGCTATATAGCAGTGACGCAGTGACTGCACGCCCAATGAAGCTGACTATTGTGTGAATTCCTTCACTCCCTTTCTTTCTCTGTGGAGAACTAGACCCTCTGTTGAGGGTTTTATGTCATTAACACCTGCTAATGGCACCAGCACGAGCAAACAAGGATCACCCCTCACTGTTTCTTGTTAGAATATTGGTGCCTTTAAGAAGATAGTTTTTATTTGGGAGGTTTTGTCTAAATTAGCTAGCCTGCTGTTACTGAAAACAGAAGTCTCCAGACGCCATGCCTATGTTTTTCTGAGCCATGCCTACATTTTCTATATGTGACCACATTTGTGTATTGTTAATTAATTAATCAATACAAAAATATTTTTATCATTGGTCCTGGTTCATGTAAACTGAAGAGTAAAGAGGAGTTCTCAGGATGATAAAGTAAAATGCCTCCTGTGGTCATCTAAGCAGAAGCCAAAGGAAGAGATTTCACTGGAGGAGACCAGAAACCTCCAGTATGTAAAATAATGTTAGTAAGACCTCTGTCCCAATGCTGGGGCCATGCCACTCTCTCCCAGCCATGAGTTAGTCAGCCATGAATGGATGCTGATGCAGAGCTTTGGGGGCAAACAGTCACAGCTACAATGCACATAAATTTTTTTAGAACTGGTTTGTGCACTAAAGAGAACCTGGCTCGTAGGGGAGGTTACATCATGGAATCTTGTAGAGGTCTCACTACCCTGCTACGATGTGTAAGAGCTGCCTTGCTCTAGAATTTGTGGCAGGAAGCATTTGATACAGTCATTTACATGAAAACATAAGTGGCATCTTTCTTACAGTCCCTGGACTTTGGCAAACAGAAGGCTTCTTCCAGTACACTGATGGATGTCCTTATCTTTAGCAACAGGGGATGCTCCATCAGTAAAATCGAAGGCAGCAGAGAGCCAAGTTTCTTCTGACAGGCCAGATACTGGAAGTGTAGGTGGAAAGATTTGGGGCTGCTTTTTGAACCAAAACAGGAGATGAACCAGAGAGGTATCTACATTTTGCCTGCTGTTTTGTTCCCTTTCGTTGGGGAAATATATGATTATTTTGTAACTATTGATACACAGATGCAGGTAATTTTTTTTCTTTTTTTAAAGAGAAAGGTCAAAGATTGTCATAGTCTGTGTCACATCAAACTGAAACAGCTACAGCCCCTTCCTCTGTATTTCTGTGATAATTGGCTCCATGAGCTATAAACAAATCACATGAGGCTTGAACAGGATGAGGCCATCTGGGCTTGGGCAAAGTGTGCTTTCCTGGATGAGGGAAGGAAGAGGGCTGCCTGGGGCTGTTGGCTCTTACTTGAAGAGAAATCCATGGTCTAAAGACTTTCCTTTGTTCCTTGTTTCTTCACCTAGACCCAAGGGACAGGCACTCCGCTTGTCCTGCAGGGGAAGCTGTTGGCAAAGTCTTTGTGTCCTGTAAATGGTCAAATTGAGCCTTCTCAGTCATTACTGACAAAGGTTTTTGAAGCACCTCTTGGATAAGATCCTGTGCTTGGGTTGGGGTGATGATGCATATAATCTATGGGGCCATCCCTCAAGGGGCTTATAGTTTGGTTAGACAAACAAGAGGAATTAAAAAGACAAAATCAAAACAGAACAACAAAACAACTAAACAAATTAAACCCCAAAAAACAGCCACCAGCCCACCATTTCTTCCCCTCTCACCCCTGCCACATAAGCATATTCATTTCATTGCTGATCTCTTTTCTTTTACTTGAGTATTTGTTTCTTTGTTGGGGAAGGGGCTTGTGGATTTCTTGAGCTGGAGATTATTAGCACTTTATGCCCAATGATCAGATCCCTCTGTTTTCTAGGTGTAGGGAATGCTGTCCATAAGGCATAACCATCCAGCGAATGCTTTACAAAGAGCTTTCTGAACACCGCATTTCATTTGTGGAGGGAAAAAATGCCTGCATTTAACTTCTGGCTCCTAATCTTTGGTTGACAGAAACCAGGAAACTGCTCAATTTCATATGTTTACTTCAAAATACCCTATCTCAGCCAAATGTCTGGTTGCTCCATTCTATAAATGCAAGGCGCCACCATCACGCCTTGTATTTCTTTCCTCTCTCCCTATGTTGGCCAATGCCTGTGTCCAAAATGCAGGCTTTCAACAAATTGCATTCTGATTGACTGACCTGGATTTCTGCTGGGGAGCTGAATGCTAAAGTCAAATAGATCTGACCAAAACTTGCTTTGCTGAATTTTTTAAGTCTCTTTCAGAAACAGCCTCGGATATGTTTTATGAGACGGATAAAGAATATTATTTAAAGACAATGGTACAAGCCAGAGTCACATAAAGTCATGTAAAGAGGGTTTTAGAGTTGGGTGAAATCTCAGGTTATCTGCCTGAAGCTTTTAGCTATTCAAAAAGACTCATGTTCTTCTTTTGCAGTATCTGTTGAGACTAAGTTTCTAAGTTCATAAAACCACAGACCTCTGAGTGATTGGAGCTTGTCTTTTGACTGTTTGCCTTGGTATTTGTTTTGAGCTTGAATCTCAGAGCCATTTAAACCCATCTAAGCAAGGAGCCTGGTATCCAAAGTGAGGTGTGGTCCCATTGATTTCATAATGATACTTGGTGGTACTGGGGTAAAATCCAGGGATTCATAACCTCCTGACTGTTCACAAGGACACTGGTCAAGGCCATCACCATTTCAGCTGACCCACCTGACTGCAGTGGATTTCAGATGATTTCTTGGACTCTAGCCATTTCCTCTTCCAATCCAACCACACTGTTTTCCCAAAGCCCCAGGATTATCATGGTACTTTCCCCAATTTAAACAGTTTAATGGCTCCCTTTTGTTTTTCTAAGTAACCTTTTTCTTTTAGAATGGTTTTAAATTTACAGGGAAATCACAAAGGTACAAAGTTCCCATATATTCCAAACACTATTATTTCCTATTGTTTCCTGTTAATGTGCTACAGTTGTTACAATAATGAACCAATGCATACACATTATTATTAACTGAAGTCCATAGTTTCCTCAGTTTTTTTTTTTTTAATTTAAATTCAATTAGCCAACATATAGTACTACATCATTGGTTTTTGGTGTAGTGTTCAATGATTCATCAGTTGGGTATAACGCCCAGTGCTCATCATATCATGTGCCCTCCTTAATGCCCATCACCTGGTTACCCCATCCCCCCTCTTGATTCCCAGAATCAAGAGTCTCTCATGGTTTGTCTCCCTCTCTGATTTCTTTCCATTCAGTTTTCCCTCCCTTCCCCTATGATCCTCTGCACTCTTTCTAATATTCCACATATGAGTGAAACCATATGATAATTGTCTTTCTCTGATTGACTTATTTCACTTAGCATAATACCCTCCAGTTCCATCCATGTTGATGTAAATGGTAGGTATTCATCCTTTCTAATGGCTGAGTAATATTCTATTGTATCTATGAACCACATCTTCTTTTATCCATTCATTTGTTGAAGGACATCTCAGCTACTTCCACAGTTGGGCTATTGTGCACATTGCTGCTATGAACATTGGGGTGCAAATGCCCATTCTTTTCACTACATCTGCATCTTTGGGGTAAATACCCAGTATTTATAAATTACCCAGCAATTTCTGGGTCATAGGGTAACTCTATTTTTAACTTCTTGAGGAACTGCAGCAACTTCTTGCAAGATACATCTCTAAAGGCAAGGGAAACAAATGCAAAAATGAACTATTGGGACTTCATCAAGATAAAAAGTTTCTGCACGGCAAGGGAAACAGTCAACAAAACTAAAAGGCAATCTACAGAATGGGAGAAGATATTTGCAAATGACATAACAGATAAAGGCCTGGTATCCAAGATCTATAAAGAACTTATCAAATCAACACCCAAAAAACAAATAATCCAGTCAAGAAATGGGCAGAGGACATGAACAGACACTTCTCCAAAGAAGACATACAAATGGCCAATAGATACATGAAAAAATGCTCCACATCACTTGTCATCAGGAAAATAAAAATCAAAACCATAATGAGATACCACCTTACACAGTTAGAATGGCTAAAATTAACAAGACAGATTTTCTTATTTTTAACCTAATGTCCTTTTTCTATTCCAAGATCCCATGCCATATTACATTTAGTTCTCATGTCTCCTTAGGCTTTTCTTAACTGTGGTAGTTTGTCAGACTTTCCTTGTTTTTGATGATTTTGACAATTTTGGGAAGTGCTGATAGGGTATTTTGTGGGATACCCCTTCATTGGGATATGTCTGATTATTCTTCCTCAGAATTAGCCTGGGGTGATATGTTCTTGGGAGAAAGACCACAGAGGTAAAGTGTCATTTTTCTCACATCATCTCAAGGGTGCATACTATCAAAATTGCCTGTCACTGTTTATATGGACCTTGATCACCTGGCTGAGGTAGTGTTTGTCAGGTCTCTCCACTGTGAAGTTCCTCTTTTCCCTCTTTAGAAGGAAGTCACTGTGTGTAGCCCTCAGTCAAGGAGGGCACAATTAAGTTCCATTTCCTTGAGGGAATTAAAAATTATTCAGAATTCTTCTGCACAGAGATTTGTCTATTCTCCTTTTATTTTAATTTATGCAATCATTTATTTGTATCAGTATGGACTTTATTTTATACTTTTGGCTATAAGCCAATGGTAATTTATTTTTCTTCAAATTATTTTAGCTTTGACCATTAGAAGCTGTTTCAGTTGGCTCCCGTGTCCCTTTCACATACACTTATCATTGTGGGGATTTTTAAAAGCATTTCCTTACTTCCTTATGGTACAAAGATGCTCCAGGTTCGTATTGTACTATTTTCTAACCCAGTCCTAGAATCAGCCATTTTTCAAGGAGCCCTGGTTCCCATTTTAATTCCAAAGCTACTTAGATAAGCACCTTTCCTTCCACCCTCTTTAGTGAGTTTGCTTCATACATTTGTAACAGTTAGATTGATATATCACATTCTGCACTCCATCTTGGGGTCTCTTGACATCCTAAATAATTTTTTAAAATTTGTATACATTATTAAAGTTTATCTCTGTGCTGTAAGGTTAATGCGTTTTTGCAGATACATAGTGCCACATATTCACGCATTGTGGTTGTCTGAGTAATGACCCATCAAAGATGTCTACATCCTAATCCCTGGAATCTATGAGTATATGATTTTATGTGGTAAAAGGAATTTTGCATATGTTGTTAAGAATCTTGAGATGGGGAGATTTTTCTGGGTTATCTTGATGAGCCCACTATAATCACAAAGGTTCTTATAAGAGGGAGACAGTTAGTAGTTGTAGATGTGATGGAAGCAAGAGGTTAGAATTATGTGAGGAAGGGGGCTAGAGTCCAAGGAATGCAGGCAGCCTCAGGAAGCTGAAAAAGGCAAGGCATAGATTCTACCCAGAAGCCTCCAGAAGGAAAGCAACTATTCTGACCTGTTGATTTTAGACTTCTCATCACTAGAACTGTAAGAGAGTAAATTTGTGTTTTAAGCCACTAAATTTGTGCTAATTAATTGCAGCAGCAATGGGAAATTAATATAGATATTAGTATCTGAAATGGGGTGCTGCTGTAACCTAAAAATGTGGAAGTGGCTTTGGAACTGGGTAATGGGTAAAGGCTGGAAAATTTGTGAGGACCATGATAGAAGAAGTCAAAGTTGCCTTTAACAGATAAATACGGATGTTAAAGACTTGGACTGTGAGGCCTCAGGAGGAAGTGAGGAACATGATAGAGAAAACCTGTATTGTCTTAGAGAATACCTATATTGTCATAAACAGAACATAAAAATATGAACATTAAAGGTGCTTCTGATGAAGGATCAGAAGGAAATGAGGAACATCATATTGGAAACTGGAGGAAAGGAGATCCTTGTTACATAGTGACAGAAAACTTAGCTGAGTTTTGTTCTACAGTTGTGTTGGAAGCAGAACTTGTAAGTGATGAATTTAGGTATTTAGCTGAAGAGATTTCCAAACAAAGTATTGAAAGTGAAGCCTAGTTCCTTCTTGCTGAGAAGAAAGAGATAAATTGAAAAAAAAAAAAGAATTTTATTAAATAAAAGGTACCAAAAACTTGAAATTTGGGAAATTCTTAGCCTATCCAGATTGTAAAAGACACAAAAATTAAAAGGTCCACTGTCAGCAATGTGTACTCTGGAGAGAAGTCAAGGTGTAGCTGGACAAACTTTTGCTAGTGTTTCAGAGGGAAAAAAGAGTACAGGATTTAGTCATACATAGGGCTCTCTGAAAAGATTAGATTTGTGACTTATGGATCCCCTCAGTCATCTCAACAGAAGCCAAAAATAGATGGAATTATCCAGGAAAGATCTATAGAAGAGTCTCTTGTCTAATGGAGTGAACCCCCATGACATACATGGGAGACCCACTGTTTTTTTAATGTTATGCCAGCAGAAATTGTGGTAATTTGTTTTTATAGCAATAGAAAACTAACACACCTACCCAATATCCATGTTTCCTGTCTTTGTCAAAGTACCTTGTTTTTATTTTTTGTTTTTTAAACACTTTTTTGTTTAGAGCAGTTTAATGTTCACAGCAAAATTGAGGGGAAGATACAGAAATTTCCTGTATACTCCTTGCCTCCCTGCCACACATGTATAGCTTTCTCCATTATCAACATGCCCTACCAGAGTGGTACATTTGCTACAATTGATGAACCTACATTGACACATCATAATTACCCAAAGCCCATAGTTTGCCTCATGGTTCACTCTCATGTCATATATTCTATGGGTGTGGATGAGTGTATAATGATATGTATCCATCATTATGGTATCATACAGAGTATTTTCACTCCCTAAATATCCTATGTGTTCTGCCTATTCATTCTTCTCTCCCAACCCTCCAATCTCTGGCAACCACTAACTTTTTTTTTTACATTACTAAATTTTTTTTATTATGTTCAGTTAGCCAACATATAGTATATCATTAGTTTTTGATGTAGTGTTCAATGATTCATTAGTTGTGTATAACACCTAGTACTCATCACAACTACAGAACACTTATGAAATAAATGGAGGAAGACACAAAGGGATAGAAAAACATTCCATGCTCATGGATTGGAAGAATAAATGTTAAAATGTCTATGTTGCCCAGAGCAATCTACACTTTCAATGCAATCCCTATCAAGATACCATTGACATTTTTCACAGAGCTGGAGTAAACAATCCTAAAATTTGTATGGAACCAGAAAAGACCCTGAATCACCAGGGGAATGTTGAAAAAGAAAGCCACTTATTTTTTACTATGTTCATAATTTTGCTTTTCCAGAATGTCATATAGTTGAAATTATATAGTATGTAATGTTTTTAGATAGGCTTCTTTCACTTTGAAATATGTATTTAAGTTTCCTCCATGTCTTTTAATGGTTTGGTAGCTCATTTCCTTTCAGTGCTGAATAATATTCTATTGGCTGGATGTACTGGTTTATTTATCCATTCATCTACTGAAGGGCATTTTGGTTGCTTCCAGTTTTGACAATTATGAATAAATCTGCTATGAACATCCATGTGCAGGTTTTTGTGTGAACATAAGTTTTTGACTCCTTTGGGTAAATACCAGGAAGTGTGATTGATGAATTGTATGGTAAGAGTATATTTAGTTTTGTAAGAAACCACTGCCCAGATGTCTTCCTAGGTGGCTGAACGTCTTTCATTTCCATCATCAATGAATGAGAGTTCCTGTTGTTCCACATACTCACCAGCATTGTTTGTTGTCAGTGTTCTGGGGTTTGGACATTCTAATAGGTGTATCTTGTTGCTTTAATTTGCATTTACCTGATGACATATGATGTGGAACATCTTTCCATTTGCTTATTTTTTATTTGTAAATCTTCTTTGGTGAGGTGTTTGTTAAGGTCTTTAGCTCATTTTTTAATCAATTTGTTCTTTTTCTTATTATTGAGTTTTAAGAGTTCTTTATATATTTTGGATAATAGTCCTTTATTAGATGTGTCTTTTGCAAATATTTCCTCCCAGTCTGTGGTTTATTTTTTTATTGTCCTGACAGTGTCTTACACAAATCAGAAATTTTATTTGTAATGAATTCCAGCTTATCAATGATTTCTTTCATGGATGGTGCCCTTGGTGTTGTATCTAAAAAGTCATTACCATACCCTAGGTCATTTAGGTTTTGTCTTATGTTATTTTAAGGAGTTTTATTGCTTTGCCCTTTACCTTTAGGTCTGTGATCCATTTTGAGTTAATTCTTGTGAAGGGCATATGGTCTGTATCCAAATGCTTTTTTTTTTTTTTTGCATGTTGATGTCCAGTTTTTCCAGCACCATTTGTTGAAGAGACTATCTTTGCTCCATTCTTTTGCTTTCTCTCCTTGTCAAAGATCAGTTGATTATATTTATGTGGATCTATTTTTGGACTCTATATTCTGTTCCATTGATCTGTTTGTCTATTATTTCACCATTCTGTCTTGATTACTGTTGTTTTACAGTAACTCTTAAAGTTGGGTAGTGTCAGTCCTTTTCCTTCAATGTTGTGTTGGCTATTCTGGATCTTTTGCCTCTCCATATAAACTTCAGAATCAGTGTCAATATCCACAAAATAACTTACTGAGATTTTTATTGGGATTACATTGAATTTATAGCTCAAGCTGAGAAGAACTGACCTGACCATTTTGAGTTTTCCTGTCTATGAACATGGAATATTTTGCCATAGCATTCATTTTTCTCTGATTTATTTCATCAGAGCT
The DNA here is from genome assembly GCF_054177405.1 of Leptonychotes weddellii. Classification (NCBI taxonomy): domain Eukaryota; kingdom Metazoa; phylum Chordata; class Mammalia; order Carnivora; family Phocidae; genus Leptonychotes; species Leptonychotes weddellii. The sequence goes on from NC_138378.1 coordinate 38,590,957, forward strand.
TTGTAGTTTTTTTCATGTAGATCTTGTACATATTTCCTTAGATTTATACCTAAGTATTTAATTAGGGTGGGTGCTAAAGAAATAGTATTGTGTTTTAAATTTTAAATTCCACTTGTTCATTATTGATATATAGGAAACAATGGACTCTTACATATTTTTTTTTAAGATTTTATTTATTTATTTCAGAGAGAGAGAATGAGAGAGAGCACATGAGAGGGGGAGGGGCAGAGGGAGAAGCAGACTCCCTGCCGAGCAGGGAGCCCGATGCGGGACTCGATCCTGGGTCTCCAGGATCATGACCTGAGCCGAAGGCAGTCGCTTAACCAACTGAGCCACCCAGGCGCCCTGGACTCTTACATATTAACTTTGTATCATCATACTCTCCAATCTTGCTCTAATTGCTAATTAGTTCCAGGAGTTTTTCTGTTGATTCTTTAAGATTTTCTACAAAAATAATCATGTCATCTGTAACAAAGACATACTATTTCTTCCCTCCCAATCTGCATACCATTTATTTCCTTTTCTTTACCTATATCATTAGCTAGAACCTCTAGTATGATATTGAAAATAAATGGTGAGAGGGAATACTTTTGCCTTGTCCCTGATCTTAGTGGAAAGTTTTGAATTTCTCACCATTAAGTATGATATTAGCTGTGGGTGTTTTGCAGGTATTCTTTATCAAGATGAGGAACATTCCATCTGTTCCTAGTTTACTGAGAATTTCTTTTTTCAGCATGAATGGGTGTTTGATTCTAAGAGCAGCAATTGTGCCCTACCACATTTCCCAGCCTCATTCCAGCTAGCTGTAACCATGTAAGTTCTGGCTATTAAGAAATAAGGAGAAGCTGTGAGGTAAGACTTCTAGAATTGTTCCTTAAAGTAGAGGAAAGATGGCCAGGGAATGCCTTTTTGGCCTTTTTCTCCTTCCCTTTTCCTATCTCTGGAGTGTAGATAAGATGGCTGGAGATTAAGCCACCATCTTGGACCATGAAGATAAGTCATGTATAAAGATGGAAGTCATGTGATAAGGAAGGTGGAACAGAAAGAGCTAAGGAACCTATGTCCTCAGTGATTTTATACCACATCTCTTATACCCACTGTACACAACCAACCTCTGGGATTGGGGTCTGTAATGGTTTTTCATTGCTATGTAAACATATTACCACAAATGTGGCAGCTTATAGTAAGTCTTAAAGTTGCTATAAGTTATTATATTACAGTGTCTGTGGGTCAGGAGTCCAGGTATAGTTTAGCTCTTCTCAGGGTCTTGCCAGGCTGAAATCAAGCCCTTGCCAGGGTCTTGTTGGCTGGGGCTACAGTCTCATCTAAGACTTGGTTGGAGTCCTTTTTCAAGCTCATCGGTTGTTGGCAGAATTAATTTCCTTATGTTGTAGGACTAGAGTTCCTATCAGCCAGGGACCACTCTTAGCAATCAGGAGCCACTTTCAGCTCTTTGCCATGTAGCTGCCATAGGTAGTTTGCAACATGGATGCTTGCTTTCTTCCAGGGAAGCAGGAGCAAGTCTATGACTTCTAATCTCTCTTCAGTCTACTATGATGGAGTCTTACATGATCTAACCTAATAAAAAGAGTGATTGTCCCATCATATTCATACTAAAGGAAAGGGGATTATACAAGGTGTGTATAACATGAGTGGGAAACTTGGGGTCCATCTTAAAATTCTGCCCATTGCAGTTGACAACCACCAGGGTCTGAGGGAGTGCTTAACAATACTTGTTGGTTGGTTGGAAAGTTGGCTTTTCTGTCCCAGACCTGGCTTTCTGGCCAGTTCTATTGCTCCCTTGCTGCTGGAACTGTTATAGTCAAGTTCCTCAGCTATCCAGATCAGAGAAGGGGTGCCACAGACAGAGTAAGAGTTAGGGTATTCTCATATTTCTGAAGAGTTTGGACAGGTCAATAAAATTATTACAAAAACAACAGTCATTAAAATTTACCAGGAACTATAGTGGTTTGCTGAATACTTTGCATGCATGAACTAATTGAATCCTCATAATAAAGATAAGCAATAGATGCTATTATTATCCCATTTTGCAGATGAAAAAACAGAAATCAGTAACTTTCTCAGGTTCACACAACTAGCAAGTAGCGGAGTCAGGTTTTGAACCCAGACAGACTGAAATCAATGCCTATACCCAAATCAATGCTGATGGGCACACAAATCAAATAGGAGCTTAAATGCAAATTCTAATTCAGAAGTTCTTTTCTTTTCTTTTTTTTAAGTAGGCTCCACCCTAGCGTGGAGCCAACACAGGGCTCAAACTCACAACGCTGAGATCGGGAGTCAGACACAGACACTTAATAGACTGAGCCACCCAAGTGCCCCTAATTCAGAAGTTCTTGAGTGAGAGGCCTGAGATGCTGCATTTCTAACCAGCTCTAGATGATGCAGATCCAGGGACCACACTTTGAGTAGCAAGGATATAAACTATTATGCTGTGTTGTCCCACAACATTTGGTGGGCATGTCAAACCCTGATGTTGAGTGTGGGAGTAGAAGGTGTAAATGTAGGAATCAATACAAACATCTTCAAATTCTCCAGATGGGAAGATGTTGGAATGAAGAGTGGGGGTTAAGCTTTAAGTATATAAGGAGTTATGAGAGGAATTTTTAGGATCTTAAATTTTCAGGAAGTGTCAATTCTGGATTTGCTTGTCTTCCACTTTCCCAGGTGGTTCAACTCTAGTAGATACAGATTTTTTTCTAGGCCTGGTGCATCCCCTTGAATATCTCCAGAAATAGAGTAGGTCCACAGTGTTTGCCTGTCACCTGGATGACACATGGGGAAGGCAGAGATGTGTACCCACAAATGGTGTGTTTGGGAGTAGTCCTTATGGTCTTGTTTATAGCTTAGAACTGGGAGATCATAAACTTTCTCAGGTTAAGTGGACTAAGTTAGGTGTGGCTCCTCAGGGATCAGATCCTAGGAGGCTGGGCTGCTCCCAACTATTAGTCAGGTGTGAGTTGTGAACTTGCCGGAAGCTCCAGGATAGATGAAGTGTTGTGAGAGAGAGAGAGAAAGGAGAGAGTCTTCGCTTAATGCGGATGGGCTGCACCTGAGAGGGGACAGTCTGTGTAGTGAGTCAAAAGGGGAAGTGGTTCCCAAGGAGAATACAATTCTCAGTTGATTTCTTTTGGTTTGTTTAAGGGATAGATGGGATGTGGAATTTAAGTAGCTGTACCTGGCCAGTGCAAACAGGCACCTGCATACTTTTGGTTCCAAGAAGGGCTTTCCCAGGTTAGTCAGCAGTGTTCCCCAACATGGAAATCTGCATGACAAGCAAAAAGGGCTGAGCTTAACAATGAAGGTAATATGTATTACTCAGTACATGGACCCAGAGGTTTTTAGGTGCATCATTTCATCTATGTCCTGTACAATGCTCATTTTACAAGTGGAGAAATTGAGTACAGGAAACAAGAAAATTGCTGAAGACCATAGAGCCAGTAAATGGTGAGATCAGGGTTTAAATCTCAACCTGTATCTCTGAAGTTTGTTTACTGAACCACAGTGGTGCACTTTCCCTAATAGATGGAGACCAACATTCTTGTTTTACCCAGGTGAGAAAACTGTGGCTTAGTAAATTTAGGGGATTTATCCAAGAGGCTAGGACCCCAGGCAAGGTCTCATAGTTAGCTAACTATGGTAGCACTCATATTTTCTTGGTAATCTCATATTTTTAGTTAGATTGAAAGCTTTCTGAGGGCAGAATCCCTGCTCTATTTCTCTCTGTAGTATGAGCTCCCAGTACAAACTAGGTATTCATCTAATGTCAAGTGAGTGAGCGTGCAGTATCAGACTTAGTTCAGTTGTTAGCTAAATTTGGTATTGGGTGTGAATTTAACATGGTCTTTAGTGGCTAGAACTCTATTTTATTGGGTGCTTGAAGGAGGAATCTTCTAGCAAGGGAGAGGAGCTTGGCTCCCCAGAGTTGTGGCAACCTTCTGTAGATGTTCTCATTACCCAAACCATTTTATCTTTTGACTCATCTCACCACTCTTCCTATAAGCCACCCAGTCTCTTATTCCTCCATCTTAACTACTCGTGGCTTCAGTCACTATGCAGCAGTGTCCAATAGAACTTTCTGTGATGATATAAATGTCCTATACCCATACTGCTTAACGTGGCAGCCAGTAGTCACATGTGGTTATTAAGCCCTGGAAATGTAGCTAATGCAACTAGGGAACTGAATTTTGAATTTTATTGAATTTTAATTAATTTAAGTAGTTACATGTGGCTAGTGATTACCATATTGTAAAAGGTAGATCTAGATTTAACTCCCACATTGCTTCCAATAACCCAGTTCTCTCCCTTGAGCCTCCAAATTAATTTTCATCTGACTACTGAACATTGCCTGACCTCAATGATGAGAAACAAGTTCCATCTAGAATGCCTTATTAACCCCATCCCAAGTCTGAGTTTTGTTTGGGTTCTTGACCTTACCCAGCTGATCACCTACTACCTGGTTGCTTAGCTGGAAGTCACCTTGGTGTTTCTTCCTGCTTTCTTCTACACCTGGAGACTCTCCGTCCTGTTATCCTTCTTCTTGCCAAAGGCTCTGTTCTGATGTTAATCACCTCCTGCCTGGATCTTTGTGATGATCTTCCCATTGAGTCTCTCTTCTTTCTGCTTCTCCTGGCTTGAGGGTGATTGCATCACTGGTCCCAATTCTTCACTCTATAATAGAATCGTTCACCCATCCATTTGCCATGGCTTCATGGTGGATGGACTTTGAGGTAAGGCTTGGTCATGTGACTTGCTTTGACCACTGGGATGTTCACAAGAGTGATTTGAGCAGAGGCTTGGAATGTGCTTGTGGATTTGGGCTTGCCTTTTTTGCACTTCTGCTAGCACTGTGAGAAGAAAATACTTTGGGTAGCTTCTGGTTCAAGGAGGATGAGAGATACATGAAGTAGACCTGGACCCCACTCACAGTCTGGAGCTAAGCCTAGCCAATCCCAGCTAAGGTCACCTATACTTAGCCAAAACACAGGTACAAGAGTGAGAAGTAAATGCTTATTGCTGTATGCCACTATGATTTTGGAGTTTCTGTTACTCAGCAAAATCTAATACGCAATTTTTATCTAGTCTCTCTACTGCCAAGACTCCATTGTGAAACATAGATCTATCTTGTTATTGGTATACAGCGTCTGATTTTTCGGGCAGGATAAAGTTCTAAATGTTTATCCTGGCATGGAAGCCCTGCCTTGCCCAGCCTCAGCTTCTTATTCCATCTCACCCTACCATGATGCTGGTTCATTTACCATCCAGAATACTTGAAGGTTTGAAGCATGGTTTGGACTTTGACTCCTTCATACTTTTGTTTTGTCTTTCCTTCTGCCTGGACTTTTATGCCATACCTGCTTTGTCAATTCCTACTTATTCTTCAAAGCCAGCTTAAATGCCACCACTTAGAAGTGTCACATTTATGACTGCATGGTACTTCATGGTATTACTGTTAGAAAACTCATTTCATGGCATTGTAGCAGGTTGTGTCTGTGACCTGACCTATGCTGATAGCTTTAGGGAAGTGACTTTATTTTATTCATGCTTGTGTCCTTTATATCTAAACCTAACTCATTTCTTGGCAAAAAGTAGATGCTCAAAACAGGTGTAATGAGTAAATTTTAAGGGGCATCATTTGACAGTCTGCCCTTCTAGGCAATGTGATGAGCTTGTGGAGAGCAGATTAATTCAGAGGTCTCATGCAAGCAGCATTCCTGTGGTTCTGAGAGTAATTCTGCCAGGAAAGAAGTTATGCTTGGCAGAATCTGTTAGATATTCTGCCTGTTCTGTTCCAGAATAGATGGGGAGAGAGCATAGTGACATAGTTGGATCACGGGACAAGAGAGCCAGTTTGTTGCCCTGGCTCTGTCACCAACTTCTCCTCCTATCTCACTGAGCTTCAGGTTCTTTGTACAATGAGGCTCTTGGATTTGAGAGTCTCCCCAGGTACTCTGACTTTGATGTACAGCTGGGGTTCCCTCAGAATTCCTCAAGTCCCTAGGAGATATGAAGAGCCATGAAGGATGGGGCAGCTAGATTAGGGGAACTAGCCCCTCACTATGGTCAGGGTACTTGGTTCTCACCAGCTTTCCTGTGCATATATTCCTAGTATCCATATACTGGGTAAAACTGACACCAAAACACAGTAGTTTAAAACAATAATTTATTATTATTTCTCATGCTTTTGTGGGTTGGCTAGGTTTATCTGGGCAGATTTTGCTTGGGATCTCCTCTGTAGTTGCAGTCAGATGATGGCTGGGGATGGAGTTATCTGGGGACTTAACTAGGCTGGACGTCCAACATGCCTCATCCACATGGCTAGCAGCTAATGCCAGCTGTCAGCTGGGGCTGTCACTGGAGCATTGTGTGGACTGTCCATGTGGTGTGGGCTTCTCACAGTATGGTGGCTGACTTCTAAGTAAGAGCATCCCAAGAGTGAGAGTTCCTAGTGTGTCAGGCAGAAGCTGCAAGACTTCTTATGACCAAGGCTCAGAATTCTCAGAACATCATTTTTGCCACATTCTTTTGGATAGTCAAGTCACTAAGGCCAGCCCAGATTTAAGGGGTGGGGCACAGACCCAACCTCTCCATGGGAAGAATGTTGAGGAATGTGCAACCCTCTTCAATTCATCACAGCCTGGGAATGTGCTGAGATAAAGGATCTTGGAACTAGAAAATCTTTTAAGACTAGAAAAGCCCAGGTGAATGTGGCTAAACATTTTGGGGTGACTTGGGGGCTATCCTCAAGGTTGAGAAGGGGAAGTCTAGATTTCACCCTATTTTTAATCAGAGCATCTCTCTGAGGTTCAGATTCAGCTGTTCTTTTTTTTAAAGAGTTCCATGACTTTTATTTTTATTTATTTATTTTTTAAGATTTTATTTATTTATTATGTCAGAGAGAGCGAGAGAAAGCACACACAAGCAGGGGAACAGCAGGCAGAGGGAGAAGCAGGTTCCCTGCTGAGCAAGGAGCCCGATGTGGGACTCGATCCCAGGACCCTGGGATTATGACCTGAGCCGAAGGCAGACACAACCTACTGAGCCACCCAAGTGTCCCAAGAGTTCCATGACTTTTAAAGTTAATGTCATGATCAGGATTTGGTATGGGTCCCATAGCCTTAGCAAACAAATGTATGTTGAGTAAGTTGTCCCCTATGCATTTATAGGCCAGTCTGTGTACCCACAGCAGAAGACCGAGATGCAGGCTTGGCCTGACCTTATAGACAGAAGTGCCTTCTTAGATTGGGGCTTCTCAGGAGCCTGGGAAGAACTTGAGAAGTCTCTCTTCACATGGAAAAACACACTTTGAACCTTTGTTAAAGTTCTCATTGGTCTAGATTTCTCTTAGTATTTTGTTAAAATTAACTACAAAATAGAGACCAGGTGTGAGAATTCCTTGAGCAGACAAAACCATTTCACCCATATAAGCAAAACTAAATCTAGCTTATTTCATCAACATAAGCAAAACTTAGGTTATTTTTTGTAAATGTCTCTGATAATCATAAAAGAAACTTAAGTCATCTTCCTAAAACTAATGAGAGAACTTTTAATTTAATTTTTTAAACAATTTTATTTAAATTTAATTAATTAACATATAGTATATTATTAGTTTCAGAGGTAGAGTTCAGTGATTCATCAGTTGCATGTAACACCCAGTGCTCATTACATCACGTGCCCTCCTTAAAGCCCATCACGCAGTTACCCCATCCTCCCACCTACCTCCCATTCAATAACCCTCAGTTTGTTTCCTATAGTTAAGTCTCTTATGGTTTGTCTCCCTCTCTGATTTCATCTTATTTTATTTTTCCCTCCCTTCTCCTATGATTCTCTGTTTTGTTTAAGTTCCATATATGAGTGAAATCATATGATAATTGTCTTTCTCTCATTGACTTATTTCACTTAGTACCCTCTAGTTCCATCCACGTTGCTGCAAATGGTAAGATTTTTTTTTCAAGATTTTATTTATTTATTTGATGGAGAGAGACACAGCAAGAGAGGGAACACAAGCAGGGGGAGTGGGAGAGGGAGAAGCAGGCTTCCTGTGGAACAGGGAGCCCGATGTGGGGCTTGATCCCAGGACCCTGGGATCATGACCCGAGCTGAAGGCAGATGCTTAACAACTGAGCCACCCAGGCGCCCTGCATGATTTCATTCTTTTTTTTTTTTTTTAAAGATTTTATT
>NC_138378.1:38599258-38612526 GCF_054177405.1 Leptonychotes weddellii
TAAAGATTTTATTTATTTATTCATGAGGGACAGAGAGAGAGAGAGAGAGAGAGGGACAGAGAGAGAGAGAGAGAGAGAGGCAGAGGGAGAAGCAGGCTCCCAAGGAGCAGGAAGCCCGATGCGGGACTCGATCCCAGGACCCTGAGATCATGACCTGAGCCGAAGGCAGACGCTTAACCATCTGAGCCACCCAGGCGCCCGATTTCATTCTTTTTGATAGCTGAATATATTCCACTGTGTGTGTGTGTGTGTATGCCACATCTTATTTAACCATTCATCTGTCGAAGGACAACTGGGCTCTTTCCATAGTTTGGCTATTGTGGACAATGCTGTTATAGACATGGGGGTACAGGTGCCCCTTTGGATCACTACATTTGTATCTTTGGGGTAAATCCCTAATAGTGCAATTGCTGGGTCATAGGGTAGCTCTATTTTTAACTTCTTGAGGAACATCCCTACAGTTTTCCAGATAATTACTTTTAACCAATCCTCTGCTATCTGGAAACCGCATTATAATAACCAATCATTGTAAAGATAAACAACTTCCTCATTTTCACTTTATAAACCATCCTGTAATGCCATGCCCCTGAGCTTCATATAATTTTTAAATTTGAAAGCTCTAGTTCACAAACTGTTCTGATCTGCCCAATAAAGTCTTACTAAATACTATTTATTGACCTAGTGGGTTTAATTTTGCTATTTCTGGATTTTTGACATTGTTAACTCAGTTTTCCACTTGAAGTCTGGGTCCACAGGTCCAACCTATAGCACTTGTCACACTTCTATCATCTGGTTTATCATGAACATTAAAAGGAGGTACTGACTGAAGCCCTTTTTGAAAAAGCCTAAGACCATACACTTCCTGTGCTGTTAGTTGTCATTTGCCCCATTAGACTGAAATCTCCTTGAGGATAGGAAGTGGGTTTTCCCCATCTCTCTGTTCCCCTGGTATCCTATTTGCACACAGGAGGTTCTCAATGACTTTTATACCTAGGTTGGATGAACTTAAAAGTTCCAAGCTGTCCTAATGACTGTTTCCTTGGGAATCCGTTCATGAGTCTCTGAATGGCCCTGAATTCAGTGCTTTGAAGAAAATGTTTTGCACTTAAAAGGGAGAGGGCTATCTTTCCTCCTTTGATGGATTGGTGGCTGGGCTAGGGTGAAGAGAGGTGACTCACCACAGAGATTAGAGTGGACAGGGAGGGGAGGAAGTCTTGGCTGGTCATGCTGCTTGGGGAACTGCTCCAAGAATGGGCTTGTCATGCTCCTTGTCTGCTTTTAGTCATTGGGGTTATTAGGTTCTGTTGTACATGGCCCTAACTCTCAACTCTTAGAAGTATGGAAAGATAGGTTGAGAATAATCCAAATCCGAAACCTGCCATATATTTGTCATGATTCAATTTCCCTTTTCAGGCACCACACTGAGTATGTGTATTTATGTGTGTCTGATGGAGGCCTGGGAATTAGATAACTTTAGGACAGTTGGCTGTTCAAGCACATGTCCTTGGCCCCTCTGGGTGTAAATATCAGTGGAAAAAATGGAAAAGCAATAACTGGTCCCTGTAAGGGCAGCACTCACCCTGCCACTTCCCTCTCCCTCAAATTAGTGGTTGGTTCATCTCTTAAGAATGGCCAGGTTGAAGGGTTCTTCCTGGTGTGTGTGGCTGTTTGCTGGTGGTGACTTGGGGTAAAAGGAGTGAATCTTTCTGGACTGATGAAGCCAGACAATACGGAGGTCTTGAGCCTTCAGTAATGGAATCTGTCTTGGTTTGAGTTTCCTCCCAAGAGTAGAGTCTGAGACTGGGGCTTGGGTGCAGGTAGTTTTCTAGGAGGTGATCTTAGGAGGCAGAAGGGTGGAACCAAGGAGGATGAAACAAGGGAAGAGAAAGAATCAAAATGACGATATATTACTGTGAGCATCAAACAAATACTCTGTTTTACAAAGACCTCTAAGAAGTATAGAGAATGTCCCCCTGAAATGACAAGAGGCTGGGGCACTTGTCCACTAGTGCCTTCTTCCCACTTTGGCTGTGGGTAGCCCCTAGAATGTTGATGCCCCGCCATCTTGGCTGCTCTTATGCTGGGCCTAGAAAGGTCCTACAGTGTTTTAGAAGGATCTGGGAGAAGAAAGTGGAAATACAGGTGGGATGTGCTTGAGGATGTGCTTATCAGTGAGAGGTGAGTCTGCACTCACAGGGAACTGCTCACCAAGCAGGCTAAAATCAGAGGTGAGCTGAACAGATGTGATGTAGGTCATCTTCTACTTTCAGTAGGGATGACTTCTGATGATGTCTTGAACCATAAGGAGTAATGGGCCCGTAGGACTTACTCATTAGCCTTGACTAATTCAGGAATGTTTAAAATAGAATTGTTGCTAGTTAGAAGACCCACCACTATTGTCTACTCCCGGCTTTCTTTTACCAACTTGAGGTATTTTCTCATCTGAGACCAAAAATATTCTACTAAAAACATGTGCTTCATATTTATCTTCAGTTTTACCATTTTCCACTTCATTTCATTTTTTAAAAAATTTTATTATGTTATGTTAGTCACCATACAATACATCATCAGTTTTTGATGTGGTGATCCATGATCCATTGTTTTCATATAACACCCAGTGCTCCATGCAGTATGTGCCTTTCTTAATACCCATCACCAGGCTAACCAATCCCCCCTTCCCCTCCTCTCTAAAACCCTGTTTGTTTCTCAGAGTCCATAGTCTCTCATGGTTCATTCTTCCCTTTGATTCCCCCCCTTCATTTTTCCCTTCCTTCTTCACTTCATTTCTTTAAGGAAATCCAAATATTTGAAATATTTGAAGAGATAATGACCAAAAATTGTCTAAAATTAATGAGAGACCATAAGCAAGAGGCTCTGTGAACCAAATCAGGAGAAAAATAAAACATACACACACACACGTGCACATCATACTCAAACTGCTGAAATCCAAAGATAAAAACTGGCATCCAGAGAGAAAATAAATATTATATAAAAAAAGAATAAAAATAAAAGCATTTCTTCTGTTCCATTCTCTCTTTTTTTTCTCCTCTTGGGACTTCAATTATATGTATGTTAGACTGCTTAATATTGTCCCACAGCTTCTGAAAGTTTGTTCTATTTTTCACTCTTTTTTTCTTTTTGGGCTTGAGTATGTATAATTTTTATTGACCTATCTTTAAGTTCATTGATTTCTTGCTCAGCTGTGTGCAGCCTGCTGATAAGGCCAGAGGAAGAATTAATCTCTGAAATTGCATTTTATATTTCCAGCATTTCCCCTTGACTCTGACTCACTGCTGAAATTCCCTATTAGTTCATGTTCCTATTAAATTCATCAGATTTGTATTCAGTGTTTCCATTAGATTTCTTAACATAGTGATCAGTTGTTTTAAAGTCTGTGTCTGACAGTTCTAACATCTGAGTCATGTGAGTCTGGTTCTGTTGGTTGTTTTATCTTTCTACATTTGTTTGTTTTTTCTTTTGTGTATCTCAGAATTTTTTATTGCATGCCAGATATGATTGTAGAAAAACAGTTAGAGACTGAAGTAAACAGTATTTATACCCAGAAAAGGATGTGCCTCTTTTTTCAGACCATCAGCATGGGTGTTTCAGTCAGTCTACTTAGGAATCGAGCTGAGTTTTTGATTTTGTTTCTGCTATCATTTCCTTCAGTACACCACAGACTTCAGATTCCTCTATTGGTGAGATGCTGTTATCCTGTGCTTATGTGGGGATTGGAGTGCTTAGGGGGTTGTCTCAGTGTTCCTGTTTCACATTCAGCTTTCAGTAGTAACTGTGTGGTCAATTTCTCCAAGATCTTGACACTCCTGAATAATAGACTTTGTTGCTTGTTACTTGGTGCTCTTGATGGGGACTGGGGATGGGGAGTGTCTTATTTTGCTGGTCTAGCCTCAGGCTTAGGCAGTGTACCTGAGTCTCAGAGATAGGGATTCTTCAGCATACCTTCCACTGTCATGGAAACCAAACTTTGCAGGGTTTATCTGTGGTTGGATCTTGGTTGGGAGAGAGTTTTCTGCCCCCTTTCAGTAGTAGCAAATCTCTGCTTTGTATTGGTGTAGTATTCTGGGCTCAAGAGCATTTCTTTCCCATACTCCAGCAGGTTAAGGCTGTTGCTTCATCTGAAGGAGGGTCTGGGAAGTGTGTAGGTGTTGTGCTTATACTGCAGTGGCAGCAGATCACCACCTGCCTACCTGCACCACCTTGGGGCACTCATTCCAGTATCCTCTCTTGCACCAGTCTTTCCATGTGCTTCTGGTGAAGGCCCATAACAAAGAATTTGTGAGCAACTTAGGAGCTCTCTTTGTGCCTGGGACTCCCAGTAATTCTAAACTGATATTGTGGCCCACACTTGACTTTTTAGAATTCACTAAAATTTTAGCTGATTTCTTCTTACCTACTTTTGTGGTGACCTCCTTTGTCAGGCTGTGGTGAGCTGACAAAGGTGAAACAGTTTGTGTGATCCCTGACTCCTCAGAGGGGTTTTCATCCTTTGGAATTTAGTTCACTTGCTTGACTTGTGACCTTAACTCTCTGATGGGCTCAAAAGAGTTATGTTTTTGTAGATTTTCTGGCTTTTCCTCATTGTTAGAGTAAGAAGAAGTGTTCTCTTATGACTTTCTACATCCTTTGTGGAAGTGGGGCAGCTATTATTTGAATGTCTACTATATGCAGGAAACTGGGCCAGGTTCGGTTTGTTGACTTTGCACCATGACTTGTCTTTTTTGACATATCCCTCTTGATGGACAACTTATTGATTTGTAGAAAAGCCACTTTCCGGGTTTCTCCCTCAACTTTAAACATCAGTCTTTGGGATAGCAAGGCCCCACCCCAGTCCTGTACCAACATTCTGGGATACCATCCTGGCCCTGGCCCAGCATCACTTGCTTGGGGGGGATGGTGGGCACATCTATTTTTCTATCTAAGGGTAGTGTGGCAGAGTAGGAGGAGATCAGGTATGTTGTCAGAACTGATAACTCCATGAGAGTGTTGACCAGATGTCCCTTCACTCAAGGGTGAGTTCAAGCAGATCTCCTCAGTTTCTCTTGTTTTTAACATTAGAGGTTGGACCAAGTTTCCTTAGAATGGATACCCTCCAGACCATGGTGGGCCAGTGATTCCTGGAGTTTTGGGATTTATAGGCACATACATATTTTCTCATTCAAGAGGTAATAAAAAGGCAACTGCTATCATGTGGGGTTATAAGAAATGCTCTGTGTTAAAAGTAGTGCTTAGGTTTGGGAAGGAGGAAACCACTGCTGAGCTTCTGTGGATTTTAGGCAGGGTTAGCACCCCTGTCCTCCACCATTTCATTTGGGCCATCTCAGACTTCACATAGCTTATTTCTTGGGCAGATCAGTGGTTGCCTGGGGGCCAGGGTTTGGGGGAAGGCAGTGAGAACTTTTTGGGAGATGGAAGTGTTGCATCTTGATTGTGATGGTTGTTACGTGGGCCTGTTGTATGTATTTAGCAAGACTCATTGGACTGTTTTTATTAAATGAGTGAAATGTGTGGGGTGCCTGGCTGGTTCATTTGATAAAGTATGATCTCAGGGTCATGAGTTCAAGCTCCACTTTGGGTGTAGACCTTCCTTATTAAAAAAAAATAAAATGGGTGAAATGTGTTGTATGTAAATTATACTTTAATACAGTTGATTTAATAATTGAAAACTGCTGCTTCAGACTACTGTTTCTCAAATTTTAAAATGTCCATGCTCCTTTTGATTAGACTAACAACCTCACATTGTTCTTTAGTTACTTAGAACTTCAAAATAAATTAATTGTAGTAAGAAAGAGCAATAAAAACAATAGTAATTTTAGAATATGCTCTGTTAATTTGGAGGTAAGACTAATAAGATAGGTACCTGGCTTCCAACTATTCAGAATTTGTATTTGTTTTTTATTGTTTTTACTTCATTTTGTGTGTGCAAGTGTGTGTGTGTGTGTTTAAGAAATACATACTATTGATATATTTGAAGTTCCCTTGGCTACAACCATTTCATCTCAATCTCACTTCTGACCTCTGTCCTTGCATTTGCTCCCTTTCTTCTTGGAGGCAATAGTACAAAAGTTTGGTGGATATTCTTCCAGTCAATTTTTTAAAAAAGATTTTATTTATTTATTTGAGAGACAGAGTGAGCGAGAGAGAGCACATGAGCAGGGGCAGAGGAAGAAGGAGAAGAGTCCCCCCTGCTGATCAGGGAGCCCAGTGCATGGTTTGATCCCAGGATCCTGAGATCATGACCTGAGTCAAAGGCAGATGCTTAACTGACTGAACCATCTAGGAGCCCCTCTTCCAGTCTATTTTTTGACATCTTTTCATATACATATATATACCTAACAACAGCCCACAGTATTGTTTTGAATTTTGTTTGTCAATTTATGCATTCAGTTTCAGCAGATACAGATCATTCTGCAATTTGCTTTTGCAATCAACATTATTTTTTGAGACCTACTCATAATGATATATATCTAGGTCTAGGTAATTTCTCTTACTGTTGTGCAGATTTCCATTATACTAATATACCACAACTTAGTTTATAATTTTCCATTTTTTGGTTATTGTTAGGAACATGTAGCATGATCTTCCTTTTTTCTAACTGCACAGTGCATCCCAAATCCCACCCAAGGATCCTGATGTTCACATTTTCCCCTTCCATTATTCTGACTCTATTGAGAGTCACTGTTCTAAAACAGGTGTTGGCAAAAGTTTTCTTAAAGGGCCAGAGAGTAAATATTTCAGGTTTTGCCAGCCAGTGGGTAAAACTGAGATTATGATGTGGGTATTTATATAGCCATTTAAAATGTAGCCAGTAGAAAAAGTAAAAACCATTGTTAGCTCATAAACTGTGAAAAAGCAATGACTTGCTGGGATTTGGTTCATGCACTATAGTTTGTTGATCCCTACAGACTCTTACAGTTCTAGACAATTTTCTGGTTCTAGTATGAATTTATTAATTAATAGATAAATTAATCCATGTGTTAATCATACACATACACACAGTTTTGCGTGCACACACACACACACACTGTAAGAAGTTAGGTTGTTGTCACATTCATACTTCTTGTTGAGGAAAACCCCAGGGGAAATGGTTGCCCTTGGTTTTTAGAAGCAACAGTCCTGGCAGTGGCTCCATTTTCTACCTCCAAGGTACCTCATGTTTCTGTGCCCTCTTAGCTGGTGGTGTACCCCTTTCTCTGGTGACTGGACACATAACAATGATGCTTCTGTTTCATGGCTGTTTGTAGTTGTAGGAACACAAAGGTACAATCTTCCACACACCCTATGACACTCTTACAAGGAATGTGATTTATGCATTGGGTAGGGTCCCCATGTTCTCAAGGACAAAATGCTGTGAGGTGTTTGGAGGAGCAATAGAAGGCAGAGCCATACAAATGGGCAGAACTCTGGAAAACACAGACATTAGGGAGCATCAAAGGGTTTGACTTCATCTTTCTAAAGATAGGGTAAGAATGGGATATAAGCATGGGGGAAATACCTACCCCATGTTCCCCAAGATGACTAGGAAGGCAAGATTAATGGAATAGATAACAATAAAAAAAGACTCAGATTAAATCAGTTTTTCATAAAACCCAAATCCTAAGTAGAATTTGGCATGGCCATTTTCTGTCCTCCCAGTAGGATGACATTCAGATTCACTGTGACAGTTGACATCCAAGCTACTCTTTACCATTTTTGGGCAAAGGCCTGAGTGCTAGGACATGCTGGTACACTTGTCCCTGGACCATCAGACACAAGGGCCAATTTTGAGCATCTGTGAGTAGTGTGCCTACTTGAGCTGGCTGCTGACACTCCTTTTGGCCCTGTTGAATTGGGTGTGGTGGAACCTGTAGGCGTTCCCACTAGACTGAGTCTCCTCAGCAGAGACACCCTATCTTGATTCTTCTGCATTCCAGTCTCCCAGGCCTGCTGCATAGAAGAGCCTGAAGAACTTTTGGTTGAACAGAACTAAAAAGCAGCTTGGGAGGGTCAGAGAGGAGAGGAGACTGACTGATTGCCCAAGAGCCCTGAGGGCACCATCAGTGACCAGCATTCCCAGGTGGATGCCTGCCTCACCTGAGCCCCCTATGAGCAGCAGTAGCTAACATCCATAGAGGGCTTTCTCTCTGCCAGACACTGCTCCAACCCTTACATACTTTCTCTCTTTTAGTCACCAGTACCTTTGGAGGTAGGTACCAGAAGCATCCACATTGTACAGATGAGGAAGACTTGAAAGTCTGAGGATGCACTTTGTCCCCAACCTCTATTCTTTGACATGAGGTCCATATGGGACACTGACCTTCAGTTTACTTCTTCCTGTGAATGGGCAGCTTGTCCCAGACCCTGGGCTGTCATGCTGGGTGAGCTCATAACAGGATCTGTGCACTTTGGAGAGCAGAGTTTCCCCAGACTCAAGACCTCGTGGAGCCCAATCTTCATTTGACAGTGAGGAGAAACTCCTGCTCCAAGTTTCCCCAGCTAGGTCTAGAGCCCCCCTAGGATTCTAAGACCCATTCATTCACACTGCCCCTCCTGCTGACAGAAAAGCATTTTCTAAAACAATTTTGCTCATGTGACCTATTTTCTAGGTTGTATTTTCCCAGATGAATATTTTGTGTGTGTGGATAAGTGGATGCCTTATAGAATTGTCATGGGATGTTTAGTCTAGGAGAAAAGGCTAATTTTTGGCAAGGATTCTGTGGCTGAGGGAGACTGAGGCAGCCCTGCCCTCCAACATCTGTAGCTGTCCAACATCCTGAGGTGGGGTCAGCCCGACAGCGTTCTCAGGAGGCCTTCTCTGCCTGATTGCCTGGGTCCACAAGTCCTACATACTTATTCCAATGTTTAGGGCATTGTCTAAGAAAGTGATTTTAACTGTTGCTGGAAAGACATCTTTGTTCCCTAGAGTTTTGGATGCATATCATTTTCCAATTTTAAAAAACGAGAGTGATATTTTGCTGGTTGGGTCTGTGAAAGGAAGGAACAGGGTCATAGTCACTCTCTGGCTGCCTGTCCTTCCCTCTCCTTCCCATATGCTCATCTCTGCTGTTGGCCTGGGAGAGCCCATGTCCTCACTTGGCTCCCAACCTTCACCTTCATGGCCCCGGGATGTTATATCTCTGTCCTGTCAGATTCGTCCTCCCTCAGCCTCTGGTTTCCAAGAAACAGAAAACCTGAGTGGCTGGTTTCTGTACCTTCTAGTTGTCCACATCTGACCTGGAACTATTTTGAGGTTATTTATCCTGACTTTTCCCCAGTGTCATCTGACTCTGGCATTAACCTGAAAAATGCCAAACCTCTCTGTCATTCCCTGGGCCAGACCAACATTTCCAGGCCAGGCCTCATTCTCTCTGGGAACTGAGAGCAAGTGGGTATCAGTGTGGGGTCTTCACCAGGGACCTCCCTCACAGTGCCTTATGCCCTCATCAAGGCTACAGTGGTGCCCACCCAATGGGCAGCACGAGGCAGTGGTGATGAAGGTAAACATGTCATGGGTTTCCAGACCAGACTGCACCACAAGATATACCTGCAGGGCTTACAGAAATATAGAATCTTGGGTCTTACATCAGTTAGCTTTTGCTGTGTAACAAACTGCTTCAAAGCATAATGGCTTAAAACATCAGCCACTTATGTAACTCATGATTCCATAGGGGGTTCTTTTGGTCTGTGCTTGCTCATCTGATCTTGGTGGGTTTCCCTTAGGCACTGTGGTCCACTGGAAGGTTGACTGAGGCCTGGCTTATCTAGGAAGACCTCCCTTACATCTGCTGGGGCAACCAAGGCAACTGGACTTCAAGTCTTTTAGCTTCCTGCAAGCCAGCTCAGGCTTGTTCACATGGAGCCACAGAATCCAGGAGCTGCCAGAGGGTGAGCCCTGAAGCACAAGCTCCTCTCAAGTCTCTGCTTGTGTCACGTTTGTCATGGCCTGTTGGTAAAGCTAGTCACATGGACAAGCCCAGAGTCTTTGTGGGATGGGACCACTCAAGGTCATGGGTACGAGAGGTGTGAACAAATGGAGGGCATTACTGAAAACATCTACCACAGACATACTGAATTTGGAGGGTGGCCCCAGGAATCCCTAGTTTTCACTGGTGCCCTGGGCCATTCTCACACAAGAAGTCAGTTGGAGACCACTGAACACAATGATGGGTTGCATTGATGGGATGTGTGCAGAGGCGAGGCAAGTAACAAATGCTTGATGTCGCAGGTGTGGGGCAACGGGAGACCCTCAGTCTGGGCAAGCTGGACAGTCCCCAAATGGAAGAAATTCAAATTCACTTTTCTTAACATACTGACCAGGCCAAACCATTTAGGTCCAAGTGGCACATGGTTGTAAGCCGGTGGCCCTGTTTTATCATGATGATTTCCCAAACTGTTGGAAAGACAGGTGGCCCTGGAAGGAGAGGCCCCTCATCACTCCACAGAGACCATTACTTGCATCCCAGCTGTCCTACCATGGGTACTTATGCAGGGCAGCTGGCACACAGGAGGCCTCCCTCTCTCCCTCCCTTCTTGGACTCAAGCTTACCCTTCTGCTGAGATCTTCCCTGACTGGTCTCCACTTTATTTCTCATTCTGGCACTTCCCACCATGTGTTTTCTCTGTTTATGGGTTTCTGCCCCTCTCTCCCAGGAGAACATAAGCACCAGGGACTCCTGTCTGTTTGTCCACTTCTGGACCCTCAGACCCTTGCTCTCAGCAGGCACTTCATGAATATTTCTTCAATGAATGGAACTCCCTCGCTCTCATTTTTAATTTTGATTATTCCTCTTTGTTGCTCAGGGTCTGGCCTCAGGAACAGTGCCAGCCTGGCTTCAAGCATCTCTCCCAGTACTCTGTGCTTACTCTGTGGACTGAAGCGTGTTAAAGAGATAGAGTCCTACGTATGCCCTTCTTCCCCCCAAATCATTTGCCCTGTAAGAGTTTTCTCTTGAAGATTCTCAGAGATGGATGAAACCTCCCATTGTCTCTGAGTCAGGCCTCATCTGAGGAGGAGCCAGGAGGGTGGGAGGGACTGTGAGACCTGGGAGTGAGTAGGTGTTTGGAGACCTTTGCTTTAGGTGTTCTTCCTCTCAGTATTTGTTATTATTTATTATTATTATTATTGTTATTATGGTGAGAATATTTTTTAATTAAAAATATTTTATTTATTTATTTGTCAGAGAGAGAGAGCCCAAGGGAGGGGAGCGGCAGGCAGAGGGAGAAGCAGGCTCCCCGCCGAGCAGGGAGCATGATGCGGGGTTCGATCCCAGGACCCTGGGATCATGGCCTGAGCCAAAGGCAGACGTTTAACTGACTGAGCCACCCAGGTGTCCCAATAGTGAGAACATTTTAGTTCAACTCTCAGCTAATTATAATTATATGATACAAAGTTATCAATTATAGTCGCCCTGTTATACATTACAGCCTCATCTCATAGCTGAAAGTTTGTACCCGTTAACTAACCTCTCCCTACCCCTTCATCCTTCCAGCAGAGGCAACCACTTTTATACTCTCTGTTTTATGAATTTCACTTTATTTTTTAGGTTCCACATATAAGTGATACCATGCAGTATTTGTGTTTCTTTGTTAACTTAGCATAATGTCCTCAAAGTCTATCCCTGTTGTAATGGCAGGATTCCTTCTTTTCTCAGGTTGAATAGTATTTTGTTGTATATATGTACCCTATCTTTACCCATTTATCCCTGACAGACACTGAGGTTGTTTCCTTGTCTTGGCTACTGTGAATAATGCTGTACCACCTGGTCTTTAGAATGAAGACTGTTAGGACTATAAGGACCATATCTATGAGAGAACTGGAAGGGGAGAGGAGTGTGTGTGTGGCCAGCATGGGGCATGCAACTCAGTGTATCACAGGGCCCCTTACTTAACTGGGGAGCATTTGAATTTGCTCCCCCAGATCTTATAGGTGAGGAAACTGAGCTTCAGGAATGTTAGAAATTCTGCCACAGTCCCAGAGCCAATTTGAGACCCCACCTTCCCACTTCCCAGCCCACTGAAGTCCCACCACACCACCCTGTCTCCTCTTAACCTAAAGGGGTGAGCAAACCAGATTTTTCCTTACCAAACCAAATTCCAGCTTGACTGCCCCTGAAGTAAACAATATGCATGGGCCCAAAAATGCTTTTAGAAAAAGAGAAAAGGATTTAAGCATTATATAAAGATAAACAGAAATCCCAGGAAGCTGGGGTTCAAATTGTTCAAGAGGGAAAGAGAACCCCCCCAAATGGGCTTTTGATGAGTCTGTTTAGAATACAGGGGAGCAGGAAGAACAACATGGCAGGACCCAGTCTTCTCAGAAATGCAGTGGTGTTGGAATTCCTGCATAGTGTTTGGGGTGAACCTCCTGCAGCACATATCTATCTCTCTGTTACTGCTCATCCAACCGCTTGGGTTTGCATCTCTCTGGAAGCAGGAGGGAGCAGCCCAGGCTGTTTTAGATCACAGTTTACCGGCTGGAGATATGGCACTTTTTCAAGGGCCAAATGTTCAAGGCAGACGCACCATGTTCCCATTAGGAAATGCAGGACTTATTGGATGAGAAATCTCACATAAAACATGAAAATCCAGCAGTTCCAAGTATCAGAGGAGTTGCAGATCCAGGTCTTTTTCCGATATGCCTCAAAGCATGTCCAGATGGCCCACTGGGAAAAGCGTGTTGCTTTATGATGCCAAGAGATGGGCCTGCAGAGGTCTCCCCTAGTCTGGGCCAGGTGGGGCGGGTGGCATCACTAACTGGGCCTGGACCCAAATGACACTTGTTCAGAGGAGAAGCGCTGTGCTTCATTTGTGGGATAATAGGTGTTCCACCCCAGCCCCATCTCTTTCCTGGGGGTCTGGCAAGAGGGGAGGCTGGTCTGCCCCTGCCAGAGCATCCCAGAATATAACCCAATCGGCCATTATTGCACCAGGAGAGCATTTGCTCAACCCACCTTCTCGAGTGTTCTTGGCTTTTAAGGCCAGTGAGACACTGATTCTGCAGAGGCGTTGGTGAGGATAAAGTGGCCTTTTATAGGTGCCTCTCAGAGGTGTCAGCCATTTTAGGGGCAGCTCTTTTTTTTTTTTTTAATAGTTAAAATGGCAAATTTTATGTTATATATATTTTATCACAATAAAAATTTTTTTTTATTCTTATGTTAATCCCCATGCATTACATCATTAGTTTTAGATGTTGTGTTCCATGATTCATTGTTTGTGCATAACACCCAGTGCTCCATGCAGAACGTGCCCTCTTTAATACCCATCACCAGGCT
>NC_138378.1:38612626-38621662 GCF_054177405.1 Leptonychotes weddellii
GAAGTTGGAAATGCTTCCCTACTAAAGGAAGTCTACTTTGTTGTCTGAAGACCAAGAAAAGAATTTGACAGGGCTGCCAGTAAGATTTATCGTCAACTTCAAAAACAACAGAGGCAGAAGCACCTGCCAGCTTAATGGGGTTATTTCCCATTTCTACCTCAATTTTATATGTGCAACCAGACCATAGCCCTGAATTCCAGGTCTGTCTATCCAACTGCCTACTTGGCATCTCACATTTGACACATCTGAGATAAGTTGCTAACCCTTCCCATCCACCTCAGACCCTCCGTGTCTTTCCCATCTCAGTCAATGGCAAATCCACCCTTCCAGGAGCTCGGGCAGAACATCTTCCAGTCACTCGTGACTCTTCCCTTTTGCTCATACTCTACACGCAATCCATCAGCAAATGCTGGAGGCTGGACTTCTGAAACATACCAGAGTCTGCCGGTGTTTATGGCTCCTACAGCCATCATCCTGGTCTGGGCCATTCTCACCTCTTTCCTGAAGTATTGTGGCAGTCTCCTAACTGCTCAGCTGTGTATTACCATCTTTCCTCAGCAAGCAGACTGATTATCTTAAAAACATAAGTCAGATTATACCATTCTGCTCCAAACCATTCATGGCCTTTCTTTCTAACTATAGTAAAATCCAAATTCCTGACTGTGGTCCTGCATGCTCTGGCCTACCACCCCCTTTCTGACCTCCTCTCCAATCTGCTTCCCAAGTCCCTACCTCAGGACCTTTGTGCTTGCTGCATACTTCCCATTGAGCTAACTATCTTGGAGCAGTTAGATGATGGCTCCCACCAGATCTGCTATTGTCGATGCCCTGGAGCCTTGTCCAGTCTCACAGTGGCTTGGGCAGACACTGTGGTGCCTGTCCATATCCCGCCACCTATACTCACCTTTCTCATGTGGGTTGATGGCTTCCTGGTGGGGGCACCTCCCACCCCAGGTGGTGTGCTCAAAGCTTGCATGGGACAGGCCAGGTGGGATTTGGAAAGTACCCCAGCCTCCTCATCCCCAGGATGTGGCAACTCTGAAGTCTGTTAGACCATGATCTCCCAGAGGGCCCCAGTAGGACTGAACCCTGTCTGTCCACAGTGTTATTTGACTTGATAACACAAGTGTTATTTGCTGCCTTCCCATCCTTGTGGATCTTTGTGTTTTCTGGGATAATCTTCCAAATAAATCATTGGCTTTCAGGTCCTCATCTCAGGGCCAGCTTCTGGGGCTCCCATATGAAGGAAATGACTTTCAGGCTCTTCTGTCATGAGTGTCATCCAGAAAGACAGTCCAGATGGAAGATCCTGTCCACACCTTGTGACCCAAAGCCCAGCGTGCCAAGTCCCACTTTCCCAAAGAGACCGCTGCTCATGGCTTCCATGTGGACAAATGGCTGTGGGTCTTGAAAATGTCAAAGCAGACACATTGTGAGGCCAGGAACGAAGTCTTACTGCCGTGTTATGTGTGCTTTCTCTCTACTCTCCCCTCATGTGCCAGTGGACCAGCCTCACTGGAGTTGAGAATTTGCCTTTCATCCTCTAGCAAGAAGAGAAAGTGACCCCAGTTCCCAGGGCCCTTGGAATTTCAGAACCCGGATTTTTTTTTTTCATGAGAGATAGAGAGAGGCAGAGGCAGAGGGAGAAGCAGGCTCCCCGCGGAGCAGGGAGCCCGATGTGGGACTCGATCCCAGGACCCTGGGATCATGACCTGAGCTGAAGGCAGACGCTTAACCAACTGAGCCACCCAGGAGTCCCAAGAACCCGGATTTTTCAGAGCGTGCTGGTCACCATGTCTGTGAAACAAACCACCTTAAACCTAATGGCTTAAGACAATGACGATATTTATTTTGCTCACAAATCTGCAGTTTGGGCAGCGCTTGACAGGGTCAGTGCATCTCTGTTCCCATGACAGTAGCCAGAGCACCTCCAAGGCCTAGGGCTGGGATCTCCACACATCCTGGCTGGAAGCTGACAGTGAAGGGTAACGGGTGGTCCTCAGGCATCTCTCTCCGTCCTCTGCTATCTTTCCACAAGATCTCTTCAGTGCCAGACTCAGGTAGCCAGACTTCTTACAAGGTGGCTCAGAGCTCCAAAGGTGCATATGCCAGGGGGAGAGAGCTTTGTGGAAGCCGTGCCACTCTTTATGGCTGGCCTAAGAAGTCACACAGCATCACGTCTGCTGCATCCCGTTGGAGGGAGTGACAAAGGTTCACCCATATCTGGTCACCTTTGCCACACAGATCTCTGCTCTCAGGTCCACTGGTGGATCCATTGGTGGATCTCTGCTCTCAGGTCCACTCATGGCTAGAAGCTTCTAGTCTGCAGAGAACACCTCTGCAGGCCACCAGCGGCACTGGTTAATGATGGTGTAACAGGGGTCTTGGCTGGGTCGGAGCTGGGCCACCTTCTTCTGCAGGGAGGTCGGGCTACTTCCCAGCCCAAGTGTTTGCGTGAGTTCACAAACACAGTTTGTGTGCGTGAAGGAAATGGAAGGGTTTGGGCAGAAGAAAAGGAGAGACAGAGAGATGAGGGCAGGAAGGCAATGGCAGGGAGCTGGTTCCCTATCCAGCCTCCAGG
Organism: Leptonychotes weddellii; assembly: GCF_054177405.1. Lineage (NCBI taxonomy): Eukaryota > Metazoa > Chordata > Mammalia > Carnivora > Phocidae > Leptonychotes > Leptonychotes weddellii. The sequence continues at coordinate 38,615,208 of NC_138378.1, forward strand.
ACTGTTTGGGGCCCCAGTGGGAGAGCCAGAGGCAAAGGGCAGAAGAGTCTGTTAGCACGAGGCCCTTTCAGAGGTGGTGGGTGCAATGGCAATGCTTCAGAGTCCAGGCAATGAGGTGCAGCCCAGCACTGCAGAGCATGGAATCCTGTTCTGCCCTGGTGCCTGGGGCACTGGGCTTGAGGAGCTCCGGGAGGTGAGGTGTACATGGGTGTGTCCACGGAGGGCATGGACGGTGACTGCCAGGGACCGTGACAAGGGGCTGGAGCAGGACAGGGGGATATTTATTCTGGGCACATCCCAAAGGAATGGGAGGAGATGGGGGAGGACCTGTGTCCCTGTGTCACCAGATACAGGTGTGGAGCTGGGAGGAGTCTGGTAGTGAGATGAGCGGGCCCTCTTCGTGTTCACGGTCAGGTTGTTTGGGGAAGGTAACAGCATGGTAAAGAGACAGTCATAGCATAGCCAGGGTCAGTGCACTGTGGTGGCAGTCTTGTGTGTCAATGAGCAAGTGTGTGTGTGTACGTGTGTGCACGGTTACCAAGTGAAAGTCAGCCTGAGTGGGTAAGGTCAGTGTGTTCACTGTAGGCACTGGGCCGCACACTTGGATACAGACAACCTCTCTTTCATGCTGTGGCTGCTGCACTAAGAAGCCCATTTCTGGGGCTGGTGGGCAAATCTCAGGAAGAGAAGGGTGGGAGTTTTGAGCTGGAAAGAGACATAGGGCTTCAGTGTTTCACTAAGGAAGAGACGGCACTCCTGGAGACATCCTGGGGACATCGGAGCAGTCTTGGACTTACCCTGAAGCCACTCACTACTTCTGTGCATGAAATGTTAACAACATGCACAGAGGACTTTGTAATTTCTTCAAGGAAAGTTGTCACACTTCTAAATGCTACAGTGTCCAATGTATTTTATCATTTAAGAAAAGCCTCCCCCCCGCCTTATTTGGAAAAATACATGTTTACTTTTGAAAATCTAAGTCTGAATAGGCAAATAAAATAAAATCATCCCAAATCTTAACATTCAGTTATGTCCAATATTAATATATTATAGTATTATAGTATGGTAAAATAAATAATATAATAGTATAGTATCACACATAATATAATATATAAATAATATGATAAAAGACATTAAATTTTTAAATTACAAGTACTTGCATTTCTCCCCTCCTTTCCTGAGAAGGGAAGCCTTTATTATTCTCAGTGGGGAGGTTGGGGTGGGGGGGAAAGAAATTTGGGCAAGCTGAAAGAGGCCAAGCTGATCTATATATAAAGGGGCATGGAGATACCCTAAGGGGGAAAAGGTAAGAGATGGGGAGGAATTTGGAAGGAAAGAGAGAGAGAGAGAGAAGGGGAGGGGAGGGGAGGAGGAGAGGGTTAGTAAGGAAAAGACAGAGTGGTGAGTGAGGAAGAAAGGCTCAAAGGCTGGGAGTTTGGGGTGATGAACAAGATCAAAAAGAGAAGTATGGGTGTGAGGTAGCTGTAATGTAGAATAAAATTTTGAGGAAAGGATGGTAAATAATTTTTTTAAAGAAATATTTGTCACCATACACCACCGGAAGACTTTAGTAAAGAAATGCATTCCTCTTCAATTCTTCCTTGATAATGACAGCAGTTTTAAAGCCTAAAGATGAGCCAGTTTTATTTGGGATATTTATATCCATCTATATAATTCCATATTATTAAAAAATCAAAGTAAGGTCTTGTCCTACATATTATTTTATAACCTCTTTTACTTAATGATATGTATAGAACATAATCCTTAATGATCACATAATACTCCATTGTGGGTATGTACCATAATTTATTTAACTCATCTCTCACTGGCCATTTGAATTATTTCCTTTTATTTTCTTTTTTACTATTCTAAGCAATATAGCAATGAATAACCTTATAAGTTAATCTTCATGCACTTATATGGTGATTTACATATATGATGATTTCCTTAGGATACATTTCTTGAAGAAGATCTGCTGAGCCAATGGGAATATAAAATGTTATTGCTTTTAATACCCATTACTGGACTGCCTTACAGAAAGGTTAACTAATTAGGATCTATTGATCCTAAGCTATCTTCCCTTTGTTCTGTAACTATATCTTGAGGGTAATTCAACTAAAATGTAAGCTCCAGGAAGGCAGCAGTCCTTTGAGACTCAACATATAATAGGAACTCAATAAATATGTTTGAGTGAATAAAATGATTGTTGGACAGATGGATGGATTCAGAGTCCTCAAGGTCAGGGATTCTACTTGCCTAAAGCCCTCTAATGTCTGATACACTGCCAAGCACAAGGTAGGGGCTTAGTGCTAAATACCTTAAAGAAGTTGGTCTCAGTCTAACCAAAGTGCCATCTGGGAGTCACAGTAGTTCCTTCCAATCTAAGAAATCAGATTGTTCACTTAAAGGTCCCTGATTCCAAAAGAAGTCTGTGGCCCCAAGAACAGATTGTAATCCCTGGAGGATTGGGTCCCAATCTTCACACACCATCCATTCTAATGACCTCTGTTGATAAGTTTCTTTTGGGGTGGACCAATCTGAGTACATCCTTATCTTCTTCCAATAACAGATCAAGCCACCTTTTGGACATTGCTTTAAAATGCTGGGTTATGGGGGTGCCTGGGTGGCTTAGTTGATTGAGCATCCAACTCTTGATTTCAGCTCAGGTCATGATCTCAGGGTTGTGAGATTGAGCTCTGCATTGGCCTCGTGCAGGGTGTGGAGCCTGCATAAAATTCCCTCTCTCCCTCTGCCCCTCCTCCCCCTAAAAAGAAGGAAGGAAGAAAAAAAGAAAGAAAGAAAGAAGAAAGAAAGAAAGAAAGAAAGAAAGAAAGAAGAAAGAAAGAAAGAAAATAAAACACTAAATTGTGAAGACTGAGGGAAAAGATGGATGGGAGGCATCTGGCATAGTGCCAGGCACAGAGTTTGCTCTCAAAAATGGCAGCCATCCCTGTGATTAAATCACTACCATCACTCTTCAGTGTCATCCCTGGTCTCATCTACTCAAGTTAAAAAAAAACAAAACCTAACACAATGTTAGTTTTTTAGTTTAATGCACTCTGTGCTGCTATGAGTTTGGTATCTTTTTTCCATTTCACAGTTCCAGAAACTGGAATTTGGAGAGGTAAATCGACATTCCTGCTATCTCACAGTTGTTAGTGGTCTGCCTGACTCTAGGCAAGAATGTGTGCCGCGTCAGTTTTAGTCGTTGGGCAAACCCAACCCTTCGACCAATCCGCAGAGATGAAGAAGCGCAGAGCTGCCTGTGTGTCAGGGGCTCTGTTGGCTGCCTGGGTGCTTGTAAAGTTCCTGAGGAAGGTGGCAGCCATTTTTGTCAGGGCCCCTCTGACCACTAAGCAGGCAGAGGCCAGCTAGGTTTAGGAAACTCCACTGAGGTAAGCCAGGTAAGTTGTGACAGCTCAGGCCAGATGCTGTCTATGAAAAGGAAGCCGGTACCTAAAAATTCTCTCGCCAACATTGGGAGGAGGTTTCTGTGAGGAAAGACAGTAGTGAAGATTTGCTGCATCAGGTTGAAAGTATAGTGAACAAATGCTCATGTTGAAAGTGAAACCAAACTAAAGAGGCCAGGTTTTTTGGTTTTTTTTCTACTTTGTTTGATTCAAGGTGTGGACCTGGGACTTCATTTGGTCTGGATTCTTGTGCTTCTTAGTCAACCCCTGGGCTGAAGGAATGCAGGGAGCTTGTCTGGCCGGGCATGAACATTAATTCTGTCCTCCCAAACCCCACCACTTTGATCCCCTTTCCACTTTCCCAGCGATGCCAGCGGCAATGGAAAAGGGAATTAGTTCAAGTTGATCGGTTTTTCCTTTGAATGTGCAAGTTTTTGCTCTTGGGGCCTTTGCTGTAAACCAGATCTCCAAGTCTAAACAGCAGCTGTGCCTATCCTGGTGTGAAGGATAAAGCTTGGTGTTTGGGGGGAAAGGGGACTTTGGTGTTCTTCTGTCAGTACTCAGATCTTGGTTGCTGTTGGGGCGGGGGGTGGGGGGAGATTGTGTCTGGCATCACTGGCTTGTCTAGAGGACTGTTACATGGCCAGAGCAGAGCAAAGCTGGGATGTAAGCCGGGCATACACAGACACGACAGACTGGTTTCTTTTCACAACTCTTCAAACCTGATCTGCATGTATGTGTGTCTAGATATTTGAAAGATGGCATCTGTGTGGCAGACACCATGTTTCCAGGCTTCCCAAGACTGCCCGTGTGACTTTGAGTGAGTTATTTGATGACAGGGAACTTCATTTTCCTTAAGTATAAAGGGAGGACCAGTGATATCCTAGGTTATGATAATATCTGTAAAAGTACCCAGCATTTACTGGGCATGTGATAAATTCACAATTCCATCTTTATTTCTCCAGCATCAGTTTCCTTGCCAATGCCCTGGACCACCTAACATGGATGCCTTCCAGGTAGCTGATTGTAAGGACAGTCATTGCCATCTGTGTTGGTTTGACTTGCTGCCTTTCTCAAGGCATCCAAGGTCATCTTCTTAGGAAGTCTGAGAGACAGACCTCAGACTGTGTTCATTCTTTTCCAGATGGAAAATGGAAAAATGTGGTCAAGCATCCAAATGTTTGGTCTATAAAACACTCAAAACATTAAGATGTTTGGTATTGGGAGGGCAGGGTGCCATTGAAGCATGTGAGTGTCATAAAGTCACGACTGGTCTAGCCATTTGGGATCTTTGGTTTTAATCAGGTAACCCAGGCGAAGTAACCCAGGCTTTGTGGTTTAATTCCTTTCTTCTCTTCCCTAGAAAAATGTGTATTTGACCCTCACTCCAGAAGGTTAAAAAAGAAGGTTGCTTTGAAATTAGTTGATTTGCCGTGGCTGGATGGGATTCTTAGAAATTATAAATATCTGACTTTATGAGGATTCAAATTTAGATATTGGCTGCTTTTTTAGACAAACTTGGTCCAAAGGAAATTCTGAATTTACCCTAGAGAAAAAAAATAAAATAAAATAAATTATTTGTTTTCAAGATGATATAGTTCTTTTTTTAAAGCTAGATCTTTGTATACACACTGAGAAATTTTCATTTTTCATCTTCCTTAGAATTGAGTCTTAGTTTCAATGCTGTTCACAAATGAAAATCATAATGTTAAATATTTCTCTGAAAACAGAAATAGAATGAAAGTCCTAGCATCAGTGTTGCCTTCATCCATGGAGTGGAAAGGGTGCTAAAAATGTGAGATCTACCTGTGATAGGTTGCTTGCACTAATGGTCTCAATTTTTCACTCCTGTCTTTGTGGGCGTTCTGCCCCACTCCTTAACTCCTAGGTCTGCTGTGACTTGATTTGGCCAGTGGGATGTTAGCATGTGTAATGGGTGACATAGCAGAAGCTTAAAAAATGCGTATACGTTGGGGCTTGCTTTTTTGCCATAGCCACGAGAACACACCTGACCTAGCTTAGTGGAGTATTACACATGAAATATAGTCACATCTTCCCTCATCCCAGCTGATGCCATAATGACAGATACAGGAGCCTCACTAAAAGTAGCCACAGCCAACCAGATGCATGAGCAGGCCTGATCAAGATTGTCAGAAAGACCCAGATGGCCCACAGAATCAGAAGCAATAACAATGATATAAATAAATACTAAAATAATTATTAATGCTAGGAATAATTATTTTAAGCCACTGCATTTTGAGGTGTCTTTTTATAGAGCGTTATTGCGGCAATTGAGAACTCATACATTGCTGTACCCATAGCTCTGTGCTCTGAAAACAAAAGGACCTACCTGCTTCAGACTAGTTCTCTGACAAGGCGCATGTTACTTCATCTTTAAGAGCATTATTTTCCTCACCTGAAATATGGAGAAAATAAATCCTGTCTTGTCGGTGGTTGATCAGGTTGGTATGAACTATTACTGAACAATTAATAAATAGTTCCCTTAATGAATAGAGACTTTTGCCCTGCCTTTATCTTTATCAAGACCAAAGGGAGCAGGCAAGGAAATTGACATCTGGTTGGGCCAGTGTATAGTTTTTTTTTTGTATTTTATTTTATTTGTTTATTTTTTTATTTTTTTTTATTCTTATGTTAATCCCCATACATTACATCATTAGTTTTAGATGAAGTGTTCCATGATTCATTGTCTGTGCATAACACCCAGTGCTCCATGCAGAATGTGCCCTCCTCAATACCCACCACCAGGCTAACCCATCCTCCCTGCATAATATTCCATTGTATATATATACCACTTCTTCTTTATCCATTCATCTGCTGATGGACATCTTGGCTCTTTCCACAGTTCGGCTATTGTGGACATTGCTGCTATAAACATCGGGGTGCACATACCCCTTCGGATCCCTACTTTTGTATCTTTGGGGTAAATACCCAGTAGTGCAATTGCTGGATCATATGGTAGCTCTATTTTCAAATTTTTGAGGAACCTCCATACAGTTTTCCAGAGTGGATGCACCAGCTTGCATT
>NC_138378.1:38622162-38648582 GCF_054177405.1 Leptonychotes weddellii
AAAATCCAGGTCTCCTACTCCTCCGCCATCTTGCTCCGCCCCCCCCCCCCAGTGTATGGTTTTTACAGAGACTCTTTTTAAATCCCTGGGATAAACCCACCCAGAGAGAAAGCCCTGGGATGTCCTACTTGGAAAACAAAAGGAAATTTTCGGCCAGAAAAGAACCTTTGAATCTAGAGTATCATTTTGACCTCATTTTTTATTTCTGAGAGAGGATAGGGTAAGGGCCAAAGAAACCCAGGGAAGTATCTAGATTAAATTTGTCTCTTTAATCCTGAACTTCCGGATAACCATGCAGGACCTGCTGACTGTCTCTTAAGCAAGGATATTTGAGTTGCAAAGGACAACTTACACAGTTTTGGGAGATAACTTCCATTGCCTCAGTGGGTCTGTTGAAGTGGACACAAGGAATGGAGCATCTGGGGCTCAGTGCCTGGTTGATGGAGTTGTGGAACTGGGACCGTTTTGGGGCCCATTCTAGGTTTGTGTTTCTGGCTAAGAGATAAGAGATCTGACCAGCGAGAATTAAGACCATGTTTCCTCTATGTTCCATTATGTTTCCATGCTGTGAGTCCTCTTTATTCCATAAATACTGTTCAACAGAAGTCTTCTATACCTCCGTGTTCTGCAGAATTCACCTAGGGTTAGAACTTGGCTGAATATGCTTAATGAATGACTATTGGATGCATAAATGAATGGATCAATGAATGAATAAATTCTCCCCTGCTACAAGATGGTGAATTTGGGGCGCCTGAGTGGCTCAGTCGCTTAAGCGTCCCATTCTTGATTTTGGCTCAGGTCATGGTCTCAAGGTGGTGAGATTGAACTCCACGTCGAGCTCCACGCTCAGTGGGGAATCTACTTGAGATTCTCTCTCTCCCTCTACCCCGCCCCCCCCCACACATGCATGCATGTGCTTTTTCTCAAATAAATAAATAAATCTTAAAAAGAAAAAGGTAGTCTTCCATAGAAACAGATGAGACCATTGAATCTTAGGATCTGTACAGAAAGGGGCTCTAGCAACCACTTTGTTCAGTTCTCTCAAGTGATGAGGACGTAGTCTTGGAGAATTGACATAACCTCCCCTGGGTCACCAGGCAGGTATGTGCAGACTTTGGGATATGCCTGGGGCAGGAATCCAGCGCTTGCATTGACCATGCCAGCATTCTTGCCATTCTGGTCTGCTGGTCCCTTCCCCAAATTATAATGTGTGGCCAGGCAGTGTGCTGGGCTGGTAACCACATTCCTAGCATTTTAACTTGCAGTGTATGTGCTGTTTCCTTTGGAAAGTTCCTTAAGTTATCAGAGATTCCCTAAAGTCCTGGATTTCATAATTATATATATTTATATACTTATAATTATTGTAATGCAATATATAAGATATGAATGTGTGTATAATTATTAAATAAATATTAATACAAATAGATAGACATAATATCCAACCATTGCACAAAATGATTTTCTGGGCGCCTGGGTGGCTCAGTTGGTTAAGCGACTGCCTTCGGCTCAGGTCATGATCCTGGAGTCCCGGGATCGAGTCCCGCATCAGGCTACCTGCTCAGCAGGGAGTCTGCTTCTCCCTCTCCCGCTCCCCCCTCTTGTGCTCTTTCTCTCTCTCACTCTCTCTCTCAAATAAATAAATAAAATCTTTAAAAAAAAATGATTTTCTGTGTTAGTCAGTTAAGCTACCCCCATTCCACTGGGGCCTCACCATTTCTATGGTAACTAATGCACTGCCAAGTGGGGACACAGAGGGGAACTTGGTATAGAGGATTAAAAAACAACACCATATATGAGCATAAATAAAATGTGCCATTGGATGGGGCACAGGAGAAGTCCATAATGTTTTTAATTGATGTCTGCCTAGGAAAACCCCCATATTTGACTTACAGCTTTGCTCGTATTCATAGCAATCAAAACCTCTGTAGCATCCGGGGCATCGAATCTTCTCTACTACCAGTGCAGGGGAAGAGAGAGGCTGTTTGCTACCTCGTACTGGCAGAGGACTTGACCTGAAATGTTTGGATTTTATTTTATTATTTTTTTAACTGTTTGGATTTTAAACTTTCCATTTGTCTGGAGCCTTCAAAGAATGCAAAAGGTTCCAGCTTCCCGCCCTGAGCAGGTGCTTGCCTGGTAACTCAGCCTTGCGAATTAGCACCTTCCCACAAGCCTTGGCCTTTATTGAGAGCAGGCTAGACTCCAGGAACGAGCTGGTGAACCACCATGGACTTTAAGGAGCTGGGCTCCCAGCCAGCCCCACCAGGACTTCTTTCTTCCTTTCCTTTCTTTTTTTTTTCTGTTCTCTTTTGATTTTTCTCTCTGTTAGTCTGCCTTTTTTCTCTTTCATTTCCACCTTCCTTTGATTTTCCTTTCTGTGAATGCTTCTAGCATTCCTGTGATCCCTTACTTTTGTGTGGGTTGCCCATATGGCTGTTCTCCCCCCCCAAGCACTTGCCTCCCCCTCCCTGCCACACCACAGTTCCCAGAGGACAGCAGCTCTGCCTTCTCCCAGCTCCTAGCATAGTGAGCAGTGGCTGCCTTGTTCATTAGCCTGTCGGTGGTCCTCAAATTTCAGCAAGGCTCACAATCAGCCTAAACTGCTAGGCTCTGACCCCATAACTTCTGATTCAGTAAATCCTGGGTGGGAGGAAAATTTGCATTTCTAACAGGTTCCCTAGGTGGTGCTGCTGTTGCTGGTCTAGGAAGCATATTTTGAGAACCATTGGTCTGAGTCGAGCATTGACTGTTGACCAAATGAATCTTGTGATTCTCTTTCTCTCTCTCTCCTTTTTAAAATTAATTAATTAATTTGAGAGAGAGCGTGCATGAGCGGGAAGGGCAGAGGAAGAGGCAGAGGGAAGCTGAAGCAGACTCTATGTTGAGTGTAGAGCCCAAAGCGAGGCTCGATCTCACAACCCTGAGATCACGACCTGAGCCGAAATGAAGAGTCAGATGCTTAACCAACTGAGCCACCCAGGCGCCGCCCCCCTCTCTTTTTTAAGCAGAATTGGTTTCACGCTGCACACATAGTTTTGTATTCTGTTGGTTTGCCCTACCATTACCCTATGGTGGGTGTTCCCCAAGCCCCTGTTCAGACCAGCTTTGAAAAGTTAAATCTCATTTGAGGGCATTGGTAATAGGGGAAAAAAGTTTTACTTTCTTCAAACCAAGTAGAACAATTTATGGGAAGTGAGTCTAAGAGTTCCTGCTGGAAAAGCCATCTTTGCCTTAGCCTGATCACACTAACCTGAGCTCACAAATCTTCAAGATGAGGCACAGCCCAGCTTCTGCTGCTGGGTTGTGCTCAAGCTGGACATCTCACTGCCGATGAGCTGTGCTACATCCCGGAGGACAGCGAGGGCCTGCGACTCATCCTGCTGATAGCCCATCAGGGGTCCTGGACGGTCCAGCCCTGGATCCTGGAGCCTGGAGGAGCTGAAGGAGGGGAATCATCAGTGTTGATGTGTGAGTCAGGGCTTAGAGAGGCTGGAATGAGTACAGGAACTTGCCTCTTCTGATTTCAAAAGTGAGCCCACAGGATGGGTTTCTTTGCATGAAGAAAATGCTGAAGGAGTCTTATCTCCTCTTTCCATGGAGTTTTTTTTGAATAAAGATTTTATTTATTTATTTGACAGAGAGAGACACAGTGAGAGAGGGAACACAAGCAGGGGGAGTGGGAGAGGGGGAAGCAGGCTTCCTGCCGAGCAGGGAGCCCGATGTGGGACTCGATCCCAGGACCCTGGGATCATGACCTGAGCCGAAGGCAGACAATGACTGAACCACCCAGGCGCCCTCCATGGAGTTTTTGATAACCACGTATGTGATTTTAAGGGGGACAGCTTTTCCTCAAAAGAGAGCCCCATAGCATCCCCAAGGACATGAAGGAGTTCATAAAAGCTCGTGTCTGATTTCAGCCACTGCCGTGGGGGATAGCCCTTCCAAGCTTCAAGGGTATGCATGCATCCCAGGTGCATGTGCCTGTGTATGTACATATGTGAGTGTAGTGTGCACCTGTGTGTATGTGGGTAGTTAATGCCCCTAGGGTAAATTTCACCCTGGAGGGTCCAAAGCCAGTGGGTAAATGCCCAGCTGTCTCCTTTCAGGCAGATGATTCTGGGGGACACTGTGTATGATTCTCACTGGGATTGAACACCCCCTTGCCCAGCAGCAACCTCAGTATATGCCCTATAATTGACCTTTCTTCCTCTCCTGTCTCACTCCTAGGGTTACTGCCCTAAAGAAATAATCTTTATCTAAGTTCTTGTCTCAAAAATCCTTACTTCTGGAGAACCCCAACCTTAAATAGGGGACATGGTTTGTTTGATCTCTTCTGGCAAATGGCCATGATCCTCCATTATGCTGCCTTCAGACATATCCCCAAGCCCCAAAAAAGCCACTGAATGAGAGAGAAGGGTGGCAAAGTTCAGGACAGTGGTTTGAACTGGGTGTCATGGAAGCCGAAACAAGGCTTCCAGGCAAGGCACAGGGGCTGCTGTGTGTGTGGAAGGAGGCATCGAGGGCAGCTCCTCATTATCTGTTTAGGGTGTGGGATTCCCAATTAAGAAACTTATAAACATGATTCTGCTGCTTAAAAACGCTCCAAAGCCACTGGGTTCGGGTCTAAAGCCCTCCTTAATGAGGGTGAAAGCTTTTCCCCAAAGCAGTATATCTGCTCTGTTTGTGTTGCCCTGGGCCATAGGAGGTGGGTGGCATGTCCTTAGGGGGCAGATGGGAAGTTGAACCCTTAGCTTCAGGACATCCTGCCATTCTTGGTGATGGAGCAGGTGAGAAGGATTGGGTCCCAATGGCCATACACCGAGCCAGCCACCCCTGTGGGGTGAGGCCAGGAAAAAAACCTCACGATGCTGTCTCCACAGCATGCTTGCTCACCTTAAACCAGGTTAGAGCAACCATCAAGGACAACAAGGAAGGGGGAGAGAAGTCACAAAAATGTACCTCATTGCTTGAATTGGGCTTGGAGAAAAGTCCAAGCCCATAAGGTAGAGAGGGATTGGCACTTTGTCATGGTGGGTTTGTTTTGCTTACTTAGAAATGTGCACACTAGGCCAAAAAACTATACACCTCACACACACACAAATATATGTAGCAGATGTGAATGGAGTTGGAAGGCATTGGCCAGGGACCTCTCTGGGAGTTAGGTTTCAACACCCTGCCATTTCTAGATGCAAAGTTCCTTCAGGGCAGTGGTTCTTAGAGATTAGCAGAAAGGTATTGGCCTGGCTGTCTGGACTCCACCCCTGGATAGTCTAATTCAGTATGTCTGGGGTGGGTCCTGGCATCTAAATGTTTCTTACATGTTCCCTAGGTTATTTTGAGGTTCAAACACGCTTGGGAATTTGCACCGCATTAGGGCATGCTGGATTTGTTTGTAGGTCATTCACATCAGGAGCCACCGTGGCCAATTCCAGCGTCTTGAAAGCTGCGGGGCAACCAGCTGCGTGTACCCTTCATCCCCTCGTGCCTGGGAGACACATCAGCCCTCGTGCTTGCAATGCAGGGAAGCAGCCAAAGCTCTCTGATGGGAGCTTCCTGCGATGGGGACAGAAGAGCTGGTTACAGCCCAGCTGGACTGAAATAGCTGCCAGTGACCTTACTTGCAGCTCTTTCATGCCACTTGAAATATCCCAATTTCTAAAGTTTCTCAGGGGAGTAATCAAGGCAACCCATTCTCCTTTCTTCTATAAAGCCATGTACATCCCTCCTCCCTGATGAGATGTTCAAGGACGTGTCTGCACTTAGTCCTATTCATTCTGGAGCAAATAGAAGCGTGGACTGAGGAAGGTTTTGCTCAAAGTGGAGGTGAGGTCCTAGGGCATGAAGAACCAAGAAGGTGGGGGGAGAGGAAGGAGAGGTCTGTGACAAGAGGGAAGAGGGGTGTAGAAAGAATGAAATGGAGAGAGAAATGGAAAAAGACACAAAGGAATGGAAAAATGGGAGGCAAATGGCACCAGTGGCTTATTTCAGATTCCACAGGCAGCAACTAGCAGTGCAAGTGCTATTCTTCTGTATCCAGGTAGGATAGGGGTATCTGCCATTTCCTCCAACTCATTGGGGAGGGGGGGAGAGCTCCAACAGTGCCACTGATTAGCTGGACCACAGTGGAAAGTACTTTGATCCTTGCCTGCTACATACAATACCTAGATGCTGGGAGGCAAAATGGAAGGAGAAATGCAGGCACTCTGCATTTTAGGGAAAGGGCTGAAATAAAACCAGAGCACAATCTTCAACAGTCATTGCTGGTGCCATTATGAACCCAGAGGATGGCAGCTCTACATGAACTGTGGATAGATAGCTGACCTCTATCATTTACTTCCTTTTGGGAACCTGCTACTCTCTTGGTATTTGATTCATTTCAGGCTGAAAGATATTTTGCTTGGGTTTAGCCTTGGTAGCCATGTTTGTCTCTTTAGCAATGACTTATTCCTAACTATGAACTCTCTACCTGTTCCTCTGCTCTGAGGTGGGATCCATCTGGTTTACCTGGTTCACCAAGGGCTCTGGGTCATTGCTGTTCATTCAACGCATATGTATTAAGCTTCTCTGTTGGGCCAGACACTGTGGTGTTACTGAAGTTGTAATGGTAAGTATATCCTTACTCTTTTGGAACTTATGGTCTAACACATCAGTTCTCAACCCGGTATGTACACTACAGTCACCTCAAAATACCCCTGTCCAGGCCCCGTCTTTGACTTATTGCATCAGAATCTCCAGTGGGGATCCAACTAATTCCAAGGCTCACCCAGGCTTGAGGCCCATTGGAAAGGATGCTCTCTACGCATTAGTAATAATTGGATCCTAGAATTCTACCTTAGTCCCTCAATGGGGACATGAAAATCATCTGGTTTCCCATCTTTGCTCCTACTGCTGCTGGATGGCTCCTCTTTCCATTGACTCAGACTCAGTGCTCAGACCAGTCATGGGTTTGATTTCTGCAGCTTCAACAACAGCATTTCCTGTGTTTATCCTCCTAACCTGAGGGTGGAGTGACCTCTAGCTGTCATTAATGTTTGTGTGGCTTCTCGCTGTTCCATCACCCATGTAACTACTTCCCTGTAATGAATTCCCTCTGTTTGAAGTGTCTGGGGTTGTTTCTGTTTCCTGAAGGGACCCTGATGTACACAAAGTAAAATGTAATGGAAAGCATCTATAAAGTGGCAGATACCCCCATCCTTTGTGAGTGATGCATTTGGTGTACAAGGAAGCAGAGACCAAGATTGCTGGGAAAAGGATGCTCATATCCTGCATCTGAAGCATCTGGAACAGAATTTCTACCAGGTGGTCCATGGCCTACCTGCATCCAAACCACTTGGGGAGTGCTTCTTGGCTGCCACCTCCAACCTGCTGAATCAAATTATCTGACTGGGTTCAGAATTTGTCAATATAGGAGGTTTCTCCAGAGGTAGATATGAATCCTGATACATTTAGCCATGTTGCTATAGAAAGCTGCTAATGACCTGAAACTCTCAGGGAGCCAGCTGTGCTCCTTCAGGGTCCAGTTTCAGTTCCACCTCTAACTCATCATCCCTCTGAGCAGGAGAATATCTTCTCACCATATGGGACTGCTCCATGAGGAACAAGTGACCCGTGTTGGCAAAGCACCAACTCACATGCATTTCTTTCAAAAATCATAGTATTTTGGAACTGGAGGAGAGGTTCAGTGTATAAAAGCAGTGTGGCTTGTCAGAGAGCAAAGGACATGAAAATTTCAACTCTTTCAGACCCGTATTACAATCCATGCTCAGGAACCTTGGCTGCATATTTACCTTCTAATGACTGTCAATACTTTGACAGTAACATTTCCTTGTAGAGTAGCTGTGAAGAGTAAATGAGATAATAGCTTTCAAAATCCCAGCACATAGTAGGCTTCGACAGCAGTGGGTCCCTTCCCCCTTTTCTCCCTTCCTCCCTCAATTGATGTAAGAGTCCAGCTGAGGAGATTGAATCAAGAGCTACTTGGGCTTCCACTTGGCTTAATCATTCCTACTTCTATTTCCTATCATGGTAAACTGGGAATTCTGCTGCTTGCTATGGATATTTCCTTCCTGTAAACTCCAGTGACACTCAGTATTTATTATTATTGTTTTCCTTAGGTATTTACTGCTTCTTTTCCCAAGCTTCCTTGAGATAGGAACTGCACTCCTTGTAGCTTAAAAGCATCTTGCTGGGGTATGGAGGGGTGCCTGGGTGGCTCAGTTGGTTAAGCGGCAGGCTCTAGGTTTCAGCTCAGGCCATGGTCTCAGGGTCCTGGGATGGAGCCCGTGCTCAAGCAGTCTCTGTGCTCAGCGGGGTGTCTGCTTGAGACGCTCTCTCCCTTTGCCCCTCCCCCTGCTCGTGCTCTCTCTAAAATAAATAAATAGATAAATCTTTAAAAATCCTTGCTGGGAGGGCGCCTGGGTGGCTCAGTTGGTTAAGCGACTGCCTTCAGCTCAGGTCATGATCCCAGGGTCCTGGGATCGAGTCCCGCATCGGGCTCCCTGCTCTATGGGGAGCCTGCTTCTCTCTCTCCCACTCCCCCGCTTGTGTTCCCTCTCTCGCTGTGTCTCTCTCTGTCAAATAAATAAATAAACTCTTTAAAAAAAAAAATCCTTGCTGGGAACATTGTATATTTTCACATATAAATGCAGATTTATTTCACTGACTCCTCCAGTGATGACTACAACCTCTCATAAAGGGTTGAATTTGCAAAATGTGGACCCCCAGAAGTGGAATAAATTGATTCTATGCCTGCAATTCAAATATATGTCACTAGGTGACAGTATAGTGCTGTGGGATTCTATTGATGTGACTTGGCCCCTCATCAGGCTTAGGGCACTGATGTGGCTATGCACTTGATCTGGTACAGGGGATAAAGGCCCTTTGTCAAAACAACATTGTAAAACATTTAGCTAATCATCAATTAGCTGCATATCCTGTGATTTCTCTGCCTACTTTTTTTCCCCCCCTGGCTTGCACTTGGTATTTTAAATTACATCTTTCACCATTTTCTTCATTTATATTCCATCTGCATCTCCAAATAACTCTTGTCATCCTATGGTCCTTAAGCTTTTATTAGAATGCCTATCTGAGTTCACTTACTTTTTAGAGTGAGGTGTTTTTCCTCTCTGTTTTTTAACTGCATGAATCATTTACTAAGGTTTTGCTTCCTTGGAAGTAAATGCTTAATTAATCAATACAGTAATATCCTTTCATTTTTTTCCAAGAAAATTCCAGACTTTGTAGGTGGAAAAGCTGTAGCCATTCTGCACTGGGAGGCTGTTTTCCTTCTTTAATATTTGGAACTGAGCAAAACAGAGCACAGAGAGAGAGAGTGCATGCTTTTGGATATGTATGACCAAGGGTTTCTTCATAGTGGCCTCACAAGAACTTTGTGTGGATTAATGAGACACACAACTGAAATGGTTTTCCTAAGAGTTGTACAATACTGTTATTACAAGGAAAACCTCTCTGTCCCTCAAAATGCAGTTTGAAAATTTTTGAGTGTGAGAAAGTGTGTGTGGGAGGGGTGGGTGGGATGGGGATGAAGTTCAAGTATGGAAGTCAGTGTCTGCTCATAAATGCCTTCATGCCTTATGGAGCTATTCCCTATCCTACCATCCTTGAGTTCTGAAGCCTGAGCCTATCTCTGCCTATTTATTCCTTGGGACATCATCTCCAAGAGGAGAAACAGAATCTGTGTCCCATACATGAAAACACAAACATCATTTGAATGGTGCCTAACAGAAAGCCCCAGCTTTGAAATAATTCCTGTTGAAAGGAGGGAAGGCTAGTGAAAAATACTAATAGTGATACTAATATCTGATGCCATTTTGTGGCCACTGGCTTAGCATTTTTATATGAATTATACCCCAGCCCCACTTACCATCCTGTTCTCTTGCTATGTAACAAATCATCCCAAAACATAGTGGCTCAAAACCACTAAATTAAGTTTTATAAAATTTAAAGATCAGTTTTATTATATCTCATGATTTTGTGGGTCAGAAATTCAGGCCAGACTCCACCGACCAATTCTTCTGCACCACACACATCAGTTCAGGTCATTTGGTTGTTGTCAGGGGGCAGATGGGCTGGTCTGGAGGCTCCAGATGGCTTCATCCCTTGTCTGGGGGCTTGGTGGGATGGCTGGAAAGCTGGGCTCAGCTGGATGGTTGACCAGAGCACTTACACAGCACCAGTGTGTAGATTGGGGCTCCCAGAAAGAATGTTCCAAGAGATCCAGAAGGAAGTTGCAATGCTTCTTCTGATCTTGCCTTTCCATGGAATCCCCAAGAACATCACTCTCTGCCACGTTCTCTTGGTCAACAGGTCACTAAGGGAAGCTCTGATACAAGGAGGTGGGAATTAGATCACACTTCTCCCTGGGAAGAGCAGTGAAGGGTATGTGGCCATTTCCTTTCTCCCTTACCTTCTCTACATTCCCTTTTAGATAGCAATTATCACCTCTAAAATACTATATAATTTACTTGTTTATTAAGTTTACTGTTTATTGTTAATCTAGCCACACTTGAACATGAGCTCCACGAGGGCAAGGGTCTTTGTTTTCTTCACTGGCATGTCCTAAGCAACTAGAATAGTGTCTGGAACATAGTAGGTGCTCAATTAATAATTGTTGGATGCTGAAAGATTTCATTTAATCTTCTTATTGCCCTTTGAGAAAGCTGCTAGTATTATCACTATTTCTCAGAAGAGAAACTGAGGCACAGAGAGGCGAAGTCACTTGTTCAGTCACACACAGGTAACACGTGGCAAAGCCAGGGCTCAGACCTCGGTCTCTCTGATGTACTTTTGTAGATCAAAAACTAATTCTACATCAGGAAAGAAATCCAGCACACTAGAGAGCAGGCAAAGACTTGTAATCATGGACTTTCCTTATTTCTTAAGCCAAATCAGTGACTGGCTTAGGGTCCATGGTTTTCCTTGAAATGGTTTAGCTTATGTGTGGGCTTTGCCTTCTTTTTACCAGAAAGACCTATGGGAAGACTGCTGTGGAAAATTGAGTGTGGGGTGAGCTTTTTCCTCTCTCCCAGAGCTGCTGGTACTAATGGTCCAGGACTCATGGACGTGGAAAAGGCTCTTCATTTGATTGTGAAATCAAGCCAGACTCAACTGTGATGAGCTGCAGCTTTCTGCATTCCTGTTGAATAGTTCTGTGTAATAACCTCCTGGCTATATTTAGACGTGACACATGGTCTCTGTTTGTTAAGATGACAAGACAAACGAGGGAACAATGTCACCAAAGCCACCCCATGCAGGCAGAGCCTGGTGTCTGGAGTCATACCTCCCAGCCCCCTCTCCTCCCATTGCAAATGTTAAGTTCCCCAACATCTCCAGGGAGAAGCCAACCTCCCTGGATGATTTTATTTTGTCATTTCTGGAACCGCTTCACTGAAATGACATCATATGACGTTGTCAAATACTGTGAAATCTTTTCCTGTCTAAATACAAGTATTTTGGTGCATGTGATTTCTTACAGGATGGAGGGGCGGGATTCTGGCAGTTGGAGAAATGCTCTATGGCTTGTCGTGTGATTCTCCTTTCTCTGAGTTGTCCCTCCCCAACCCCCCCACCCCACTGTCCCCTTTGCTAGATGCAGCCCCCTGTAGGGGGCCAGGCTGAAAGTGACGTTGATGTTTGGTGATGCTGGGCCTCTGCGGGCAGAGCAGAGCTGGGTCATACCAAGTGGAAGATGGAAAGCAGGGCTGAGCGGGGGTGTGTTGTAGCTGGGGTAGCAAATAGGGCCTGCCCCAGGGTGGGGCCCTCAGATGAAGGCAGACCAGGCCATGGGTCACACTTTTTTTCTGTCACCATATTCCAAATTTTAAAAATTGAGGTAAGATTCATAAAACATGAAATTCACCACCCAACCATCACCACTGTCTAGTTCCAGAACATTGCCCTCAGCCCGTGGAGGATCCCTTACCCATTAACGCTCACTCCCCTTCCCCAGTGCCTGGCAAACACTAATCTGCTTTCTGACTGTACGAGTCTGCCTGTTCCAGACATTTCATGTAAGCAGAATCATAGAGTATATATCAGCCATTTTCTTGTTCCCCCTGTTGGGGTGACAGTGAGCTCAGGTCAGGGGTGATCTGCTGGTATCTTCCCTCAGCTATATGTGGGTCTCCACAAGGGATGCTGGGAGCCACTCAGCTCTCCTGGTGCGGAGGAACAGAGCCTGGAGGAGGATACACCCCTCCTCCATGTTTCGGGTGGACAAGTCAGAGGTACCTGGTTGCTCACGGCAGTGACTGGCTCAATAAGGCACCATTGGGTTGACATTCTTCCCCCTCAGTGCTGCCAATCCTATTCCACGAGCTGACTGCCCCACCTTTGCAAAAAATAACAAACAAAATGAACAACAAAAACAACTTCTTGCCTGTGAGCCCTTTCTCAGGCACTGTTTTTTGGGGGATGTTGGGGAGGCAAACCCCAGAGAGGAAAACCCCCAGAAAGGGACTTTGCAGCCTCTGGACACAGCTGTCTGGGCCAGTGTGGATATGGGGAGGTGGTGAACGCAAAGGCACTGGGGTCTTTCTTGGTTCTAGCCCAGCTCTGTTCCTCAAGGGACCCTGCCCAGCACTTCCCATGCCTGTGCCTCAGTCTCCTCATCTGTAACATGGCTCAATAACATGTACTACCATATGAGGATGCTGGGACGCTTCAGCAAGGTAATCTGGGATGAGCGCTGCATGCAGGGCCTGGCCATAGTGAGTGCTGATGGAATTGCTGGGCCCCTTGAGCTCAGATACTCTACTGAGCAAAATGGATTTCCAGCCTCACCCTACTTGAGCCCTACCTGTACCCGTCCTTCCAGATATGTGCTGTCCGGGCGGTAGCCACATGTGCCTCTTTAAATAGCAATTATTTAAAGTTAATCAAATAAAAAATTCAATTCTTCGGCAGCACTAGCTGCCTTTCAAGCGCTCAGTGGCCCCACGTGGCTAGCGGCTCTCTCATTTGTAGGCACAGATTCAGGGCATTTCTGTTATCAAAGAAAGTTTTTTATTTTTATTTTTTTTTAAAGATTTTATTTATTTATTTGACAGAGAGAGAGATAGCGAGAGCAGGAACACAAGCAGGGGGAGTGGGAGGGGGAGAAGCAGGCTTCCCACGGAGCAGGGAGCCCGATGCAGGACTCGATCCCAGGACCCTGGGATCATGACCTGAGCCGAAGGCAGACGCTTAACGACTGAGCCACCCAGGCGCCCCAAAGAAAGTTTTTTAGACATTGCTGCTCCCGATGCTCTGAGCTCTTCATTCTTTAAATCTTTACTGTCCTTTCCCACCCCCATGCCTTTGTTCATGGCCTTCCTTCTGCCTGGATTGCCCATCCATTGGCTGCTTCCTCTCCCCCAAATGTCACAATTGCTCTGGAAGGTGAGGCACCAGTGGGCTCTGACCAGCATCAGCCCTGTGCTGTCAGGGTCTGCTGGTGGCTGGCTCTGCTCCACACTGCCTGACCAGCTGTGCCAGTTTCCTTGCAGCCAGCATGGCTCAGGTTCTGTTCCACCTGGGTTCATTCTGCATGCCAGGCTGGGGGAACAGCAGCCATCAGTGAGAAGGTGCTGTGCTCACGGTGATGGCAGAAATACAAGAGACTGGGGACAGACACACTTGTCACTTCTGCCCAAATCCCATTGGCCAAAGCAAGGCTGTGACTGAGCCCAAATAAGGGGCAGGAAGTCCCCTTTGCCTTAGTGGGAGGCACTGCAAAGTTGTAAGACTAGGGATATGGATACACAGAGGAACACAGAATTGGAGCCAATTACTTTATCCATGATTTAGGAAGCCACTTTTCCTCTTCCAACTTAGTGACTCAACTGTTGATTCTCTGGCTTCCAAGGGGCTCTCCCCAATTTTTTCCCCTGACTCTGATGGCGTCCCATGCCCGTGATGACTCTTCCTCCGTCTCCCTCCACACCACACTCCCTGTGAACACCACCATCCCTTGGGTGTTGGGCTATCAGCTTCCAGAAAGTCACTGCCTAAAAATATGAATCACTGAGAATTAATACTTCCATTGAGATATTTGCAGTCTGACCCAGGACCACATTTACTCAGATCAGTGAGTCTTTAACCATGTATTATAGGCGGTGTGAGAGGTATTTGGGGGCTCTATTTATTGTCATCTGTATGTTGATAAACAGATGCTGGGGCCAAGGATGTTTCTCTTGCAAGGAGCCCATTAGGGCACTGGTCTGGGAATCAGAAGACCTGGGGTGGGCTCCAGCCCTGTCAGGTCACCTTTGGGAATGTTTCTCCCCATTTCTGGGCTCCGGTTCTCTCATGGGTAGAATAGGTAATCAAGCTAATGGTTGCTATGGCCCCTGATGGCCCCAAGATATTGTGGTTCTGAATCCTCACTCAGTCCCTGGTTGGGCAGCATTTGGCCTTAGGGGATATGCCCTGCTTTCTGATTGCTATGTCTACAAACTTTTCCAGCCTCTGACTCTTATTCTCTGCCAGGAAGCTGACTTCCATAAAAAGGCTTGCAGGGTCTACTTTTCCCAGAAAGTGTGGCTGTAGAGACCTCAGAGTGGCCTGGGCCATGCATGGACACTATCCAACCTAGAATCCCATTGACCTTTGTCAGGGTGGGAGAAGACCTCACTGGGCATCAGTGCCATGTTGCAAACTCAAGTCCAACTCAATCAGACCCCAAACACATTCCCAGAGCAAGTTCAGGATTACCCCCAAGGCACTGGGCTTCGGCAGTACAGAAGGCCCTGACACTGGCTTCCAGGGCTTCTGCCCATCCCTGCTACACCCACTCAAGTTTCAGAGCAGTGGTGTTTCATTTTCTGTAGACAAACCCTGGGCTTTTCTTTCCCAGGAATCAAACTAACATTTATCCAGAATGATTTGCTGCTAGTTTAGACGTTCATATTTGGAGATAAGGATGTTTCTGAAAAGGGCTCAGAAATAGCTGGAGAAAATCAGCTGTTTGGTTGCTCGCCTTGGACAATAATGGAAGCAGGCAGAATGATCCATGGCTCCTGGGAAGACAGCTCCCTCCAGAACTCCACCTGGGTGGCACTTCTCCAGGAGCATTTGTTGGAGGTTGGGAGAAAAGTTTTGGGGGATGCTGAAGGATGCAGGTGCTCCAGTCAGACAGGTGGATGCTAGAGGGGGGTAGATGCGGACCTAGACCACCAGGGAGGAAGTGGGGAGGGAAGCCTACCTTGATGGAGCATCTACCAAAACCAGGGCTCTTGCCAATGAGTCAGTCAACCCCTAGTCTGTGATTCATCTCCCATCATATACACTGAGCATGGAGCACCTACCAACCACGTGTCATGTACGGTGTGAGACTCTAGGTGTCATGAGTGAATGCAACCCTGGAGACCACCACGGTCACTGTAACTGTTAATTCTCTATATAATAACAACTAATGTGATACTGATAGAGTTCTGATAATATGCTGGGTGCATGATCTTCCTTTCTCACCCTTAAAAATAGGAATCACACTGTCTGCATTTTATAGAGAAGGAAATTGAGTTTCTGAGAAGTTAAATAATTTGTCTTAGGTTACAACTAGAACGGGGGGGTTCTGGGAGAATAACCCATCAGACCAGTGCAGTCCAGCAGGAATAAAGGGAACCACACAAGAAATTCTAAGTATTCTACTAGCCACATTAAAAACAGTAGAGAAAAGCAGGTGAAATCAATTTCAATTTTATTTAACCCAATACATCCAAAATATTATCATCTCAACATGTAATCTATGTAAAGATTTTTAATGAGCTATTTTATTCTTTCTTTTTTTGCACAAAGTCGTTGAAATTCGGTGTGCGTCTCACCCTTACCAGCACATCTCAACTGGGACTTGCCGCATTTCAGGTGCTCAGCAGTCACATGTGGCCCATGACATTCATACTGGACAGTGTAGTTCTAGAGGCACCAACGGGATTTGATGGAAGCTGGGTGGGGGAGCTCCTTGAGAAGCCCCCTTGTCAGAGTTGGCTTCAAGGGCCAAGTGCCACCAGAGCTGGACCTCAGGACACAAATGTTGCACCACCATGTTTAAACTCCAGGGGGCGCCCTTCTTTCCACGGTGCTCCCAGGGAGCATCTGGGTGACCCTGGGATTAGCCAGATGGAGGAGGAGGGAAGGCTCAGCCCGCAGAGGGAATGATCATAGAATGAGGCCACAGATCCTCCAGCACTACAACCTGTTGAGGGAACTGAAAGCACCTGTGGGAGGACGGGGCCCGTGGGAGTTAGACTGGGGAGGAGGCAGAAGAGGTTATGGCAGGACTTGAGTGAAACCCAAGGAGGCTGAACTTCATTCTGCTGCTGGTTTGGAGTCGTGATGGGGTGACATTGTCCAGGGCTTGCAAGCTGGGTTGAAGGAGCCGAGACAGAGAGATGGGAGGGAACTCTCACATGAGCAGGAGAGAAATGTTGAGGGGCTGGGCTGAGGCAGGGGCTGCGTGGGGAGCATGGGTGTGCAGCAGAGACAGCCAGGACTGGACACTGGGGTTTATCAGATTGGAGTGAAGGTGAAGGAAGAATCCAGCAGGCTCCCATCTGCAAGGGTGTCTTTTCTGCAGAAATCCCCAGCTGCCTGGGGCAGAAGTAGAGGGCCAGGACTTTGGAGCACACCGTGTCTGCTTCACAGAAATAAAGGTACTGATCTGACACCAATAGGCAGCTAGAAGCGCCTCAGATCTCCCTGCCACCTGCGTTACCTGCTCCCAGCACAAATGATCTGCCTTCCTCTGTCCTCTCATCTCCCTGAAGTTCCAATGAATGGGCCCCCATTTTTATTTCTCCCAATGGCCCGCTGTTATATCAGGAACACCTTTCCACAGGGTCACCTGAAGATGCCTCGTCCAGAACACCAGTGGTAAAGAGAAGTACACAAGCCACAGCTCCAGTGTGGCTCCTTCTGGCTGAATTTGCCACATTTAGCGGTAGTCCTGGTTCCACTCACACCAAAGTACCTGCTGTGAGGGGCTTGAGATTCTGCATTTCCAACAAACTCCCAACAGCCTTTGCTGCTGGTGCACGAACCACACTTGAAGTATGAGGGGCCAGAGCCAGGGTCCTCAGCTTTGGCTGCTCAGCACAGAAGCACCTGGAGAGACTGAAATGCCCGATGCCTGGGCTGCACTCCATACCAAGTAAAGCAGAACGTCTGGAGATGGGACCCGGCCTCAGTCATTTTTTATTTTATTTTTTTAATTTCTGCTTCTGCTCTCTTGGAATCCAGCCGCATGAGAAGAAGTCTACATTATCTAGCTGGAGAGAAAGGCCCTGGAGGATGAGACACTAATGTCAAAAGAGAGGCCACAGAGAGGAGAACCCAGGCCCAGATGTGAGCTATTCCAGCTAAGGACTCAGACACAAGTGAACCCGACCAGCCCCAGGCCAGCTGCTCCCGCTGACACCACAGGGAGCAGGGGTGAGCTGTCCCCACAGAGCCCTGCCTGAATTCCTCACCCACAGCATCATGAGTATTTTTAAGCCAAATCGTTGTGGTTTGTAAGTCACTGAGCTTGGGGCTATTCATTATGCAGTGGTAGCTAACTGATACAACCCACAGGACCCTAAGTGCCTTGAGAGTGGGACCTATTTTGGTTTATAACCCCTCCTTGCTTAGCATTTAAGTTGGGATTCAGAGAATACTGGAGAAATGCTGAGTGCCAGGGAAAGGCCCAAGTGAAAATCACAGTGTGGTCCAGGCCAGTTAAAGTCAGGAAGTGATTTATTGTTTAGACATATGTTCAGTGAAGATCAAAGCAAAATAGACAAGGCTCCCTTCCTTCCCTGGAGGAGCAATCATCCTTCTGCTGGCCTTGGCTGACTCTGCTTTCTGTTTCTTCCTGCTCAGTGCATTCCCCATGGCTCCAGCTTCCAGACACAGCCCCGCCCCCCGGAGCAGTGGTCAGTGAGGGGTAAATGGCCTCAGCGGTCTCCCCGCAAGGTGCTCAGCCCGGCTTCCTGTGACGTCTCCACTGCAGTCCTGGCTCCTGTGCTTTTCCCAGGGACTGTGGCTCACCTGTCATTGCCAAAGATGCCGGGACTGGGGCCTCAGACTTCCCTGAAGGTGAGGGATCGATGAGTGCCCCAAGGTGGCCCAGGGAGGGAGCAGGTGGGAGAAGTCCAGAAGAGGAGCATTCCTGGGTCCCAGGCAGATTTGGGGGGCCTTTGGGGGTCACAGCTCCTGGCCAGGCAGGCCTGACTCTGCTCTGGGACGTAGGCACAGCTTGGGGATGTGGTGTTAGAGATGAGGTTTTAGCTCCCCTCAGGTGGGTCTTGTCAGGGCTCCTCTCTTGAGCCCCAGTGCCTGCTGCTGTCTCCAGAAGCATCTGTCCTAGCCATGGGGGACAATGCCCCAAGGCCTGGGCTTAGGGACAGAAGGGTGGGGTTGGCCCTGCCCTCCACCCCTGGCCTTTATGTGAGTGGACACGAGGCTACAACTTTCCTTTGTCCTTTTCCAGCAGGTTCACACTTCCTTTCAGAGAGCAGTCCTGGAGAAAATATTCACTTGGCACCTCCCTGGCACCTGGCTAGTGCCAGGTGCTGGGCTGTGTTCAGGGTGGATGTGTGAAGACCTCTTGGGGACATAGAGACTATTGGGTGGGACTGCTCAAAGTGGCCCAGGGGCTGGTGCCAGGCCATGAGCTCTTGGTACCAGTTGGCGACAAGACGGGCATGTAGAAACTTTCGTGGCACTTCAACATTGCTGCAACATCCGTGCCTGTGACTTGGTGTTTTACAAAAGCATTCGTTCACCATGGACTGGAAACGAAATCACCGCGGAGAAGCAGCAGTGTGCTGGGAACCATGTGGACAGCCGGAGAGCTGTTCCGGGAAACTGCCATCCACCGCACGCCCCGGGTTTTATACTCACGAAGTGGTGGGGACGGCGTTCAGTTTCCCAGAGTTCCAGCTGGTACCAGTGGCAGCCCTTCCTCATCTGAGGTCCTGCTACCTCAGTGGCTCTCACCGTATGGCCGTCAGGCCAGCAGTATCAGAAAGATGTGGGAGCGCATTAGAAAATTGCATTCTTTATGTCAGGACCCCTGGGCCCCGAGGCTTGACGTCCACATTCGTAAGAATGCTTACTGCTGCCCACCTCCCTGGGATAAGCACTCCGCAGAGGAGGGACTGCATCTGGCTTATTCCCTCCTGGATCCCAGGGACTTTATCCATGGCTGGCATCCTGGGAATGTTGGTGGAATACAGGATGAATTTGGAGACAAGAGGCTGTGTTCGCTTTCTGCGGCTGCTCTAACAAATTACCACACACTCGATGGCTTTAAACAAAATAAATGTATTCGCTCACAGTTCTGGGGTCCAGAAGTCTGAAATCAGTTTCACAGGGCTAAGGAACTGGCAAGACCACACTCTCTCCAAAGACCTCCAACGTGCTCTTTGCCTCTTCCAGCTTCTGATGGCGGCTGGTGTCCTTGGCTTCAGGCCTTATCACTCCAATATCTGCCCCCATCTTAACATTGCCTTCTCTCTTATAAAGATACATATGATTGCATGTAGAACCCACCAGCGTAATCCAGATTAGGAGATTCCTCTCAGTATCCCTAATTGAATTGCACCATTTGCCACATAAGGACATCTCCACAGGTTGCAGGGTTAGGAGCTAGAAATAGGACTGAGGTCAGCATTCAGCTCACAACAGATGGAAATCATAATATGGTCTAGCTCACTGCACAAAATCGTTGGCAAGATCCAAGAACATTTGAATAGGATATGCATTGAAATGGAACAGTTCCCTTCAAACCTTTGTTCTTAGTGACTTCTAGAAGAATGCAGGATGCAACATAAAAGTGAGTTCTTGCACTGACAACCAGGATGCTTGCATGCATGCGGGAATTTGTTCTGGCCTTGGTCTTCTTGGCGTTGCTGGCCTAGTGGCTTCTCCTGGTGTCCCAGCCATGCTCTGACAGCAGTGGCTGCTTGAACTTACGTGTGTTTTGCTGAAAAATTAGATAAAACTAAAACAATCAGAGGGTTGTAGCCTGCTCACAGTTTTGCAAGCTCAGCAAAGATAGCCAAATTTGATTTGTGTGCAGAATACCATTCCCTCTCTGACAGGAAGCTTCACGGTATCTTTCCAACAGGAGAATCCAGTGTCCAGCTTCATGGCAGAGGTGAAGGACGGACAGGCAGGGAACCAAAGGCTGTGGGAGGGAGGTCAGAAGAGAGAATACGGAAGATTACTATAGGGCTCTTCCTGGTTCCAACCGGAATTCCCCAGGGAGTTTTAAAGTCCTGACACCTGGACACTACCCCAGAACTTCTGATGTAATTGGTCTGGGTTTGCCCTGGGCAGTCAAGAGATTTTAAAAGCCACCTGGGTCATTCTAGTGTATTGGTCATGCTCAAGACCTCTGTGCTAGGACCAGGCTGTAACTCCATCCAGGCGTGGCGGACATGATGGTCTCAAGTTTGAGGGTTCAGCCAGGTCATTGGATGGAGAGAGGGAAGGTTGGGGGTTTCCTTGGGTGATTTTATGTATAAAACACATAGCTCGCCAGGTGATTTGTGTATAAAACAGGAGTACCCCAGCTTTCCAGGGCTCTCTGGATTTGGGGAGCTGATGATATGGCCCCTGGAAATAACCTTGCATTTAAGCAGGTTTTGCCTCCCCGCCCCGACTGAGGTCCCGCCACAGATCAGTGCTTCTCAAACTTTAAAGTGCACGTGAATCACCAGGGGATGTTGTTCAAGCACAGATTTGGATTTGATAGCTCTGAGATGCTGCATTTCTCAAGGCTCCTAATGCTGCTGCTGGTCCCCAGGCCCCACTGTAAGGAGTAAAGAATACAAACGTGGTCTGCTTTAGCAGCCCCCTGCCATCAGGCTTTGCCCAGGAACCTTCTGGATCTCAGTGGTGCTACTTCTAGTTGGGATTCAGTGGCTTCTGGAAATGTTGGTGAGGACCATTGTCTCTACCTCCCCACCAGTCACCATGTTACACTGCCTGGTACTGTGCCCTGGTTTTCTCCAACATGCCATCTCCACTCCCTGGAGCAGTGGGTGTCAACTTTGGCTGCACATTAGAATCATCTGTGGAGCTTTAAAAAATACGGATGCCCGGGTCCCACCCCCATAAAATCAGGTTTGATTCATCTAGGGTTTGCCCTCCACCCCAATGGGATTGTTAAATCTCCCCGGCCAGTTCTATCATAAAGCCAAGGCTGAGAACCACTGGCCTTGAGCAGTGGCTCCCAAGTGCAGGGCCTTGGCACAAGAAGCAGGATGTCCTAGGAACCTGTGAGAAATGGGAATTCTCAGGCCCCACCCAGACCCACTGAGTCAGGGAACTGGGGTGAAACCTGGCAATCTGTGGTCTAACAGCATTCCGAGTTACTGCGATGCACCCTGACTTTCAGGATAGCGAGGCGGCATGAATAAAGCTTGTTTGTAACCCGACCATTGCTGAGCATGCATGAGAGGTGGGCACAGCTGTGCCTTCTTGGGAAGCCCTGAGCAAAGCCAGTTGCTCCTGAGCGGGGGTCCTAGGACCCTGTGATGCCAGGAGACTGTGGAGTGATTCAGCAACCTTCTCAGGCCCCCACATTTGGGGGCTTGCTGCCCTGGCTGCCTCTGCAGGCCACCTTCCAGCCCCAGATGCAGCAGCTATTTAAAGTCTCAGCTGAATAATATTTTCCATCTTGTGGTGCAGACTTTACTTAGGAGTCCTACAGGGCTGCTGGGGGTCATGTTTCTCAGCTTATCTATGACTGTCTGGACCCGAGTCCCTGGGACAGATCACTTGTTTCTGTTTTTTTCCCCTCCTAATTGAGGCCTAATTGAGGGGTAGGGGGAGGAGGGAGGAGGGAGGAGAATGACCTGGAATGTCCCCTGCCCTTGCAGGAAGCCTCCCAGAGCACATGTCACTTTCACAACCCTCATCCCTAGTGAAAGGGTGGGGATGAGGGAGGGTGAGCCATTGCCCAAATTTACACCACTCATCCGTGACAACCTCAGCTCTCAAATATAAATCTCGGGGCCCAGCAAGCTCATTGTCCCTGCCCCAGCGGTGTTTAGGGGAGGCCTCTTGACCTCCTCCACATTCCTCCCTCATGGGCTGTGAGCCGGCCATCCTTGGGGATTCATTCCAGATTTAAGGTCAAGTGATTTAACTGCTGCCTGCTGTCCAAGGTGTGGGGAATAGAGTCTGCAGAACACATCCTGAGAGGCATGGCACCCATCAGCCTCCCTGGGTGGGACAGGAAGAAGTCCAGACTGCCCCTTAGGCTCCTAGCAGAACTAGCTGATGAGCCCTCTCCCCAGATCCAGGACCAGTGTGTTCAGACACCTGGGGCAGATGGCCTGCTCTCCAGACACCCTCAAAGAGGGATCATCTGCTTGCAGGATCACTGTCTTTGGGGGGCATCTGGGACATGGGCCCTGAGCTGGAGATGTGCTCTTAGGTACAGCCCCTGGGGGATTAGGGTGGGCAGGGGGGTGACTGGCCTTCCACATTGTCCACAAAGTCCTCAGCCAGTCCCATGGGGGCTTTGGGTGGTCCTGGGTAAAAGCATAGGGCCTGGGCTTGATATTACCACCGTTGCCAATTTTGGGAAGGGTGTGAACATGGGTGGGAGCTGCCAGCCAGCTCTTGGGCTGCTGGGCAAGTCTGCGTGCCTTGGCCTGATGGAGGGTCTGGGTGGGCACACAGCACGCGCCACAATCACATGCCAGTTAGCCAAACCCAATCCAGGCTGGCTAACAGTGGGCTTTGCCTGAGGGGCTGTGTCTCGTGAGGGAGCAGAGCTGGCGTGGCCATGAACAAGGCGTGGAAATACCTGGGCTTGACTCAGTCTCACTACTCATTAGCTGTGGGGCCTGGGGAAGGCTACATGATCTCTCTATGACTCAGTTTCCTCAACTATAAAATGAAAATACCAATGGCATTGATTTGTTGTGAGGACGAAAGGAATTATCATGTGGAAAGAATTTAACTCCATGGTTGGCAAAGTACTTAATAAACAGCATTTTGTTCCTGGAAAGGGTTGGTGTGCTGAGGAATCTCCCTGAGGTTAGAGAATGCCGAGTCTGAGGACAAGTATGACTTTGAGGTAGGAGATGATCAAGAGGGTGTGCCCCTGCCTGGCACACACACACACACACACACACACACACACTCGAACCCCCACCCCCCGCCCCTCGCCCTGGGAAAGACTGCTGTGGCAGGAATGTGGAGAATAGTAGCAGCCAATGCTCAGACTTTGAGTTTCTACATAAACCTGTGAAGCCCTATGAAGAGACTGGGAATCTCAAGGCAGAGCAGAGCAGAACAGGCTCCCCGCAGGTAGGGTACCAGTGAGGCTCTTCAGCAGTCAGGTAGACACATGGAAGGGTTCTAAGGTGTCCTTCCAGGTCTCCTGAGATATATGCAGATTTGATGGTGTCCTCAGTGGGGAGGACAAAGAGCATGTGGACTGTCAACCCACGCCTGCTGGGAACATGGCAACAGCCGAGAACCAGGCGGGGATGTGTAGCTCCGAAGACACCAGAATGGGCAGATGCTGACCATGGTCTAGAGGGCTCCTGTTGACCCCTTGATGCCAGGTGTGCCAACCCCCCACCCCCTTGGCCACTGGTTTTAGAAGCTCCCCAGGGAAAAGTTCAGCTTCAATCTGAAATGACCGAGTTTACCCTGTCATTGAGATAAATGAAACTTCCTCACCCTCAGCAGGAGGAATGGAGGTAAAAAGTAGTGACTAAGTTACATTGTTGTAGAAAAACTTTGCTGTATCTTTGGGGTAAATACCCAGTAGTGCAATTGCTGGGTCATAGTGTAGCTCTATTTTTAATTTTTTGAGGAACCTCCATACTATTTTCCAAAGCGGCTGTACCAATTTGCATTCCCACCAACAGTGTAAGAGGGTTCCCCTCTCTCCACAACCTAACATTTGTTGTTTCCTGCCTTGTTAATTTTTGCCATTCTAACTGGTGTAAGGTGGCATCTCAATGTGGTTTTGATTTGAATTTCCCTGATGGCTAATGATGATGAACATTTTTTCATATGTCTGTTAGCCATTCATATGTCTTCTTTGGAGAAGTGTCTGTTCATGTCTTTTGCCCATTTTTTTGACTTATTTGTTTTATGGGTGTTGAGTTTGAGAAGTTCTTTATAGATCTTGGATACCAGCCCTTTATCTGTAGTGTCATTTGCAAATATTTTCTCCCATTTCGTGGGTTGCCTCTTTGTTTTGTTGACTGTTTCCTTTGCTGTGCAGACGCTTTTTATCTTGATGAAGTCCCAAAAGTTCATTTTTGCTTTTGTTTCACTTGCCTTTGGAGATGTATCTTGAAAGAAGTTGCTGCGGCCGATGTCGAAGAGGTTACTGCTTATGTTCTCCTCTAGGATTTTGATGGATTCCTGTCTTACAGTGAGGTCTTTCATCCATTTTGAGTTTATATTTGTATATGGTGTAAGAATTTCATTCTTCTGTATATAGCTGTCCAATTTTCCCAGCACCATTTATTGAAGAGACTGTCTTTTCTCCATTGGATATTTTTTCCTGCTTTGTTGAAAATGAGTTGACCATAGAGTTTAGGGTCCATATCTGGGCTCTCTATTCTGTTCCATTGATCAATGTGTCTGTTTTTGTGACATTACCATGCTGTCTTCGTGATCACAGCTTTGTAATATAGCTTGAAATCAGCAATGTGATGCTTCCTGCTTTGTTTTTCTTTTTCAACATTTCCTGGCGATTTGGGGTCTTTTCTGGTTCCATACAAATTTTAGGATTGTTTGTTCCAGCTCTTTGAAAAATTCCATTGGTATTTTGAACGGGATGGTGTTGAAAGTATAGATTGCTCTGGGCAGCATAGACGTTTTAACAATGTTTATTTTTCCAATCCATGAGCATGGAATGTTTTTCCATCTTTTTGTGTCTTCTTCAATTTCTTTCATAAGTGTTATGTAGTTTCTAGAGTACAGACCCTTTACCTCTTCGGTTAGGTTTATTCCAAGGTATATTATGGCTTTTGGTGCTATTGTAAATGGAATCGATTCCCTAATTCCTCTTTCTACCATTACATTGTTAGTGTATAGAAAAGAAACTGATTTCTGTGCATTGATTTTGTATCCTGCCACATTACTGAATTGTTGTATGAGTTCTGGTAATTTTGGGGTGGAGTCTTTTGGGTTTTCCACATAAAGTATCATGTCATCTGTGAAGAGAGAGAATGTGACTTCTTTGCCAATTTGAATATCTTTTATTTCTTTTTGTTGTCTGATTGCTGATGCTAGGACTTCTAGTACTATGTTGGAACAATAGTGGCAAGAGTGGGCATCCTTGTTGTGTTCCTGAGCTTAAGGGAAAAGCTCTCAGCTTTTCCCCATTGAAAATGATATTCGCTGTGGGCTTTTCATAGATGGTTTTTATGAAATTGAGGAATGTTCCCTCTATCCCTACACTCTGAAGAGTTTTAATCAGGAAAGGATACTGTATTTTGTCAAATGCTATTTCTGCATCAGTTGAGAGGATCATTTGGTTCTTGTCTCTTCTCTTATTAATGTGTTCTATCACATTGATTGATTTGCAAATGTTGAACCCACTTGCATCCCAGGAATAAATCCCACCTGGTCGTGGTGAATAATCCTTTTAATGTACTGTTGGATCCTATTGGCTAGGATCTTGTTGAGAATTTTGGCATCCATATTCATCAGGGATATTGGTCTGTAATTCTCCTTTTTGACGTGGTCTTTCCCTGGTTTTGGCATCAAGGTAATGCTGGCCTCATTGAACAGGTTTGGAAGTTTTCCTTCTGTTTCTATTTTTTGAAACAGCTTCAGGAGAATAGGCATTATTTCTTCTTTGAATGTTTGGTAGAATTCCCCTGGGAATCCATCAGGCCTTGGACTCTTGCTTTTTGGGAGGTTTTTGATTACTCTTTCAATTTTGTTACTGGTTATTGGTCTATTCAGATTGTCAATTTCTTCATGTTTCAGTCTTGGTAATTTATAGGTTTCCAGGAATGCATCCATTTTTTCCAGGCTGCTTAATTTATTGGCATATAGTTGTTGCTAATAATTTCCTTTTTTATTTTTTTATTTGTTTTTAAAATTTTATTTTATTATGGTATGTTAGTCACCATTCATTACATCATTAGTTTTTGGTGTAGTGTTCCATGATTCATTGTTTGCGTATAATACCCAGTGCTCCATTCAATAATACCCATCACCAGGCTAACCCATCCCCCCAGCCCCCTCCCCTCTGAAACCCTCAGTTTGTTGCCCAGAGTCCATAGTCACTCATGGTTCATCTCCACCTCCGATTCCCCCCCCTTCATTTTTCCCTGCCTACTATCTTCTTCTTCTTCTTCTTTTTTAAATATATAATGTATTGTTTGTTTCAGAGGTACAGGTCTGTGATTCATCAGTCTTACACAATTCACAGCACTCACCATAGC
>NC_138378.1:38649082-38660509 GCF_054177405.1 Leptonychotes weddellii
AATGGATAAAGAAGATGTGGTATATACAATGGAATATTATGCAGCCATCAAAAGGAATGTGATCTTACCATTTGCAACAATGTGGATGTAACTGGAGGGTGTTTTGCTGAGCGAAATAAGTCAGTCACAGAAAGACATGTATCATATGACCTCACTGATATGAGGAATTCCTAATCTCAGGAAACAAACTGAGGGTTGCTGGAGTGGTGGGGGGTGGGAGGGATGGGGTGACTGCTTGATAGACATTGGGGAGAGTATGTGCTCTGGTGAGCACTATGAATTTTGCAAGACTGTTGAATCACAGATCTGTATCTCTGAAACAAATAATACAATATATGTTAAAAAGAAAAAAAAAAAGAAGATAGCAGGAGGGGAAGAATGAAGGGTGGAAATGAACCATGAGAGATGATGGCCTCTGAGAAACAAACTGAGTGTTCTAGAGGGGCGGAGGCTGGGAGGATGGGTTAGTGTGGTGATGGGTATTAAAGAGGGCACTTCTGCATGGAGCACTGGGTGTTATACGCAAACAATGAATCATGGAACACTACATCAAAAACTAATGATAATGTATGGTGATTAACATAACATAAAAAAAATGTAAAAAAAAAAAAAGAATTAAACAGGCTCGCGTACATAGAGTCAGTTGGTAGTTGGCATAGAGAAAACACACAACAAATGTCAGTCTTTCTGCTGAATTATCTGTGGTCAGCTGGCACCACCAGAAGTCCCACCTAAGACTGGCAGCCACATTTCTCAGCACTCCACTCCAAGAGACGCTCCAGGTTTGAATGAGAAAATCTCATAGTGAGGAGAGCTGCATGGGGAGGCAGAAGTAAAAGCAGAGGTAATAGTTCTTAGGAAGGCATGTTGTCAAACTCAGCAGTTTTGCAGTACATGGCTATTTAGTGGACCTCATCTCAAGCTTACACTTTGGTATCCAGACGTGGTGGTTTCTCAGACATCTCTGAGAATTCCAGTCTTTTCCAGCTGTGAGTTACAAGTGATTGTCTCTCTCCTCCTTCCCATGCGACCTTCAGACCACTGTTCCCTCAGCTACTCTCACATTCACATAAACCCCAGTTCCTGTTTCTTGTGACATAGTTAGTCTATTGTACTGACCAAACCCAGAATGACACATTTTTCATCCCAAAGGCATGAATAATGAGAAATAATAAGTGTACTTGTGGAAGGGCACCTGGGTGGCTTAGTTGGTTAAGCAGCTGACTCTTGGTTTCAGCTCAGGTCATGACCTTAGGGGGGTGGGATAGAGCCCCAAGTCAGACTCCACACTCAGCACAGAGTCTGCTTGAGATTCTCTCTCTCTCCCTCCGCCCCTCACCCCACTCAGGTTCTTTTTCCTTCTCTCTCTCTAAAATAAATAAGTAAATAAAATCTTAAAACAACCCCCCCCAAAAAAGGAACAAGTTTTATTTGGGGACTGGCTCATAGTCCAACATGGTTGCCAAACACTAATATATTTTGGACCCATGTCCTAACCAGGTAATTCTGAAAACTGTTTAGAGAATGTATATATGCATCTGAGTGCTCTGTGTTAATGTCTTTCACAGAATCTAAGGAAGAAGAGTACAAGAGTCTTGGAGGCTGAAATCAAAGCTGAGCACACTCCTACACTCACATTCAGAGGTTTATTTGCCATTATTTTGCTGTAATACTACTCCTGAATCTGCAGTCCAGCTGTGGCTCTGTTGGGTTCAGCAGGGCTCAGCTCCACGTACCAAGTTGGGTTTGGTCCTGCTGTGTACTTTTCATTCTGTTACCTGAATAAAGAAGCCACAGCTACTTTACAGGGGCATCCTCAACTGAATTAGTTCTGTTGCAACAATGCTGCATAACAAATAGAATGATCAACCTCAGATTCCTGGGATTCCATGTCTAGCTTTTGCTATTATGTGGACTTCATAATCACTCCCTCCCTTCCCAATTTCTAATTCTCAGTGCAAGCTGGCATGGTGACTCAAAAAAGATTTTAAAACAAAACAGTGGTATTTTGTGCTCCTAAACCACTGATCTCTAAAATGAGGCACTTCTTTGGGGTATGGGAATAAAATATTTAACTAATTCAATACTTAAACCAATATCTACTTTTTTTTTTCAAAAACATAGAAAAGATCTTAGCCTTCTAATGGTTAATATATGGAATGACATGAGGTCTTCAATAGATCCATATGTCAGCCATGCATGTCCCCAGGGATCCAGAAGGAAGGATGGGAATTCTATAATGCAGAAGGGTTAGTAGTGATTTTTATTTAGTTTAAATAAGCCTATTTAAAATAAACATTTATATCTATTATTATTAATGATGGATGTAACCCTAAATTATATTTTTGTCTTAAGATTTTTGCAATACTTCTCAGCTGGAGTTCCAAGAAAATAAGTCTTAATGCCCTAAAACATCCATTGAATGTAATGGATTACTTTATCCTTAGGCCTCTTAGAATGGTACTAACTAGCTCTGTACCTTCCTTGGAGGAATTCAGAAAAATCACTCAAATCATTGTCTGTGGGGCTTCATTAAGTTGAGAATGGCTGAATGAAGCCATCATGTTTAGCGAGACATTTCTTAATAACATCAAAACTGAGAAGACAAATATTAATATCTTTTGTTGATATTTAAAGTCCCTGTTCAGTACTGTACAAAATTTCAAAAATCTTTCTATTTATTAGTGATGGACAAAAAGTCACATAGCTTTGGAAGAACACTTGCCTTCCTACAACAATAAAAAAAATGACAAATAATTCACAGAATACAATATGGTAACAAACTACAATGCATCCATTTGTCAGCAAACACCACTGGAATACTCATAGAAAACACCATGGAAGAAACAAGCATTTAAACAAGCATGCAGAGCAGGAGGCTGTAAATAGATCAAATACAGATGTTTCTAACAAGTTTCAGCTTATGGGATTTGCCAGATTGGTTTCAATAATGAAATCTAAAAAAAGTACTTTTGGTGAGTCATTATAGTAAAGATGAGCAAGGAAAGATATAATCTCAACAATTGAGTTCTTTATTAAATACAAGGCTTATGAGATTAAAAAAGAATTCTGGGGTAAGGCTGCCAAGAAAATACTACATGTGATACACACTCACTCATTGCCTCATTCACAGGCCAACTCTCGCAGCAAATATGTTGCAGCCAGAAGTGTGCCAAGGGCTATAGAATATCAAAGATGTTGGCAAATTTATAAGATTAAGACCTTTAAAATCAATAGAATTTTTATAATACTTTATAATAGAAGGGAATGTTAAGGACTGAATGTGCTCCCTAAAATTCATATGTTGAAGTGTAAACCCCGAGTGTGATATTTTGGAGGTAGGGCCTTCTTTGGGAGATTATTAGGTTTAGATGAAGTCATGAGGGTGGGGCCCCCATGATGGGATTAGTGCCCTTGTAAGAAAATCAAGAGCCCTAAGAGTTCTCTGTCTCTGTCTATCTATTATCTATCTATCTATCTATCTATCTATCTATCTATCTATCTATCTATCTATCATCTATCTATCTATCATCTATCATCTATCTATCATCTATATCTCTCTCTATGAGCATACATCAAGGAGAAGCCATGTAAGTACACAGCAAGATGGTGGCCATCTATAAGCCAGCAAGTAGGCTCTCACCAGACATTAAATCTGCCAGCATCTTGATCTTGGACCTCCAGTCTCCTGTAACTGTAAGAAATAAATTTCTGCTGTTTAAGCTACCCAGTCCATGGTATCTTATTATAGCAGGTGAAGCAGACTAAGGGACTGACTTTGAAACTTTTTTGTGCCACATACAGATTGTATATTATGTCACAGCAAAGTACTTAAAAGATGTGTCAGATTTAAGAGGAGTTATATACTTTTCTTTTACAAAAAGACAGTATTTCAGATTTGCTGCCCTTTCCTGAGATGACAAGTGACTGTCACTGTTCTGTTATCTAACAAGTGTTTCTTTTTTTTTTTTTAAAGATTTTATTTATTTATTTGAGACAGAGAGAATGAGAGACAGAGAGCAGGAGAGGGGGGAGGGTCAGAGGGAGAAGCAGACTCCCTGCCGAGCAGGGAGCCCGATGCGGGACTCGATCCCGGGACTCCAGGATCATGACCTGAGCCGAAGGCAGTCGCTTAACCAACTGAGCCACTCAGGTGCCCACAAGTGTTTCTTTTTAAAAGAAGTGCCATACCTGTCCATTCAAGGTAAAGATGACATTTAAACAAAGAGGGAAAAGGAACTGCTTTTTTAAAGAAATGTGTGTCATGAAGACAGCATTTTATAAAAGGTATCTGGAACATTCCCAACATTATATGATTAAAAAAAAATAATCATGTGTGTTATCTGTAAAAAGCCTACTCTGTCTACAGTCTAAAGACTTGGAAACATTTTATAACCTGTTAAACAGTCTTCCAAATGAAGAGTGTCAGTGCCTGAGAAACAATTTGCTCAAAATATACAAGCATAACACCTTCTAATTAGTTCACAAGAACAACTAAAGGTCATCAAGGAGAAATACAATTTGCTAGAAACATTTTAACAAAAATCTTTGCAAAGTTGGTGGGCGATTGAAAGTTGTGGGTTGTGATTTGGTAGGTATTTATTCAGTTTAATTCAATTTAGCATGAAATTGTTACCATTAAACTAGTTCTTTATTTCATATATATGATTTGACCATGTATATATTTGTGTGGCATCTAGTGGTCTAGAGTCTCATGGCTGCCCTGAGACAGGAACTAGGACCCCACAACCCATCTATCATCCACCTCCACTTGGGTAAATTAGGACCTGGGGGTAGTAACTGGAATCCCAGGAAGCCAAGAACATTGTGCCTCACTTTCTGATGGGCCTGGGAACTGCACAGACTTGCTCCATGCCTCCAGGGCCTAAGACAGAGGAGATGCTATGATAGCATTTGGAAGTGGGGTCTTTGGGAGCTTAACTGGTTTAGATGAGGTAATGAGATTGGGACACTATGATGGGATTGGTGCTTTTATAAGAAGAGGAAGAAACACAGAGCTCTCTTACAGAGTGTCTAAGTAGATGGGCCAAGACAACCTCAGAGACCCCTTGCACAATGATAGGAAGACTAAAATGTTTTTGTATGACAGGGAGAGACAGAGAAGGATCCAGTAGTTGGGTTGAAGGGGAAAAGGGAACAGATGAAGAATAAAGAAGTCATAAAATAAAATTTGGGTAGAAAAAAGTTTGAGTCTTCAGGTTAAAGGAGTGGCAAAGCCCCAAGGAAAATTAATCATAATTTTAAAAAAAAGAAAGAAATCCAGACCTCCAGTAACATTTCCTAATGAAATTCTTGAATTCCAATTAGAGAAAAGAAAATATTACATGCTTATAGGAAGAAATGACAGATTCCTTTCAAAGGAAAAAAGATAGGCTGGCATCAGACACTCTGTATGCAACACTGGAGGTAAGACTGTGGGAAAATGTTTAAAGATGACTGAATAAGGACAATATTCCAAGAATCTCATACCCAACCACAAAATCAATCACCTGTCAAGGAAAGATATTTGTGGATAAGCAGAGCCTCAGAAAGTCTATAAAAAATATAGATAATTCCTATATCAAACTATTCCAAACCATAGAAAAAGATGAAAAAATTT
Source organism: Leptonychotes weddellii (assembly GCF_054177405.1). NCBI lineage: Eukaryota > Metazoa > Chordata > Mammalia > Carnivora > Phocidae > Leptonychotes > Leptonychotes weddellii. Next base: position 38,654,703 of record NC_138378.1, read on the forward strand.
CCAAATCCATTCAATGACGCTACCTTAGCCACACTGGCAAAACCTTATACAGGATGTACAAAATAAAACAAAACAAAAAAATTCTAAGTCAACTTTATTTGTGAATGCAGAGGCAAAAAACTTATAAATGAAACATTGACAAATTGAATTCATCAGTATATTAAAAGGTTGATGAACCATGACTACAGAGGATTTATTCCAGGAATTATGATTCAATTCCCAGATGAATATATGTTTTGGGTGGATAAGTTGACATTATATGGAATTTAAGCAATATAAATCAAAATCTCAATGGAATTTCTTACAGATATAGACAAGCTGATTCTAAAATAGAGAAAGGTGAAGGAACTAGAATGGCCAAGTTGGGGGCGCCTGGATGGCTCAGTTGTTGGGCGTCTGCCTTCGGCTCAGGTCATGATCCCAGCGTCCTGGGATCGAGCCCCGCATTGGGCTCCCTGCTCCGTGGGAAGCCTGCTTCTCCCTCTCCCACTCCCCCTGCTTGTGTTCCTGCTCTCGCTCTCTCTCTCTGTCAAATAAATAAATAAAATCTTAAAAAATAAATAAAATAAAATAGAATGGCCAAGTTATTTTTTAAAAGAAGAATAAATTAGAGGATTCACACTACCTGACTTTAAGACTTACATTTAATAAAGCTATGGTAATAAAGGCAGTAGAACAAAATGAGAGTCCAAAAACAGACTCACCAAAATGGCTGCTGATTTATGGGAAACTGGGAGGAGCAAAACTAAATTGCAAAAGCAATCCAATGGAGGAAGGACAGTCTTCAAAAGTGGCAATCTGACATCTACAGGCAAAAAAATGAATACTGACCTAAGCCGCACACCTTATACAGAAGTTAACTCAAAATGGGTCATAATTCTAAGTGTAAAATGTGGAACTATAAAACTTTTAGAAGAAACTATCGATGAAAGTCTTCCTCTCTGATTTTTCCGCTTGGCTTAGTTCACTCAGAGAGGGAGACAAACCATGAGAGACTCTCGACTCTGGAAAACAAACTGAGGGTTACAGAAGGGAGGGGAATGGGGGGAAGGGGTAACTGAGTGATGGGTATTAAGGAGGGCACATGTTGTAATGAGCACTGGATGTTATATGCAACTAATGAATTGTTGAACACCTAATCAAAAACTAAGGATGTACTATATGTTGGCTAACTGAACATAATAAATAAATAAATAAATAAATAAATAAATAAATAAATAAATAAAAACTTTAAAAAAATTTTTTAAAATATTAAAAAAAAGATGAAAGTCTTTATGATCTGAGGTTAAGCAAAGAGTTCATAGACATGGCACCAAAGATGAATCTGGAAAAGAAAAAAAGAAAGGTACTGAGAACTCTGAAGAATATTCAATTTTTTTTTTTAAAGATTTTATTTATTTATTTCAGAGAGAGAGAATGAGAGAGAGCACATGAGAGGGGGAGGGGCAGAGGGAGAAGCAGACTCCCTGCCGAGCAGGGAGCCCGATGCGGGACTCGATCCTGGGTCTCCAGGATCATGACCTGAGCCGAAGGCAGTCGCTTAACCAACTGAGCCACCCAGGCGCCCTGAAGAATATTCAATTTAACATAATAATCCCTGAACTAAATTCATCAAATTATGATATATAAATATTATGTTATGATACAAGAGACATTTTTAAATATTTTTTAAAGATTTTATTCATTTGAGAGAGAGAGAGACAGAGCACAAGCAGGGGGAGAGGCAGAGGGAGAGGGAGAAGCAGACTCCCTGCTGAGCCAGGAGCCCGACATGGGGCTCAATTCCAGGACCTGGAGATCATGACCTGACCAAAGGGCAAAGACCAAAGGCCAAAGACCTGACCAAAGGCCAAAGATGCCTAACCATCTGAGCCACCCAGGTGCCCCAGTATAGAGACATTTTAAATGACTATTTTGAACATATTTTTGTAGTGGCATACAAAATAGGATGTTTGTTAGTTAGGAGAAAAGATCATTTTTTGTACCTTCCTATTCTAATTATGCTTAGACCTTTCATAAGGACTGAATGTGGAATTTTATACAATACCTTTTTAGCATTTGCTAAATATTATTTGCTATAATCATATTTTTCTCCTTTACATTAGTCATATAATAAATTATGTTAAGGATTCTGGCACAGAAAATTATCTTATAACACTACTGTTATTGAACATTATTTTAGAGGTTTTTTCCTAATGCTGTAAAACAAAATGCTCAGGACTAATATTAAAGAGGCAGAATTAATTTCACTTGAAGATTATATGCTTGCATATTTAGAAACACCTAATCCCTCCAAAAGAAAACTCTACTAAAATTAATAAGGATCTATTCAAGTTGTAATAGAAAAGTACATGTTACTGGTGGAGGTGTTTGTCTTTTTAACATGCTGGGTGAAGTACAAACATGAAACGTGTTTTTATTTTTATTTAATTATAGGTTTCAACAATATTCTGTTGAAACTTCCTTTCCTATCTCTTTCATTTGGGTAGCATCCATAGCTTTTTGGTCCCTTTCAGGAACAAAAAGCTTAATCTGGCCTAGTTAGTGTTAAAATTACACAGCAATAGATAACTGATCCATTTTTGTACCCACCTACATAATGCTCAAAATATTCATTTTAAATGACTATATTCCATGACATACTATTTATGTATGATAATTTAATGAAATGTTCCCTAGTTTGGGTACATTGGGATTATTTCCAATGCCTGGCTATTAGAAATAATTCTTTAGCAAATACCTTTTTAGTATATAGCTTTGTTGTTAGAGTTATTTCCTTGGGATAAATTCCCAAGTATGTGTAAATGCTTTAACATTTTTTTGGTTTTATTCCAAATTCCCTTCTAAGAAGGCTATACCAATTACACTGCTATTAATTTAACAAATATTGGCTGAATATTTCTCTTCTATCATTATGATTGGGCGAATTATTTCAACTGTATCTTATCATCATCTTTATCTTGTTCGTATTATCTATATAAAGAAATGGTAAATGTCCAGTGGTCAAAAAGGCCTCCACCTTTAGTATCGTGCCAATTATGTAATTCTTGCTGAGCAAATGTTTGAGTTAGGACCTGGCTAACAAACAACCATAGGGGAAGGGGTCTGGATCTTTTATCGCATTGTGGGCAGAGGAGTTTCTAAGGCTGATGATACTTTCAGTTGAACTTAATCACAGATTTTTGTACTGGAATCTAACAGTTGTTGGAGGATGCCTTGGGAGTAAAGGAGCAGTACAAGAGGAAGGGAGTCACAAGAGTTCTTCTCAGTGATGAGGGATATATGGGAGTGACCCCCAAAAGGCAAAAATAAATAAATAAATAAAATAAAGGACCCAGAGGAGGTTCCAGTTGGGGGTAAGATGGGGGTAGGTAAACTCCAGCATGTTGCCCCCACTGAGTGCAGCTATAATCTGTACAGATGCATGGAGCAGCCATTTGGGGACCACAAAAAGTAAACACTAGCAAGTAGATAGGGGAAGAAGACCAGAATTCAAGTGTCATTGAACTAGCAGTGATTTTCCATTTTATTTTCCTCCAGTTATAGACTTAGTTGCAGCCTAAAAGCTGGGTATGGGCATAGGGATGGACAAATAGCTCTAGAAGAAGCCTCTAGTTTTGGCTTGTGAAGTAGAAAAAGAATCTCCTAGCAGTCAGAGAGAGCATGGAAACTCTTCCTTTTTGTTCTTTTTTCCATTCTCTCACACTCCAACTTCAAACAATCTGGTGCCAATGGTGGCACCAACAGAAACATTAGTGAGGACCCACAAGAGCCCACAACTCTGAGAGAGAGGACTTTTCTGACCAACTGGAGGAACTGTGATCCCAAGTGGGAGGGGTGAACCCCTATTGCTTCTTTTCTCTCTGTCTTCCTGGTGCCTGACCCCAGACAACGGTGCCGTGGGGGGAAGAGTGTGGCAGAGCAAGATACTATCAGGTTTCTGTCTGGAGGACTAAAATGGGGGAGCCCTTAGAAGAACAGAAAGTACGAAGGAGGTTACAGACAAGATAGAGTTCAGGAAAGCGACCACATAATTTGGTTGTGATTCTTGAGCTCAGCCACAAGCTGTAGATGCATCAATCTGATCATAAAAAGTATATCATAGACCTTGAGAATTGAACTAACTATAACATTTTCTCAAGGGGTTTTCAATGTATGTAGTTGTAACATATAAGACAACTACCACATAAAGAGGAAGATCTATATAGTAGTAAGGAGTTCTATATTTCAATGAAAGTGGTAAATATTGATTCTAAGTGAAGTGTGAAAAATTAAGTATGTTTATTGTAATCCTAGCACAGCCTCTAGAATGTCTAAGCAAAGGTATAGTAAAATAGATAAATTAAAATGGTGTATTAAATAATGTTCAAACAACCCAAAAGAAGGCAAGAAATGAGGAAAAGAGGAATGAAAAGCAGAAGGAATGAACAAAAAAGAATAATAAAATGATAGACTTAAATCCAACATTCCAATAATGATATTGGATATATATGGTCCCTAAACATACCAATTAAAAGTGAAAGATATTGTCAGAATAGATAGGAAAAACAAACAAACAATAAAGTACGCAGCTATATGCTGTCTGCAAGGAACTCCCTTCAAACATAATGATATAGGTAGGTTATAAATAAAAGGACGGAATAAGGTATTTCATGTAAACATTAAAAGAAAAAAGAGTGTCTTTATTAATATCAAACAAAGTAGATTTTAGAACAAAGAACCTACTGAGGACAAAGAGGGACATTATATAATGATCAAAGGTAGATTCATCAGGAAGATGTAATAATTCTAAATGTGTACATACCAAATAACTGAGCATCAAAATGCCTGTCAGCAAAAACAGAACAGAAAGGACAAATAGACACAACTATAGTTGTATACTCCACCACTCCTCTCTCAGTCACTGATAAAACTAGTAGAATGAAAATCACCAAGAATGGAGAAGAATTAAAAAACACCATCAAAAACCGGGTCTAATAAATATTTATACAACACTTCCATACAACATTCTTTCTTAGTACACAAGGAATATTCATACAGGTATACCAAATCCTGAGTTACACAACAAACCTAACAAATATTAGAAAAGAATCGAAATCATACAAAATTGGTATCATTCCAAGCTGACTGTGGGCTTCCCCAAGGATATGTTCCCAAGAAGTACCATCAGAGGCTTCAAATTGTAGCAAGGGAGGAGGGAGAGGGAAATAGACTTCACTAAAATAATTCAGCCAGTCATAAAACAAGTAAAAAAGAGCTAATGATGATAGCAATTCCTGGAGAGGAGAGACCAATATCCAGACTTGCAGCAATATATTATCTAAAATGTTCAGTTTCCAACAAAAAAATTATAAAACATGATAAGAAAGAAGAAAGTATGACTCATATACCAGAAAAAAATCAGGCAACGAAACTACCTGAGAGAGACCAGAAGTAAGATTTAAGAGAAATAGACTTCAAATTAGCCATTTTAAATATGTTCAAGAACTAAAGGAAGCTATGACTAAAGAAATAAAGGAATGTGTGATGACAATGTTGCATGAAATAAAAAATATTAATCAAGATATAGAAATTATAATAAAAACCAAATGGCAAGTCCATAACTAAAGGGTATAATAATTGAAATGAAAAACTCAGTAGAGGGACTTGACAGTATCTTTGAACTGGCAGAAGAATGAGTGCACTTGAAGATAGACTGATAGAGAATATGCAGTCTGAAGAAGAACAAGATAAAAAGAATGAAGAAAAATAAATGTCTCAGAGAAATGTAGGACACCAACATACATGTAATGGAAGGACCAGAAGTA
>NC_138378.1:38660609-38668750 GCF_054177405.1 Leptonychotes weddellii
ACATGGATGGGACTGGAGGAGATTATGCTAAGTGAAATAAGTCAAGCAGAGAAAGTCAATTATCATATGGTTTCACTTATTTGTGGAACATGAGGAATAACATGGAGGACATTAGGAGAAGGAAGGGAAAAATGGGCGGGATGAACCATGAGAGACTATGGACCTGAGAAACGAACAGGGTTTTAGAGGGGAGGGGGGAGGGGGGATTGGTTAGCCCAGTGATGGGTATTAAGGAGGGCACGTACTGCATGGAGCACTGGGTGTTATATGAAAACAATGGATCGTCGATCACTACATCAAAAACTAATGATGTATTGTATGGTGACCAACATAACATAATAAAATTAAAAAAAAAAAAGAACTAGTTTTGGAAAACCTCCCAAATTTATTGAAAAATATTGATCTACACACTGAGGATGTTCAACAAGCTCCAGGTGGGATAAATAAAAAGAGATCCACAAATAAACAAATCAGAGTAAAAATGCTGAGAGCTAAACAAAGGAGGAACCCTTAAAAGCAGCAAGAAAAAAAAAGGATTCATTACTTACAAGGGAACCAATAAGATTAATAGTTGACTTCCCATTAGAAACATGGAAGTCAGAAGGCAGTTGGATAACATGCTCGAAGTGCTCAAACAAAACAAAGCAGTCAACCAAGAATCCTAAGATAGAAAAGCGTTCCTTACAAAATAGAGGCAAATGAAGGTACTGTCAGATTAACAACTGAGCAAGTTTGTTGTTAGTAGATCACCTTACAAAAAATATTTATGACAGTTCTTCATGCCAGATGCAAGTGACCATGGACACAGTAATTTTTATCCAAACCAAAATCATCAATATAGGTTAGTATATAATTGTAAAAGATAACAAAACTGAACAAATTTAAGGAGGCCTAAATAAGTAGAAAGAAATCTTATGTTCATGGATTGGAAGATTTAATAGCAATACTTCCTAAAGTGGTCTACAGATTCAGTGCCATCCCTAACAAAATTCCAAGGAGTGTCTTTGCAGATATGGAAAATCTGATCCTAAATTCATATGGAATTGCAAGAGACCCAGAACAGCCAAAATGATCTTTGGGGGGGAAAAGAATTTTGTGAACTCTCACTTTCTGACTTAAAAACTTACTACAAATCAACAGTAATGAAAACAATGTGTGGCACTGGCATAAAGACAGACATATTGATCAATGTAATAGAATTATGATTCTAGAAATAAATCCATACCTCTAAAGTCAACTGATTTTCAACAAGGGTGTCATGGCCATTGAGTAGGGAAAAACCTGAGTCTTCAGCAAATGGTTCTGGGACACCTGGATATCCACATGCAAAAGAATGAAGTTGGATCCTTCACACCATATATGAAAGTCAATTCAAAATGGATAAAAGATCTAAATTTAAGAGGTCTATAAAATTCTTAGTAGAAAACATAGGGGCAAATCTATATGACCTTGGATTTGGCAGTAATTTCTTAAATATGATGCCAAAAGCACAGGCAAAAAAGAAAAATAGATAAATTGGACCTTGTCAAAATTTAAAACTTTTGTAGATCAAAGGTCATTTTCAAAACAATGAAAAGATAACTCAGAATGGGAGAAAATATCTTCAAATATATCAGATGAGGAACTTGTATCCAGAATGCTTACAATTTAACAACCAAAAGAGAAACAACTTAACTTTAAGAATAAGCAAAAGGGGTACCTGGCTGGCTCAGCTGGTAGAGCATACAATCTTGATATCGGGGTCATGAGTTCAAGCCCCATGTTGGGTGTAGAGATTACTTAAAAATAAAATCTTAAAAAATAATAAAATAAATTTAAAAAATAAAAATAAGAATTTGAACAGGCATCTCTCTAAAGAAGATGTACAAATGGTCAGCAAGCACATGAAAATATACTCAACATCATTAATCATCAGGGAACTGCAAATCAAAACCACAATGAGATACCACTTCACACTCATTTAGGGTGGCTATAATTAAAAGGTCAGATAATAAGTATTGAAGGGGACGTGAAGAATCAGAACTCTCATTCACTGCCGAAAGGAATGTAAAATAGTGCAGCCACCTTGAAAAACAGTCTGGCAGTTCCTCAAAGGATTAAACACAGAATTACCATATGATCCAACAATCTTACTCCTAGGTATATACCCAAGAAAAAACAAAAACATATAGCCACACAAACACATTTACACTAATGTGCACAGCAGCATGATTCACAATTGCAAAAATCTGGATACAACCAAATATCAGTCAACCAATGAAAAGAAGGTTGCATTTGGAAATGTGATAGTCTAACATCATAAACATGGGATTTTGACAGGCTTATGTTGGCTATGGAGCCTATCACCTGCTGGAAGCTTCCCAAGGCAGTGTCTCTGGGCTTTAAACTAAAAAGAAAAAAAAGAAAAAGCCCTACAATTATAGGAATTAGCCAATATGACTTGTTCAAGAGCTATTTTACCACCTGCATTATGCCATATATAACAGCAACAGGAAACGATTTTTAAGACTTTACATGGCGCAGTAACAGAAACAATCTGAAGTAGCATTAGGAATTTCTTCTCAAGATAATCCCCTCTGAGTGTCTTCTGAATTTAATGCTTTTCTCTTTCTGGACAAATATCATTACCCCCATCTCTTACGTTTGCACGGTGCATTACCATTGATAAAATGCTCTTCCATATATGACTTCTCATCTTCGAAGCACACTGCTCTCTGTCCTTTGGATGGGGTCTGCAGAAACTTTCAGAAGTGGGAATGCCAAGTGGGTGACGGGTATCAAGAGACCAAAAGAGGACTGAAAGGTGGCAGGTATGAACATTTAGGTCCAGAATGCAGGGGCACCAAAGCAACCTTTTTTCTTTCTCAATATGTATACATATTTTTATTCATATCAGTATCTGTACACACACACTCAACATACAGACATATGTATATATGTATACACACACATATCTATCCATATCTCCCTACGTTTCATTTTTTTTATTATGTTAGTCACCATACAGTACTTCATTAGTTTTTGATGTAGTATTCTGTGATTCATTATTTGTGTATAAGACCCAGTGTTCCTTGCAATACATGCCCTCCTTAATACCCATCACCAGGCTAACCCCTCCGCCCAGCCCCCTCCCCTCTAAAACCCTCAGTTTGTTTCTCAGAGTCCATAGTCTCTCATGGTTCTTCTCACCACCTGATTTCTCCCCCTTCATTTTTCCCTTCCATCTCCTAATGTCCTCCATGCTATTCCTTATGTTCCACAAATAAGTGAAACCATGTAATTGTCTTTTTTTTTTTTACAGATAACAACTACCATCTTGCATCCATCTCAGCATACAATTTATTTCTGTATTTTTGTTTTTTTAATTTTATTTTATGTTATATTAGTCACCATATAATACATCCTTAGTTTTTAATGTAGTGATCCATGATTCATTGTTTTCATATAACACCCAGTGCTCCATGCAGTATGTACCCTCCTTAATACCCATCACTGGGCTAACCCATTCCCTCCCCTCTAAAACCATCCATTTGTTTCTTGAAGTCCATAGTCTCTCATGGTTCATCTCCCCCTCCGATTTCCCCCCCCTTCATTTTTCCCTTCTTTCTCCTAATATCCTCCATGCTATTCCTTATGTTCCACAAATAAGTGAAACCATATGATAATTGACTTTCTCTGCTTGACTTATTTCACTCAGCATAATCTCCTCCAGTTCCATCCATATCGATGCAAATGTTAAGTATTCATCCTTTCTGATGGCTGAGTAATATTCCATTGTATATATGGACCATATCTTTATCCATTCATCTGTTGAAGAGAATCTCAGCTCCTTCCATAGTTTGGCTATTGTGGACATTGCTGCTATGAACATTGGGGTGCATGTGCCCCTTCTTTTCACTACATCTGTACCTTTGGGGAAATAGAAACAATTAATAGAAATTATTACGAACACTTGCTCAGAGGAACAAGATAGTGGAGGAGTAGGGGACCTAAATTTTGTCTGCTCTCAGAAATTTGGCTAGATAGGTATCAAACCATTCTGAACACCTACAAATTCAACAGAAGATTGAAGAAAAGAATAGCAGCAACTCTTTGAACAGAAAAGCGACAACTTTCTGGAAGGTAGGACGTGTGTAGAAGTGAATCCGAGGTGATATTCAGGAAGATAGGCGGGGGGGGGGGAGGATCCTCCGTCAGCCAGCTACTGGCAAGTGATAGAGCCACAGAGCACAAAATCGGAACTTTTAGAAGTCTGCTCTGCTGAGGGATGTCACTCCAGTGACTAAGCTGGGTGTGGAACCCTCGCTGGGACAGTGTGGTCTCAGGACCCTCGGGGTCATAGAAAGACCGGGGGTGCCTGAGTGTGGCAGAGCTCTCAAGTATCAGAGCAGGAAGCAAGCAGCAAAGATGGAACTGAGGAGTGGGCTGTCAGCTCGGGGTTGCCATAAACTGGGATCCGTGGCACAGTCAGGCCACTGCTCTTCCAGCAGGGACCCAATAAGCGGCAGATCCAGGGAGACTCCCCCAGGAGGAGTGGCAGGGGAGAGGACCGCAGGACTCTACTGGGTTTGGAGACTCCAAATGGGGTCATGTGCCAGGGATAGAAATGCTCAATCACAGGCCGGGTGAGCACAGAGTGCGACCAGAGACCAGGGAGACGGGAGTGACTGACTGCTTTTCTCTGGGGGCTCACTGAGGGGTGGGGCCCCCCAGTTCTCAGCTCCTCTGGAGTGGAGATTGGGAGGCTGCCATTTTCACTCTTGTCCCCAAAGCTGTACGCAAAGCTTGCAGGGAACAAAAGCAACCAAGAGAAAATCAGAGCAGATTACATAGCCCAGCCCCTGCAAGGGTGGGGCAATTCCACATCTGGCAAAGACATTTGAGAACCACTGCAACAGGCCCCTCCCCCAGAAGATCAGCAAGAACAGCCAGCCAAGAGCAAGTTTACCGATCAACAAGAATGGCAGAACTCCAGCGCTAGGGGAATACTGCACCTAGAATTCATGGCTTTTTTACCATGATTCCTTAGTCTTTCAAAGTTAATTTTTTTAATTTTCTTTTTTTTCTTTTTCTATTTTTTTGAATTTTTCTTTTTTCCCTTTTCCAACCAACATCTTATCAATCCCTTTCTTTTAAAATCTTTTTTATTTTTCATTTTTAGATTCATATTCTATCCCTTCATTGTAGTTAATCTTATTTTTTGTATATATATAAGTTGTTCTCTCTTTAAAATTTTGGGATACAGTTTCTTCTAATAGACCAAAATATACCCTAAATCTCTACTGTGTGGCTTTGTTCTAGTCTCCTGCCTGATCACATTCTCTCCCTTTTTTTTTTTAATTTTTCTTTCTTTTTTCAACCAACTTCTTATCAATTCCTTTTATAAAATCTTTTATAATTTTCATCTTTACATTCATACTTCATCCCTTCATCATATTTACCCTTATTTTTGTACATATACAAGTTTTTCTTTCTTTAAAATTTTGGGAGGCAGTGTATTCTAACATACCAAAAAACGCCCAAAATCTAGTGTGTGCCACTGATCTATTCACCAGCCTGATCATATTTGATCATATTCTTTTTTTTTTCCCTTACATTCCCTTTCTTTCCCCCCTGGTTTCAGGTCTCTTCTAATTTGTTTAGTGCATATATTTCTGGGGTCATTGTTACCCTTTTAGCATTTTGTTCTCTCATTCATCTATTCTCCTCTGGACAAAATGACAAGATGGAAAAACTCACCTCAAAAAAAAGAACAAGAGATGAGGGGAGCAAGACGGCAGAGGAGTAGGAGACCTGGATTTTGTCTGGTCCCAAGAATTCAGCTGGATAGGGATCAAACCATTCAACAGCTATGAGATCAAAGAAAAGAATAGCAACAACTCTCTGAACAGAAAAGCTACCACTTTCTGGAAGGTAGGACGTGCCTTAGGAGGAGAAGTGAATCCGAGGCGATATCCGGGAGTATAGAGGGCGGGGGAGGGGGCCTCCATCCGCTGCTTCAGGCAAATGATAGAGCAGCAGAGCACAAAATCAGAACTTTTAGAAGTCGGCTCCGCTGAGGGACATGGCTCCAGTGGCTAAGCGGGGCATGGAACCCTCGAGGGACAGTGTGGTCTCAGGACCCTTAGGGTCACAGAAAGACCGGGGGTGCCTGAGTGCAGCAGAGCTCCCAGGTATTGGAGCAGGGAAGCTGGCTGCAGAGATGGAGCCGAAGAGTGGGCTGTCACCTCGGGGTTGCCATAAACCGTGATCTGCGGCACAGTTGGGCCACTGCTCCTCCAGCAGGGACTCAACAAGCGGCAGATCTGGGGAGAATCCCCTTCCTCCTCTGGGAGGAGCAGTGCGGGAGTGCACCACAGGGATCTGCTGGGTTTGGAGACTCCACACGGTGTTGGGTGCCAGAGATAGAAATGCTCAGTCACAGGCTGGGTGAGCACGGAGTGTGGCTGGAGACCAGGGAGATGGGAGTGATAGACTGCTTTTCTCTGGGGGCTCACTGAGGAGTTGGGCCCCTGAGTTCTCGGCACCTCTGGGGTGGAGATTGAGAGGCTGCCATTTTCACTTTCATCCTCCAAGGCTGTACAGAAAGCTTGCAGGGAACAAATCTCCCGAGAGCAAACCCAAGCAGATTACTTAGCCTGGACCTGGCAAGGGCGGGGCAATTCTGCCTCTGGGAAAGACATTTGGAAACCACAGCAACAGGCCCCTCCCTCAGAAGATCAGCAAGAACAGCCAGCCAAGACCAAGTTTACTGATCAATGAGAACGGTAGAACTCCAGCGCTAGGGGAATACTGCACCTAGAATTCATGGCTTTTTTACCATGATTTTTAGTGTTTCAAAAAAAATTTTTTTAACAGTCTTATTTTTTTTTAATTTTTCTTTTTCCCTTTTTCAACCAACATCTTATCAATCCCTTTTTTAAAAAACATTTTTATTTTTCATTTTTAGAGTCATATTCTATCCCTTCATAGTAGTTACCCATATTTTTGGCATATATATATAAGTTGTTCTCTCTTTAAAATTTTGAGATACACTTTCTTCTAACAGATCAAAATATACCCTAAATCTCTAGTGTATGGCTTTATTCTACTCTGCCTGATCACATTCTCTCCCTTTTATCTTTTTTCTTTTTTTAATCCTCTTTTTTCTTTTTTCAAACAACTTTTTATCTTATCAATTACTTTTATAAAATCTTTTATACTTTTCATCTTTACAGTCATATTCCATCCCTTCATCATATTAACCCTTATTTTTGTACATATATAAGTTTTTCTTTCTTTAAAAAGAAAGGCACCTTTGGAAGACACTTTCTTCTAACAGACCAAAATACACCAAAAATCTACTGTGTGGCACTGATCTATGCACCAGCCTGATCATATTTTATCATATTTGGGTTTTTTTTTTTTTTTGGTTTTGTTCTGTTTTTGTTTGCTTTTCTTTTTCTTTCTTTTTTTTTTTTTTCGTTTTCTTTTTTCTTTCTTTCCCTTTCTTTTCCCCTGGTTTCAGGTCTTCTCTGATTTATTTAGAGTATATTTTCTGGGGACGTTGTTACCCTGTTAGCATTTTGTTCCCTCATTAATCTATTCTCCTCTGGACAAAATGACAAGACAGAAAAAAAATCACCTCAACAAAAAGAACAAGAGGCCTACTCAATACAGACATTAGTAAGGCGTGAAAACTAGAGTTCAGAATGATGATTTTAAAGATACTAGCTGGGAGGGGGCAGAGCAAGATGGCGGAGGAGTAGGAGACCTGGATTTCGTCTCCTCTCAGGAATTCAGCTGGATAGGGATCAAACCATTCTGAACACCTACAAACTCAACAGGAGATCAAAGAAAAGAATAGCAATAACTCTCTGAACAGAAAAGCTACCACATTCTGGAAGGTAGGACGTGTGGAGAAGTGAACCCGAGGCGATATTCAGGAGGATAGACGGCGGGGGAGGGGTCTCCGTTGGCCGCTTCTGGCAAGTGATAGAGCCGCGGAGCACAAAATCGCAACTTTTAAAAGTCTGCTCCACTGAGGGACGTCACTCTGGTGGCTAAGCAGGGGGTGGAACCCTCTGGGACAGTGTGGTCTCAGGACCCTCGGGGTCACAGAAAGACCGGGGGTGCCTGAGTGTGGCAGAGCTCCCAGGTAA
>NC_138378.1:38669250-38676408 GCF_054177405.1 Leptonychotes weddellii
GGCTGTTCTCGCTGATCTTCTGGGGAGGGGCCTGTTGCCGTGGTTTCCAAATGTCTTTGCCGGAGGCAGAATTGCCCCGCCCTTGCCCCCTCCCGGCTAAGTAATCTGCTCGGGTTTGCTCTCCAGAGCTTTTGTTCCCTGCAAGCTTTCTCTACAGCTTTGGAGGGGGAGAGTGAAAATGGCGGCCTCCCAATCTCCACCCCAGAGGAGCCGAGAACTCGGGGCCTTGCTCCTCAGTGAGCCCCCAGAGAAAAGCCGTCAGTCACTCCCGTCTCCCCAGTCTCCGGCCGCACTCCGTGCTCACCCGGCCTGTGACCACACATTTCTATCTCTGACACCCGACCCCGGGTGGAGTCTCCAAACCCGGCAGATCCCTGCGGTGCACTCCCGTGCGGCTCCTCCCAGGGAAGGAAGGTGAGTCTCCCCTGATCTGCCACTTGTTGGGTCCCTGCTGGAGGAGCAGTGGCCGGACTGTGTCGCGGATCACGGTTTATTGCAACCCCGAGCTGAGAGCCCGCGCCTGGGCTCCGCCTCTGCAGCCAGCTTCCCTGCTCCGATTCCTGGGAGCTCTGCTGCACTCAGGCACCCCCGGTCTTTCTGTGACCCCGAGGGTTCTGAGCCCACACTGTCCCGCGAGGGTTCCATCCCCAGCTTAGCCACCGGAGTGACGTCCCTCAGCGGACCAGACTTTTAAAAGTTCCGATTTTGTGCTCCGCAGCTCTATCACTTGCCTGAAGTGGCCAACGGAGGCCCCTTCCCTGCCGTCTATCCTCCCAAATATTGCCTCGGATTCACTTCTCCGCACGTCCTACCTTCTAGAAAGTGGTCGCTTTTCTGTTCAGAGAGTTGTTGCTATTCTTTTCTTCGATCTCCTGTTGAGTTTGTAGGTGTTCAGAATGGTTTGATCCCTATCCAGCTGAATTCCTGAGAGGAGATGAAATCTAGATCTCCTACTCCTCCGCCATCTTGCTCCGCCGTGTTTTTTGTATTTTAAAAAACTCTGAGTATAATAGAGTAGGACATCCTAATTGAAATTCAAAACAATTCAGCAGAATAAACAATAAAAATAGTGAAAATCCTTTTCATATCCTCCTCCTCCTTTCCCCAGAGGCACTCCCTGTGAAGTTTGCTTTGTATCATTATTGAGACTTTTTGTCTAATTATATATATGCGTTGCACATAAATATATAGTTTTATTTCATTTCAGGCTTAAAGAAAATGGCAAACTGCAGGAATGTGTAGTCTTTATGTAGTCAAATACATCAGTCATTTCCTTCATGGCATTGGGGGTTTTGTGTCTATGTAAGATCTTTATAGCCCCATATTCTTATTTTTTAAGATTTTTTTCCCTTCAGGGCTTTTAGAATTTTCCTCTTTATCCCTGAAGTTTAGAAATTTACCAATAGAAGCCTAAGTATAATTTTAAAATTAGCATGCTTAGTAGGTTTTTTCAATCTCAAGATGCATGCCTTTCTTCAGTACAGATAAACACTCTATTCACATTCTTTGATTATTTCTTCCTTTCTGTTTTCTCTGATGCTTCCTTCTGGAATATCAGACCAATGTTACATCTACTGCAAGTATCCTGCAATATTTCTCTTGTATTTTCCATCTGGTTGCGTCTTTTAGCTCTTTGTTTTGGCTACAGAGACTCTGATAAATAAAGGAAGACTTTTAAGTAAAAACATTTCCTGGTCTTTAATGTGGTTTATCTGCTCACATATAATGTCTTCTGTGGGATG
Source organism: Leptonychotes weddellii (assembly GCF_054177405.1). Taxonomy (NCBI): domain Eukaryota; kingdom Metazoa; phylum Chordata; class Mammalia; order Carnivora; family Phocidae; genus Leptonychotes; species Leptonychotes weddellii. The sequence goes on from NC_138378.1 coordinate 38,670,993, forward strand.
AGTGTTATTTAAGAAAATAGTCATCTTTCTCTCCCAGGAAGACTTTATGTCAGCTGGGGCTTCTTAGCCCTTGAAACTTCCATAAGATGGTCTTGAAACCCCAATCCGTGGCCTCCTGAGTCCCAAGATGTTTGTGAGTTCCAGTGTGTGTTCATGCTCTGATGGCCTCCTTGGTCTAGGGTCACTGTTTGTTGCCTGAAACAGCTGAGAAACTCAGTCCTTGCTTCAGTTTAAAAGTTACCTTCACACAAAATTGTAAGATGTCACTAAAGAGTTGGGGGAGATTGCCTGATGGAATGCACAGCAAACAAAGCAACACTTCACACCCTAATCTCTTTTCTTGACAGCCCATTCCAGACACTCAGCCATCTAGGGCTACTTGGTTACCCGCCCTCCCTGCAGCTTCACTGACTCCTCAGTCCCCTTTCTCTCCAAATTTTCCCCCTCTGTAAGCAGGGTCACTCAGCCACCTTCGCCTTCGGCTCCTGTTCCTAAACAAGTGTAACCAAGTGCTTCCACGTCCAGTGCAGACAAAGAGCTTCCCCCAACAGGATCTCTTCTCTTTATCAGGCAGTTTGGGTTACAAATGACAGTATTTTGTTCTGTTTTGCACGTCTAGAAGTGATGCTCAGTGATTCTAACTGAATGATTTTAGCATTTCATAGATGGAAGAGACCTTAACATTTTCTAGCAACTGTAATATAATTAATTACCCTTCTAAGTTCTATGTTTGTTGCCTTATAACTTCCCACCAAGTACATTTTTCACCTATCAGAGAACCTGTCCATGCATAGCTGACACACCTAGACAGTTTTCACTGTTTATATTCCACCGAAAATCTGGCTTCCTGTTGCTTCTAGTTTCTTTCCCAGATGAGTTACAATCAACAATATGTAGCGATCGATCAGTGATGGAGAGCAAGTCCGTGGGAAATGATGAAGAAATGCTGAGGTTCTCTAGTTGACTGGAAAGCTGGTACATCTGTTAGGAATTTGGCTACAAGTAATGGAAGATTTAAAAAGTAGAGGCCTGTCTGTCTCATGTAACAGGAAGTCTAGAGGTGGACAGCCCAGACCAGTTCAGCATATTGAAACATCGTCATTGACAAAGTGTCCTTTATATGCTATTCCCTCCTTACTGTGTGGCCTACTAGAGCCACAATTGCAAAATGGCTGCAGCAGTTCCAGCAATCACCTGCTTATTCATCATTGGCCAGAAATGTTTGCATGACCCTCCTAGCAGTGAGAGAGCCTAGGAGATTCAGTTTTTAGCTTTCATATATTCCATCATAGAGGCAAGAAAAGGAGAGGAGGTTATAAATAGAATCTGGATGAGCTAAGCCACAGGGTCTGGCACATGTTGTAATGGCTTCTAGGGACACACGAGGAAGCATGTGTTCTATTGAGGAAGGAAGATTTGGTTTGGGGCATACTGAATTTGAGCTGTTGGCAAGTTTATCCCAAAAGACTGGTGGTCGGGTCTGCTCCAGCTTGGCCCCTTTTACCATTTCTTCATAATAAAAAAGTGGTATAGCTAGAAACCCTTGAGTTGGGGCACCTGGGTGGCTCAGTCAGTTAAGCGTCTGCCTTTGGCTCAGGTCATGATCCCAGGGTCCCGGGATTGAGTCCCGCATTGGGCTCCCTGTTCAGCAGGGAGCCTGCTTCTCCTTCTCCCTCTGCCTGCCACTCTGCCTGCTTGTGCTCTCTCTATCTCTGTCAAATAAATAAATAAAAAATCTTAAAAAAAAAAAAAGAAACCCTTGAGTTGTGGCTCCCTATTTATAAACAACACACAGGACACAGCCAGGAAATAAAGAAAGAAGTCAAGACACAGTTCAGGCTGACCAGCTTGTTTCATGTCCTTGGCCTTCGTAATTGGTCAAGGTCACACATGACACATGAACCAAAGTGGACCAGTGAAACTCATTGCTAGGACTTTAGTGGGGACTGTTGGTAAAAAGAAACTTATTTTCCACTTGGGCTGTTGATAATTGGAGCTGCAGATGGCTACTTGGCTAATCTATGGCAAGATGGTGCTAAAATGGTACTGTAGAGATGGCCCTGCAGCCACCATGTGGCCAATGGACCAGACAAGATGGTGCATGGAACAAGAAGGCAGCTTCTCCCAGATACAGGTAGTCACAGTGAGACTGGGCTGTGAGTCTCCATGGTCTAGACGCTTTCCTAAAGCAGTGGTGTCAAAATAACAAGAATGAGTATGATTTCATTAGAAATTTTATAATCTCTTACAAATGTTTGACCATTTTTACAGAAGGCCGACTCCATTCAAGATTTGGGAAAAATAATATACAACAGTATATATCGTGGCATTGTTTTTAACAGTAAAACTTGGCAAAACGTGAATATCCAACAGCAGCATTCAAAACGTGAATATCCAATTCACATGTAAAGTGGATGGATGAATTATGGCATGTCCATGCATAGGCATGTTAGGTAGCCTTTAAAAATGATGTGCCAAACAATTTTTAGTGATAATGGAAAATGCTCATGATATAATGTTGATACAAAATTATATAAACAGCATAATTCTAATGTTATTTTTTTCTAAAAAGCCTTAATTTGCAGATATAAGAGATCAGAACAAAATACATCCACATATAATAATGTTTTTCTCTGGATGAGGAGACTATGAATAATTTTAATTTTCTTCTTTATCCTCCCCGTATTTTCCAGTGAGTTCCTACTTTCATGATCATTATTATTTGTTTAAAGATAAGGGGAAAAAAAGCACAACCTCTGGTCATTATTTCAAATTTATCCCAACAATTCAGCTGTCCTTCCCTAGTCACAGCACATGGGAGTTTCCACTGTGAGTCAGAGTTGAGTCTATACCCAGATTCGTCTTCATTGCTGGGCTGTAGACTCCTTGACCTCTTTCCTGACCCCATGCTGACGTGTCTAGTATACACTTGAAATCTGAGCCATAGTTGCCGAGTTGAATTGTGCAGCCCAAGTCTAGTGTTAAGTCTGTAGCAGGAAGAGAAATAAAGAGACGAGAAAGAAGCTGAGAAGTGATCCTACAGAAAATGATCTCCAGGCAGGTGTGACAGTATTTTGCTTTCTCTCTGTGCCTCACTTTAATCATCTGTGAAATGGGAATAACAGCAGCACCCTCTTTATGGTGTTGATATGAAGATTTCATGAGTGAGTGGAGGTGAGGTCCTTGTCAAGGGTGCTGGGCACCTAGGAAGAGCTATACAAGCATTTGTTCTTCCTGTTATATGTTCCTGCTCAAATGTGGGCTCCTCCCAAATGCCTGTCAGTCCCATAGTGGGAACCGCCTTCCCCACACTTCATACCTGTGTACCTGAGGCTGTGCCTGGGCACCTCAGTCCCCCTCTCATGTGTCAGCTCATTTGCAAACTTCTTTACCCTCTGGGATCACAAACACCCTGTAGGTGGGGATTTCTTCAACTTTATATTCCCTTCCCTACATTGCACCTGGCAGGTACTAAATAAAACATATTTAATTAACTTTAAAATAATGTGTTTCCTTCTCCTCCCAGGTGCCCTGACTAATTTTTCTTCTTAAATCATAACATCCCTTAAACCCCAGTGTAAACATTCCCTGCTCTTTATTGAGCCAATTCCCAGAGAAAGGCACACTTATCTTCCTGACTAAGGGCAGGACTTTGGGAATGGCATGGGAGGTCAGTGGTCCAAGGCACACGTTGGGCCATGCTAAGGACACGCTGGACCCAGACCTCCAGCTGGGATGCTCTCACTGCTCACCACCCCCAGAAGCTCATCTTCAATGTAGAGAAGAAGGGGTACACTTCTTATTTCCTATTTCCAGGCACCTGAGAGTAGATTAACCATGTATGCACACACTCAGCACATGCTCATGTGAATGAATATTTATTAATCACAAAATTCTTTCATAACCCCAGGCTGCTCAGTTACCCTCACCCCAGTTTCCTGGCAGGTTTCTAGGGAATGGAAGCCAATTTTTAAAATTATTCATAGCTCTATGGTTCTATTCGAGGTTACTTTCAGAGTAACAGTAGGGGGAGACTTACATGCTGCGTTCTAGAGCTGGAATCAGGAGCTCTCTTGGTACCCATGCTTGACCCTACTTCATATAGATCATCATTCAGGAGGTGTTCATGAAGCACAGAGTCAGCCCCCAATTTAAATTCTGTCTGTCTGAGTTAGTTGCCGGGTTATATCAGGCAACCCCATTCATTTGCACAGTCTGAATGCTGTCCTCCAGCCTAAGGAGAAGTCAATCTGTTGTGACCTGCTTTCTCCCCTTCTGGAGCAAGGTGAGAATTCACATGTAAATGATCCCTAGCATTTTTCAAACATAAATGTGAATTGGCAATAACCATTTGCTGTGTTGATTTAGGAGACTCTGGAGAAAGTTTCCTGTTTAATCTGCAAGTAAAAGTTCCACCTTTGATCGTGAGACTGCTCATCATTTCATAATGGCACTGGAGCATATGTCTTGCTGGCGCATGACTCACAGGCTGAGTTGCCTGCCACCGGATGTCACAAATAATACTGCTATTCAAAAGAGGAGGGATGCTATGGGCAGGGCTCAGAAGTGATTTTTAAAATGAAAAACCTTATTTATATGTCCCCCAGAATATTCCAAGCCCTTTCAGGAGGACAATGCTCTTTGTTTAGCTGCTGAGGCGGAGGAAACAAAAACCACATTATGTGTAATATCCCTGAAGCTAAATTACAATATTTACCTCCACATGTTAACTTGACGTTCATAATTATCTATGCTTAGAACAGAAAATGGAAGAAAAGGTTCAGTGAACACCCACCTGGGTGTTGTGAATGATGTTGTTCCAACAGAAACAAAAGTTGAGGAGGAGGATTTAGAGAGGAGGGAGGAAGCATGGTGCTTGAACATCCTTAGCTGAGACTTCAGGAGAATTGTTTGGAGCATAAGGATCTCTCTTGTCTACCCCTTCGGAGATCACTTGTGTCATTATTTCCCCCCTCCAAACCAGCAATGGTGTCCTGAATGCTCCTCTATCAAAATTCAGAAGAAAACAGCTCTGATGAAATGAGGCAAGCTCAGAGAGCATCCAGAATCTTTTGGCAAAGAATTAAGGCTAATTCAACAGACACATGAAAAAGTGTTCAACATCACTTGGCATCAGGGAAATCCAAATCAAAACCTCAATGAAATACCACCTCACACCAGTCAGAATGGCTAAAATTAACAAGTCAGGAAATAACAGATGCTGGAGAGGATGCAGATAAAGGGGAACCCTCTTACACTGTTGGTGGGAATGCAACTGGTGCAGCCACTCTGGAAAACAATATGGAGGTTCTTCAAAAAGTTGAAAATAGAGCTACCCTAACAACCCAGCAATTGCACTACTGGGTACTTACCCCAAAGATACAAATGTAGTGATCCGAAGGGGTACGTGCACCCT
>NC_138378.1:38676508-38704930 GCF_054177405.1 Leptonychotes weddellii
CAAGATGTCCATCAACAGATGAATGGATAAAGAAGATGTGGTATATATATACAATGGAATATTATGCAGCCATCAAAAAAAAAAAAGAAATCTTGCCATTTGCAATGACGTGGATAGAACTAGAGGGTATTATGCTAAGGGAAATAAGTCAATCAGAGAAAGACATGTATCATATGATCTCATTGATATGAGGAATTTTTAATCTCAGGAAACAAACTGAGGGTTGCTGGAGTGGTGGGGGGTGGGAGGGATGGCGTGGCTGGGTGATAGACACTGGGTAGGGTATGTGCTATGGTGAGCGCTGTGAATTGTGTAAGACTGATGAATCACAGACCTGTACCTCTGAAACAAATAATACATTATATGTTTAAAAAAAAAAAAAGAAGATAGTAGGAAGAGAAAAATGAACGGGGGGCTATCTGAGGGAGAGATGAATCATGAGAGACTATGGAATCTGAAAAACAAACTGAGGGTTCCAGAGGGGAGGGGTGTGGGGGGATGGGTTAGCCTGGTGATGGGTATTAAAGAGGGCACGTTCTGCATGGAGCACTGGGTGTTAAACGCAAACAATGAGTCATGGAACACTACATCAAAAAGTAAAAAAAAAAAAAACCAAAAACTGATGATGTAATGTATGGTGATTAACATAACAAAATAAAAAAAAGCATAATCTATAAATAAAAAAAAAGAATTGAAGCTAATTCTGTGGAAGGCATATTCTATAAATAAAAAAAAAAGAATTGAGGCTAATTCTGTGGAAGGCTCCACTGTGGCCTTTGTGACCAGCTCCGGTTGGGTTGGGCAGCCAGGGCCCATGGTAACATATGATGTACTGCTGCACTCACACCCCCTCTCATCCTGGTAAAGTTCACTGCCAGCACCAGCACCTGCACCTCTCCCATGTTAGACTGTCCTACCCCATGTCAAGGGCACATGGGAACACACAAGTGCCTGGGAATTTAACTCCAGCAGTGGCAGTCCTTGACCAACAACTGATTGGTGTCCAGATGTAGATTCTCTGGTGCTCTTGTCTTGTCCTCCCTCACCCACAATTTGGACAACCCTGTTGCATTTCCTGAGCTCCCCTGCAGGAGTGAGCCAAAATCCCCCCATGGGACTTTGCTTGATGTTGCACACTGGTCCCATCTTCCCATTCCCTTATCAGAGTTTCCCAAAATTGTTAGCAAATCACTTTCACAAGAACCCATGGACCATTGCATGAGAAGCATTCCCATGTGCAAGAACATGAGACTCGACTGTTTGGGTCGTATACGGTTGGAGCAAGGAAGAGAGTCTGATCCAAAGCAGCCAGTCCATAGAATGAGTGAAGAGGTCTGCCTAATGGTACTGGTCCTTCATGTCAAATGGTTACCCCAATCATATCTGTGCTTATTCAATTCAAATGGGAGATGTACAATTAGTTAGTAACCCTAGGAAAAGCCCAAGAAGCAATGGCAAGGAGTTGTCTCACTGAAATTGTGAAGCATTAGACTAGTGACCCAAGGAGTCATGGGACAGCATTATATTGTTTGAACTTGTTTTACCCTGAATGGCCTCGATCCTGCATGTCCCTCCAGTCTTCTGAGGCCCAGCTATGGGGAGATTGAAACTATTTTCTGTCCTCTTTACTTGCTTGTGCATTTTTTCATACCCTTTCATCTCCTACCCTACCCCACTGACCAACATGACCATGTTCCTGAAAAAGCTTAGTAAGTACAAACAAGGATATGAAAGAAAATCCCCACAATTCTAGGACCTAGAAATAGTACATTTTAAACTTTTTATGATTATGTGTATATATTTTAAACTTTTATAATTATGTGTATATATCTTACAAAATTAGGATTATTATATTCCAGAGAATTTTCTGATGCCCTGAAATATTCTTTAAGTACATGTCTGCCATATTACATAATATTGCAAAGCAGGACAAACCATAACTTACTAAACCAATCTTCTATTGGACACTTATGTTGCTTCCAGATATTTACTAGTATAAATATTGCTGTGATGTCATACTTACACATGAACCTTAATGCTCATCTCTGAGTGATAGACTTACAGGCTCAGTAATTATGAATTTTCTATAAGCCTTCATATGGCCTAGTCCATGATTCCCACATCAGGCTGCACATTGGGGTCCCCTGGAGGCCTTCAGAAAATGCAGAAGCTGGACCCCACCCTCAGAGTTCATGATTTGAGTATTCTGGGGGGTGATCAAGGCTAGAAATTTTAAGATTTTTTTTTAAAGATTTTATTTATTTATATGACAGAGAGACACAGCGAGAGAGGGAACACAAGCAGGGGGAGCGGGAGAGGGAGAAGCAGGCTTCCCGCGGAGCAGGGAGCCCGATGCGGGGCTTGATCCCAGGACCCTGGGACCATGACCTGAGCCGAAGGCAGACGCGTAACGACTGAGCCACCCAGGCGCCCCAAAATTTTAAGATTTTTAAGGAGATTTTCAGGTAACACTAAGAAGTGGGACTCACTGTGCTACATTGTTTTGAGGGCTGCTTTTAGCTTTAGGAGAGGAGAGGTTTTAAATAGTAGAACAACAGTGGTGAGAGTGGGCATCCCTATCGTCTTCTTGACCTTAGGGGAAAGCTCTCAGTTCTTCCCCATTGAGAATGATATTCACTGTAGGCTTTTTGTATATGGCTTTTATGATATTGAGGTATTGTCCCTCTATCCCTACACTGTGGAGAGTTTTTATCAAGAAAGAATGTATTTTGTCAAATGCTTTTTCTGCACCAATTGAGAGGATCATTTGGTTCTTGTCCTTTCTTTTATTAATGTGATGTATCACGTTGATTGATTTGCGAATGTTGAACTGCCCTTGCAGCCCAGGAATAAATAAATCTCACTTGGTCGTGGTGAATAATCCTTTTAATGTACTGTTATAGCCTATTGGCTAGAATCTTGGTGAGGATTTTGGCATCCATGTTCATCAGGGATATTGGATATTGGTCTGTAAGTCTCCTTTTTGATGGGTTCTTTGTCTGGTTTTGGGATCAAGGATATGCTGGCCTCATAAAATGAGTTTGGAAGTTTTCCTTCCATTTCTATTTTTTGGAACAGTTTCAGAAGAATAGGTATTAATTCTTCTTTAAATGTTTGGTAGAATTCCTCTGGGAAGCCATCTGGCCCTGGACTCTTATTTGTTGGGAGATTTTTGATTACTACTTCAATTTCCTTGCTGGTTATGGGTCTGTTCAGGTTTTCTATTTCTTCCTGTTTCAGTTTTGGTAATATGTAAGTTTCCAGGAATGCATCCATTTCTTCCAGATTGCCTAATTTGTTGGCATATACTTGCTCATAATATCTTCTTAAAATTGTTTGTATTTCCTTGGTGTTGGTTGTGATCTCTCCCCAAATAGTCAGAGGAATGTTGAAAAAGAAAACCAAAGCTGGTGGCAACACAAGCCCGGACTTCAAGCTTTATTACAAAGCCTTAATCATCAAGATAGTATGATACTGGCACAAAAACAGACACATAGATCAATGGAACAGAATAGAGAACCCAGACATAGACCCTCAACTCTATGGTCAACTAATCTTCCACAAAGCAGGAAAGAATATCCAATGGAAAAAGGAAAGTGTCTTCAAAAATGGTGCTGGGAAAATTGGACAGCCACATGTAGAAGAATGAAACTAGACCTTTTTTTACACCATACACAAAAATAAACCCCAAATGGATGAAAGACCTCAATGTGAGACAGGAATCCATCAAAATCCTAGAGGAGAACACAGGCAGCAACCTCTTCAACCTCAGCCACAGCAACTTTTTGCTAGACACGTCTCCAAAGGCAAGGGAAACAAAAGCAAAAATGAACAATTGGAACCTCAAGATAAAAAGCTTCTGCACAGCAAAGGAAACAGTCAACAAAACTAAAAGACAACCTAGGGAATGGGAGAAGGTATTTGCAAATGACATATCAGATAAAGGGCTGGTATCCAAGATCTATAAAGAACTCATCAAACTCAACACCCAAATCAGATAATCCAGTCAAGAAATGGGCAGAAAACATGAACAGACATTTCTCCAAAGAAGACATACAAATGGCCAACAAACACATTAAAAAATACTCCCTATCACTTGGCATCAGGGAAAGACAAATCAAAACCACAGTGAAATACCCCCTCACACCAGTCAGAATGGCTAAAATTAGCAAGACAGGAAACAACAAATGTTGGCAAGGATGTGGAGAAAGGGAAACCCTCTTACACTGTTTGTGGGAATGCAGGATGGTACAACCACTCTGAAAAATGATATGGAGTTTCCTCAAGAAGTTAAAAATAGAGCTACCCTTCGACCCAGCAATTGCACTACCGTGTATTTACCCTAAAGATACAAATGTAGTGACCTAAAGGGGCACCAGCACCCCAATGTTCATAGAAGCCATGTCCACAATGGCCAAACTGTAGAAAGAGCTGGATGTCCATTGACAGATGAATGGATAAAGAAGATGTAGTGTATATATATACAATGGAATATTGCTCAGCCATCAGAGAGGTTGGGTACTTACAATTTAAATTGACTTGGATGGAACTGGAGGGTATTATGCTGAGCAAAATAAGTCAATCAAAGAAAGACAATCATATGTTTTCACTCATATGTGGACTATAAGAAACAGCGCACAGGACCATTGGGGAAGGGAGAGAAAGCTGAATGGGAAATCATCAGAGAGGGAGAAAAACCATGAGAGACTCTTAACTATAGGAAACAAACTGAGGATTGCTGGAGGGGAGGTGGGTGGGGGGTGGGGTATTGGGTGATGGGCATTAAGGAGGGCATGTGATGTGATGAGCACTGCGTGTTATATGCAACTGATAAATTATTGAACACTACATCTGAAACTAATGATGTACTATAAGTTGGCTAATTGAATTTAAAGATTTTATTTATTTATTTGACAGAGAGAGACACAGCGAGAGAGGGAACACAAGCAGGGGGAGTGGGAGAGGGAGAAGCAGGCTCCACGCAGAGCAGGGAGCCCGATGTGGGACTCGATCCCAGGACCCTGGGATCATGATCTGAGCCGAAGGCAGTCGCTTAACTGACTGAGCCACCCAGGCGCCCGGCTAATTGAATTTAAATAAAAAACAAAAATAAATAGTAAAGGAGGCCTGTTGTGTGTAAGGAAGGAGAGTCATCGAAGTTGGGAACATTTCCTTTGTTTTATACTCAGACTTCTTGGCCAAGGCTGATGGCTTGCTTGATGGTGCCAAATGCCAGGGAGCATCCAGACACTGACTTCCTGCTCTACATGGTACCCTCCCCCCACCCGCCTGAGTGCTGTCCACCCATTCTCCCCGCCTCCCCACCTATCCTGCTGAAGAGCCAATCGCAGCTCCGTGGAAGTTGATCTTGCCTTCCAAAGCCCCTAGAGGAGCCAGCAGTAGGTTGTTGTAGGTCATTGTAAGGCTTGCCTCTTGCACCAGCTGTGGTCCCCTTTGTCAGTACTCAGTCCCTGCAGCTTCCCATAAGGAAAGGGAATGACTTCCTATGGGCTGGATATCCCACTTACCCTCTCTCTAGGTCCCAAGCTTTCCCATGGCTTTAAACCTTGCAGCCAGCTTTGATGCTGAGGCAATTTTGGAGACATGCCTTCACAGCCCACAATCAGATCTGCTTCTTCACCCTCATGCCTGGTGCTCTATGTGGATGCCTGGAGGAGCTGGTGACTGGCTGGATGTCTTTCTCTCTCTCCATGCAGCTAGCCTGGGCTTCCACACAGCACCATGTTCTCAGGGTAGTCAGAATTTTACCATCTTGGCTGACTTCCTCCACAGTGTATGTCCTAAGTAACCCAAGTGGAAGATGTGAGACTTTTTGTAACCTAGGCTTAGAATCTGCAGAGTGTCACTTCCACCACAGTCTATTGGTCAAAATATGAGTCACAGGGCCAGCCCAGATTTAAGGGGTAGGAACTACATGAGGGTATGAATACCATGAAATAGTGTTCATTGGGGAGCCATCTTTGGAGATGACTTACCACAGCAACCTCACAGGATTAAGTGGGGTTATTAGAGGTGTCAGGAGAAGGCAGCGCCCCCTACAGGTGATATTCATATCATTCTCCTCTCGTCTTTCTTCCTGTTCACTGGACTGTTGTTTTTCCAGGAAATTCTCTTACACATTTCAGCCAGAGACTGGTAGTAGGAGTGAGGTTTAAGCAGAAAGCAAGAGTGACCTCACCCAGAAGTCAAGGGAAGAACCTCCTTTGGCTCTGAAATCCAGTGCTTCTTTTTCAGTACCATGTCCTCCCCAAACCTAACCCACTGGCTCCCTGATGTCTTATGAGTGAAGGCCAAAGTTTCTGAGACTTGACATACCCAAGAGCACAGAAATACCAGGGGCCTTCCACCAGACTCCCTTATGAGCTCACAAGGCTTCTGAAAAAACAGTATCCAAGGGAAGTTGCCGTGGTGGAATCCAATGACCTCTTTATTAATGGCGGTTGAGGCAAAACTGTATTTCTGAATTATCCCATGGGGCACACGGGAGATGTGTTCTTCAGTGGGAGTGCAAAACTCTTTTTCAGGAGCACAAAAATAATTTATAATTTAATCACCACTGCCCACTCTCTCTATCTATTCCCAGTAAGAGGCACTTAAACCTTCTGTGTACATCCAGTCTCTTCAATAGAGCCAGAGAGCAGACCTGGTTATAGTTCAAACTTCTCAGAATAAGAATCCCATTGAGTGTGGTGCTTCCTGTCAGAGAGGTCATTGTTGACCTTGAGTGGGCATCTGGTCGAGACCACTCCACTGGACAGCTCCAGCGAGCCATCTTGACCCCTGCAGAGCTCAAACCTCAGGTCACCACCTGCAAACTTGGTCCCTAAACCTGAGCCTTGGAGATATTGCCATGCAATTCTAATTCAAATTTTAATCATGAATCCAGACTTTTAAGTCACAGTGCCAAGCACATGGTTGGGGTGACACACAGCAGGTACTCAAAGAATATTTGTTGAATCACTGAGTGAATGAATGAAGTCCAGAGATACAAAGGTTCACACGATGAAATAGCGAAGTCGTTTCCTTCTCCCTCTTGCTGTCCCTTGGAAGTACTTAGTTTAAGGTTGATACGATTCTTGTGGTGCTGATCTCTCTCTTCCCAACATTCTAAGTATCTGTGCACGCCCCTTACCTTTCCTGTCAGGCAACAAGCTCCTCAAGGGCAGATGTTTTCTATACACTCTTCCATATCACTTAGGAAGCCAAGCTGAGCATCTTGCCTACAGTAAGAGGTCAACAATGTGTGTTCCCTCTGATGCTGTCAGTGTATAGAGCTTTTTGTGGCTTCCCTCACTGTGTTGCTGTAAGTTTTTTTGGTTACTTTTTGCTCTTGTTGGTACCTTCTAATTTGTGGCTTCAAAACTGCCAAAGGTAAGAAATCAAAAACCAAATTAGGTATGTGTGTGTGCGCACAGACACACACACACACACACACACACAGTCAATTCTTGTTACTTGTGGTGGTGGTTATGTTCTGTAAAGTCACCATGAGCACTGAATTGGCCACTACTAAACCACTGCTCCTGGAGGAAATACAGAGTTAGATGCCTGCCAACCTTCAGTCGCAACACAGAACAATCCAGAGTCAGAGGCAGATAGTCTGAGTCCTGACAATGTGGTCCAAACCTGATCTACCCCTTGACATTTTAACTTCGTGAGCCAGCAAATAAGTCAGTATGAGTCACCTTTTTTGTCATTTCCATGTGAACGAGTCCTGATTAATTTACCCACTTAATAAACAAATGCCTTTTTATTATATTCTAGAAATGAGATACAACTGATGTTGCTTTATTGTCAATGATAGAAAGCTCTCTACCTAATGAGGCATTTTATAAAGATAGCCCTTATGCAGTCAACCTCCCTGACACACAGGCATACAGAAACATTTATTGTGCTCCAACTGTGTACGAGGCACTGGAGTGTGCTTTGGAGATTACCAGATGAATACAAAAAGCCTAAAACTTCAAAGACATCATGGTTTAAACTCTTTTAAACACCTAATTTTTTTTCTTTTAATTAATGAGGGAAAGATAATTTTATTCTTATTGCTTATTTCACTTAGCTATTGCTATAATAGTGCCACATAGAAAAAACAACCATAAAGTCTTGGTGACACAGAGTAGCAACCTGTGCATGGGCTGGGGTGGCTTGGAGAACACCAGCTGGGCTCACTTTTAGGTCTGAGGTTGACTGGGGTTTGACTGATCTAGACTGGGCATCACTGGGAAGCTCTACTTCCTGCAGGTAGACTGGGATGCTTCAGCATCCAGCTACAAGGGCTGGGGGCAGGAATATGTGGGAAATATTCCACCCATTTCTCATGCTCCTTCCACCAGTGGTCTAGCCAGGCATGTTCTTCTCATGGTGATAGCTGAGGCCTTCTAAGTCATAGACTCACTTTCACCTTGTTCTGTTGGCTAAAGCAAGTCACATGGATAAGCCTAAAGTCAAGGGGGGGCAGGGAAATAATCTGCTCTTTCAGTGGGAGAGATTGCAAAGACCTATAACAAAGGACATGGATATAGAGGGGTGAAGAATTGGAGCCAATAATGCCATTTACTATACTCATTTATTGATCTTAGATCTGCCTCCTAGAAATCCACTTGAGCTTAACAAAAGGGAGAATTGCTCACTTAAAGTGGCTTCCTAGTCTGCTTTGGAGTTGCTCCTCAGATGAACTTAGAGATCTTCCTAGGGCTCTCTCCTTTCTGGGCCTCACTGTCCTAGAACGGGGAGCATGGCAGGAGTCATCTGTCTTTGAAAGGGCCCAGAAAGATGTCACTGGTGCCTTCATAATGTACTCTTATCATAAGCTCCCTGGAGGTGGGGCTCTGCATCACTCCAAGCTGCATTCTGTAAATCGCTAAGTTCCAGAGAAACCAATATTAACGGCAATGCATTACGTATGAATTTATCTTGAATTTGTGGACTTCTTTCCAAAACCACCCTGAGAAACTGTTTGCATCAGGCTAGTTTTGCTCATTCCTTTGGTAGGACTGTCATCTGGTAATAGGATTAGACAGGCTACATTATTGCCTTTAATGTCTTGCTAGAGAGAGATTGATTTTCTCGAAGTGAAATACGAGGCATCCTTTCTATTAAGCAAATTAAACTGCTTAGGTCAGAAAGGCTATAAGAAGGAGCAGTGGTGTGCTGATAAACCAGCTCTCTGGATGAAAAAGCCCTGATTTGTAGTATTTGTCAATTTCTGTGGCATAAACACTCCCCCGATGGCTGCTTTCAAGCTGCTTTCAAGCTGCCAACACGGTGATGTCCCTGGACACTGCCTTGAGAAGAGATGCGCCTGAACTGGTCTGCTCTGCTACCCCATTACCTGCATGGCTGTGCTGTGGAGATGGAAAAATGGGTTCATTTCCTGGGTGTTCCTTGAGGGAGAGGAGGTGGCATTTGTGTCCTGTGTGTCTAATTTTTGTAGAAGTTAAAGTCAGCACTAAATCGATCAGGATGAATCCAGAGTGCTGACAAAAGGGCTTTGCTGGAATGGGGCTATAGAAAGTAATAGTAACACTGACTACATTTTCTTCCAGGTGCCTACACACCTGGCCCTTTTCTCAATCAGCGTGATTACACCACAACTGTATTGGAGAATCTGAAGCACGGATAGTTCAGTGGCATGCCCCAGGCCACACTAATTAAGTAGAAACTGAGATTTGAACCCAGAGTCCTTGTTTGGTCCTGAATCTCTCCTGACACTCTCTCAGGGCCCAGGGAACTTCAGGATGGGACTGTGAGCTCCTGCTTACCTTCACATGTACTGCTCCCTTCATCCCTTGAGATTTCAAGGCAGTGAAACAGAGGAGGGGGCCCGTCGGTGGGGTTGGGGACAGAACCTGGTGGGCTCTCTGAGTTGAGGAGATGGAGGTGGAAGTCTGGAGAGGCCAAGGTGGTGACAAGGTGCTCTTGTCCTCTTTCTCCATTTAGCAAATGAATACTTCCCCTGCAAAACACAGGGATGAGAATCATCCTCTCCAAGTGTGAGAGTGTGTCTGCCTGCCTGTGCTATGACTCATACTTGAAGCCCAATACCAGGCTCCATCCAGAGATGCACAAACCAGCCTTACACTGGCTAGCTCATAAGAGCCGTTTGGTAAATCATCAGGCATTCCGCAGACCATTATTAAAACTCAAATTATATAAACTTACAATGAAATGTACTATGTTAAAAATAAAGGGAACAAATACTGGTCACTCATCACTTCCTAATTGTTTTACTATAATCTGTGCTCTTGGGGTTACTTATGTCTCTAGTATCCACAAAGTAGAAAAGTCCATCTCGTGGTGGCTACTGTGCATCTCTTCCTGACTCCATGTTGAGTGACATCACATTGGTATCTTGAAATCTTTTATGGTGGGAATATTTATACAATGGAAATGAACAAACGCTGCAAGACAGGGTTTGGTTTGCTGTTTTGTTGATTGGCTAGGCTTTAAAAAGTAATGGAGAAAAAATATATATATTTTTTAAAGATTTTATTTATTTATTTGAGAGAGAATGAGATAGAGAAAGAGAGCATGAGAGGGGGGAGGGTGAGAGGGAGAAGCAGACTCCCTGCTGAGCAGGGAGCCCGATGCGGGACTCGATCCCGGGACTCCAGGATCATGACCTGAGCCGAAGGCAGTCGCTAAACCAACTGAGCCACCCAGGCGCCCATGGAGAAAATATTAATAAGACAGATTAAACTTAAAAGTGTGTCGCATCTGTAACTGCTACATTGTGAATAGCATAAAGCTTAAAGACATTTTTTTCCAATATTTGAAACCTATTATTCATTTCAGGAAAGAAGTTGATCATATCATTGGTGAACAACATGGCATTCCAACATACAGCTTTGTACCACTTTTGTCTTACTCATTAATGTGAATAAAAATATCAACCAGCATTCACAATAGAACTGCACTCATATGTCAATTGTAACCACAGGTACAAGAATTAGACAAAAATCAATGAAAGCAGCTTTCATTTTCAGCCAAGATGGGGAAACAGGGACCGGATTCACCCTCCCACCTAAAACAACAACCAAAAATGGATAGAATATGTGAAAAATGGTTCATTGTATATCAGAAAGGACAGTGAGAAAGAGAGAGGAAACATATGATTACCCAGCTTGCTGTCTGAAGAGATTTCAAGGCAGTGAAACAGAGGAGGGGGCCCGTCGGTGGGGATGGGGACAGAACCTGGTGGGCTCTCTGAGTTGAGGAGATGGAGGTGGAAGTCTGGAGAGGCCAAGGTGGTGGTCCTCCCAGAGTACCAGGGAAGAGAGAGCTATTCAGCAGATAGTCTGTGGACATCTTCAGAGAGTGTCCTTCCAATATTCAGCTGCCAGCTGATCAGCATGATAGCTGTGCACTACCTGGTCTTTACTTGACCCGGGTTAAAACCTGCAGGGTTATCCATAAATAAGTGCTACAGACTCTCTCTACCTCAGTATGATAGACTAAAATTTACATATGAGTAGTTTGAGATTGGATGTCTCCTTGCACATGATAAAATATGGTAGGTTAGGTTTAAGTATCAGTAGACGCCCTTTAAAGTAGTTCACCTGGACCATGAAAAAGCCAGATTTATTCACAACACATCTGAGATGCAGCATCATTAAAGGAGAGAGGTTGAATGACAGGCGGTACTTTGCAATGTATCAACAGCTAATGGAAATATATATATGCAAGATGCAGGTGTCTATATACATACACATGTGGGGGTCAGCCTGGGTCTGGTAGCTGGACATGAAGGTTGCTGTGCCTCTGGATTCAGAGTCATGGACAAGCTGGACAGAATTCTTATTTCTCCATGGCACTTAGTTAAAAGCATTTACTGAGACTTGTGATAATGATGTTAGTGTGCTGACCATCAGGCTGAATGGCAGGGCAGAATGCACAGGGGTAGACACGGCCACTGAGGTTGGGAGCACAGAGTCCCAGTACTGCAGCCTCTGAGCATGGGAGGGAGTAAGCTGGCTTTTGTCATTTCCCTGGAGTATCACTCTTAGTTCTTGGCTGCTAAAATTATGTTTATATAATGCCTCTAAATTCTAGTCATCAAATTTGTGTATAAAGTCACAGAGTCACACAGAGACTGTAAATCTTACTGCTACTAAAACTACCTTTTTTTCCCCCAGGCTATTTGTCAACTGTGCCACATGCTTTTCCATACATCATCTCAATAGGGGCGAAAGGTTACTTAAGCTGAAATGCAGGCTCAGAGGGAAAGTTACTTCATGAGATCTCTCACAATCTCCCAGTGACGTCTGTCTTACTCTAAAGCTTGCATTTTTAACTTTCACATTACATAATGGTTCTTAAGGAACAATACTATAAACCATTATTATTTGCATAGTGCTTTACTGTTAACCATTAAATCAGATTTAATCATTTAATCATTCGCACACTCAAAACCATCCTGTTGCGTAGGTACCTTTCACCCCATTGCGTAGGTGAGGAAACTGAGCTTTAGGCAGGTTGCGTGTCTTGTCCTTTTGGAGTTGCGTGGGATGTGGCAGAGCTGGAATCCAATATTACTGCAAGGAGGAGAGAGTGTTCTTATATAAAAGACCAGACTGAGCTTGGTATGGATTATTCAGGAGAATATTAGTATACAGAATTGTTCTCAGCAGTAGTTGGAGAAAAGGGAGAGGTACTTCAGACTCTGCGATGTCTACAGTGCTGTTGTCACTTCAGGGAGCCACTTGGAAAAGACCCTTATTTTACACCATATACAAAAATCAACTCAAAATGGATTAAACAGTTAAATGTAAGTATAAATAAATAAATAAATAAAACTCTTCATGACACTGGTCTTGGCAATGACTTCATGGATATGACATTAAAGGAACAGGCAACAAAACAAATAAATGTCGAACTGAAAAGCTTCTGCACAACAAAGGAAGTAATCAGTAGTGGAAAGGGAACCTATGGAATGGGAGATAATATTTGCAAACCATCTATCTGATAAGGAGTTAATATCCAAAATACATAAAGAACTCAAACAACAAAAAACTTACAACCTTATTAAAATATGAGCAAAGAACTTGAATAGACATTTCTTCAAAGAAGGCAAATGGCCACAGATATGGCAGGTGAGAATTCTACCACAGAACCAATGCTCCAGCTGACAAATGGCCAGGTGTATGAAAAGATGCTCAACATCACTCATCATCAGGGAAATGTCAACGAAACCACAATGAGATACCATCTCCCACCTGTAATGGTGGCTATTATAAAAAACAAAAACAAAAAGACGACAAATGTTGGCAAAGATGTGGGAAACTGGAACCCTTGCATACCATTGGTAGAAATGCAAAATGATGCATCAACTATGGAAAACAGTATGGAGGCTCCTGAAAAACTTAAAAATGGTGCTACCATATGATTTAGGCATCTCACTTCTGAGTATTTATCCAAAAGAACTGAACTCAGGATCTTGAATCAGTTATCAGTACCCCCATGTTCACTGAAGCACTGTTCACAGTAGCTGGGAAAAGGAAAGAAACATTAATATCCATAGACAGATATACAAATCAAGAAAAGATGGTGTGGACACACAATGGGATACCTTTCAGCCTTAAAAAGGAAGAAAATCTACCATTTGCAACAACATGGATGAACCCTAAGGACATTTTGCTAAGTGAAATAAGCCAGCCACAGAAACACAAATACTGCATAATTCCATTTATAGGAGTTATCTAAAATGGTCAAATTCATAAGATCAAAGACTGGAATGGTGGTTACTGGGAGCTGGGGGGAGAGGGAGATCGGAAGTTGCTAACTGATAGGCATAAAGTTTCAGTTATGTAACATGAGCACACTCCAGAGATCTGCTAACAACATTGTACCTGTAGTCAACAGTATTGTATTGCATGCTTAAAATTTAAGAGGATAGATCTTATGTTGAGTGTTCTTAACACAATAAAATATTTTAAATGAACAAACAGACAAAACCACTTGACCTCTCAGAGCAATGCCAAAATGGGGAGGAAAAAAGTAAAGAAAAAAAAAAGAAGGAGGGGCGCCTGGGTGGCTCAGCTGGTTAGGTGTCTGCCTTCCGCTCAGGACATGATCCCGGTGTCCTGGGATCAAGCCCTGTGTCAGACTCCCTGCTCTTGAGCTCTTGCTCTCTCTCTCTTCCTTTCGCTCTCTCTCAAATAAGTAAATAAAATCTTAAAAAAAAAAAAGAAGGAAACACAAGGACTACCTACTCAGATCTGGAATATTTTCTTTGGCCTCCTGCTTAAGAGAGCTGGGCCTCCAGATTCAGATGGTCTGGGTTACAGTTCTAGCATTGCCCCTTCTGGGTTGGGTATTTTGAAGCAATGTACTTAACCTAAGTTTTTCCAAATGCCATTTGAGAAAAACCATGCCTCACAGGGTTGCTGGAGGTTGAAACAGATGATCCGTGAGATCAAGCATCTAGTGTGGTCACTGTTCTTGGGAGGGTTGTTTCCAAAGCGTGTTTAGGCTGAGCAGACTCTGAGGGCCAGAGAGAGCAGTCACCTGCTATCTCGTGCATGGCATCCGTGGGAATGGTGAGTGCTGAGGGGACATGGAAGGGGTGCTGGCAGCTGGCAGTATCTGGCTGCAATCCCATCAGGTGATGGATGATGGGGGCCTGTTCTCAGAGGTCTGTATGCTGGGATAAGGTGAGATGCCCTACAAAGCTGGCACATGGGGTATTAGTGCCAATGTGTCCTCTCCATCCTCCTGGAGGGCTGATCGTGTGCCACCATGACTCCACCTCAGTGACAGTGGGCTGTGCTTAGAACTCTCCTCTTTCTCAGTAAGTATAACTCAGCGAACATTCCTCACCCCATTAAATATCTAGGTTTCCATTCTACCCTCTGCTTTCTCAACATCACATGCAGTCCTTTGTTATTTTAAGAAGTGAAATTACTCAGCCGAAATTTAGGGAATCCCAATTATTTTATTATTTATTATTTTAACTCAAAAGTAATAAAGCTTTAGGTATTAAAAATATTCTACAATTTAAACATTTCCATTTTAATTGGCTTCATGCTCCTACACAAACACATCACATTTATTTTTTATTTATTTTTTTAAAGATTTATTTACTTATTTGTCAGAGAGAGAGAGAGAGCACAAGCAGGGGGAATGGCAGGCAGAGCAGGCAGAGAGGGAGAAGGAGGCTCCCTGCTGAGCAAGGAGCCAGAGGCTGAACTTGATCCCAGGACCCTAGGATCATGATCTGAGCCAAAGGAAGATGCTTAACAAACTGAGCCACCCAGGCATGCCCATATCACAGACATTTAGAACGTGACATCATTACATAATATTCTGAGTCTGGGTACCCGAGTTCTGGTTGTGGCGATGATTCGCTCCCTAGTGCCTTTGGGAAAAACAGTTTAGACCCCTGAACCTAGTTAAGAGGAGGGGTTTGGGAGAACCTTTTTTTCAATCTCTCTTAACTTTTAAAAATTTAACTAAATGCAAAATATTTTTTGTAATAAAAGGAATGACAAATACATGAGATCTTATATTCACTACACATTAGCTTAAGAATTGAAATCTTAACAATTTCTTTGAAGCTCCTGTGGACCCTCCCTTATCCTATCCATCTTCAACCCCTTACCCAGAGGTAATCACTATCTTGAATTTTCTGTTTATGACTACTTGGCTTTTATTTATGGTTTTATTACATATGTAAGCATCCCTATGCAATATGTTTCATTCTGCATGTTTTTTACTTTATGATTTGATTCATACTGTACATATTCTACTGGGACTTGCTTTGCCCCTCAACTTTGTTTTTGAGATTTTCCCATTTTGTTTTGAGTTGCTGTAGGTCACTCGTTTGCATTGTAGTTGTCCATTTACCATCTAATTTTAAAGTTTTTATTTGTCCACTTTTCTTTTTTTTCTCTATTCTTGCTTTTTTTTTTTTTCCTAGATTGTTTTCCTTCCTTGAACCCTACCCCCTACTCCTTTTTTAAAAACTCCTTCAATTGATTTGGAAGGTCTGTATTCCACACTTTTTCTCTATGACTTCCTCTTTTTCCATCAACCAGAGAAGTCTTTCTGCTTTTAAAGGGGCCATATGATTGGATCAAATACCTGGATAATCTCCCTATCTTACGGTCAGCTGTGCCATAAAACATGGTACAATCACAGGAGTGATACCTCATCATTCTCACAGGTTCCATGGATTAGGGCAGAACATCTTTGGGGTGTCATTCCAGAAATTGTACCACAGTTTGTGACAATTCGACTGATAGAGTAGGTCAGAAATGCTCTGTATGGCATCTAAGCCTAGGTCAGGAGAGATGGCTCAGCCTTCCTCCTTGTGCACTGGAATACTATTGCTTGGAGCTCTGCAGCATCACATAAGAAGCCAACTAACCTGGGGCCACCATGTTGTGAGGAAGCCCAGATAGGCACTCTGGATGGCAGTCCTAAATTCTGTGGCAACCCAGGCCAGGCCCCAGACTGGGGAGGAAACTGGCCTTAGGTGACTCTAGCTCCCAGCTTTGAGTCTCTCCCAGTCTTCAAGGTCCCCCTGGTTGAGGTTCCAGACATAGAGGAGCAAAAACAAGATACCACCTCTGCACTTTATTCAAACTCCTGACCCATGTAATGGAGAACATAATAAAATGATGGTCTTACTTTCTACATCGGGAGTAATCTGTTACACAGGAATAGTAACTAGGGCAAATCTGAAGGTAGAAAAAAACATTAAAAAATTCTCACTGACCTTTACTGAAGAGCTGGGTGGGGCGAGGGGCACTGCTGACCAGAACCCCTTCCTCGGGAGTTCTAATATGTGGTGACAAATTCAAGGACCTAAACTCATTTTAAAAACATTTGTTATTTACAGTTACCCTGTGCTGGACATGAGGCGAGGTGCTGGAAATATGGGTCCTGGACAGCAGGGGAGAACATCACTCCCCTCCCCGGGCTTGAAGGTTAATGAGGAGAAACTGACAGTGAAAATCCAAAACTTATGCATTCAAGATAGTTTTAGATAATGACAACTCTTACAGGGCAAATGGAACTTTCAGGTAATGATAACTCCTACAGGGTTAGGTGAGCCCCAACGCGGTGGAGGGGAGACCACTTCTGGTTAGGCCGTGAAGGAAGGTCTGTCTGAAGGGGTAGCAGCTGAACTCTGAATAAGTCACTTCTGCTCTCATCCTTGTTTTGAAAATGTGAATTTGTCCCCATGAGACTGTTATATCAGGAAACAAGTTTCGAATTTGCTCATGGGATTTCATCCGTAAAAACACTAGGTGCATGCAGACAACAGTTTTTTCTGCCTTCAGATTTGCGCCCAGCTGAACTGAGCTGTGTAGGAATCACAAAAGACAACCACGGGGCCCCCAAACATCCACCAGCTTCCTCAGTTCAACACATGTGCTGTGAGCCACGTGGTCCACGACTAGCTGGACAACTTCTGTCTGATTTCAGATAACCTCCTTCATCCCATTTGCCATAATCCACAAGTTGTAGCCCTCCTGATGTCCACTTCCCCTAGCAAACTTCAGGCCCTTTTCAAGGGTAAGTGACACATTTATTGTCATATTTATGTATTTCTTAACCATTTATATGTGCAAAAACTACTATTTTTATTAGGTTCCAATCTTTTAAAATTTTATTCAGTTCCAATGTTTTTGAATGTGTCACTGACATTTTTGAACACTGTATCCCTACCCCCATGTCCCCCATAAATCCCGGTGGTTCTGATGCATAATTTTGCACACACGGGAATTTTAGGAACACACAGGTCTTGTAGCAGAGTCGACTGTACAAGAAGGACTATACAAGATCCTGTGAAGACTCGGGGACATCAAGTGTCCCAGAGGCAGAAAAGAGCTTCATGCATCTAAGGAACAGGGTGACCACATGGACACGGCAGAGGGGAACAAAAGAAATAAGACAGCCATGAGGGCGAGATCATCTGTGGCCTTATAGTGCATAGGAAGGAGTTGGGATGAGACACAATGGAGGGATTACATACAGCATCAGCCGCAGAAGAGTTGAGCTGCATTGGAGAGGAGCAATAGAGGGGAAGGAGACACGGGGCCAGCTGTGTTCTCACCAGTGCTGCCCCCTGTGGGCGGGCGAGTGCAAATCCTCTTAGGGAAGCCCCAGGATGGGAAGTGGGTTGGTTTCCTTCAAATTCAATTCTCTTCCACGTTATACCAGGGCCTAGCCCAGTGCTCAGCGACTGAGTAGGAGAAACGTGGCAATTGTCGTGGATGGCATCTTCACCATTACCCGATCCCACCTCCACTCTGAGAGGGGAATGGTTTATCCATGTTCACAGTGGAGAAGCTGGAACTGGAAACCAAGTCTAATTTTTAATTGATTGGCAGTGTGGCTGAAGGCACATATTTTCAATTTCCTGGAGTGGGAACGGGGGGGAGTAATGCCTTACATTACTAAATATTTAATAAGGGTGGCTCAGTCAGTTGAGGGTCTGCCTTTGGTTCAGGTCATGATCCCCAAGTCCTGGGATCGAGCAAGGACTCAACTTCTCCCTCTGCCCCCCCCCCACACATGAGGTCTCTCTCTCTCTCTCAAAAATGAATAAATAAAAAATCTTTTTTAAAAACCCTAAATATTTAATAATACCCACATTGAAGGGATTTAAAGAAATCATGTTTCTTGCTACCAATATCTTGTTCATAAGAGTTACAAACTTCTTTGACTGCATACTGGAAATTTTCCATTTTGGCCTTATTTCCACTCAGAAAGGTTTGAGTCCTTGACTTTCTAGTGGTCTGGAGGACAAAGTGGTGCTCTCTCTTTGATCTCCCTTTGACTGGCAGTCCATAGCAATCCTGAGAAGTTTTTTTTTTCTCAACACCAGCATGAAGTTTTAACAGGGTTGTTATGTAATTGGTGGAGGGATTCCAGTTGGGAAGCAAATGGTTGAAGAGAAATAAGAATAGATTTATCCTATAGGCAGGGAAGCTGAGGCAATGGGAGACAGGGAAACAATGCATTACCTCTATTCCTTTTTCCCACCACCTCACTTCCTAAGCTACTCCTTACCCAGATTGAGAGGGACCAGCATCCTCCAGGGGTTAGTTCTCAGTCAAAGCAATAAAGGTGCTGGCGAGCTCTTCCTTGGGCATTTAGTTTCTTTACATTCTATGGCTACTGTTCAGGGATTCCATAATGAAACAGAAGTCTCTCTTGGTCTTCACTGAGGCTCGCCCTCCTTAACTGTCAATACCCCTCCTTCTTCAGAAAGGGACCTAGCAGGGGAACTCACAAGGATCTTCGCTCTGATCTGCCAAGTTCATTCCATCATGACTGCTTGTCTTCTTGCTCATCCATCATCCAAATCCCATACATTATTTAAGGCCTGAATATTTCTTGCTTTTTCCGTGAATATTCCCCCAACTATTCCAGCACATACTGACTTCCCATCTATGCATTTCTGTAGCCTTTATGTTCAAGTTAGGAATTTTTATTTATAAAGAACAGACTGACACTCAGATGAGTTCAAGATAAACAAAATACAGGTAGAATATGGGAAATTTATATAAGAATACAGAAAGGAATAGAAATGGCTGAATAAGTAGGTTTCAGGATGGGTGTGAACTGGTCAGTCCTGAGAATGGGGCTGGCCTCTACTGCCTTTCCAACTCTTTATTCCTCCTTAAACCCCTCCTTCTTTACTTCTCTCTGTTACCTTTATCCAGTCCTTCCTTGCCAATATTCTTCTTCTGAGCTCTACTTTCTCATATCTTTGGTGTGCAAATGGCCCCAGATGGCTCCCCTGTCCTCAACTCTCTCTGTCCATTGGCACCTATAACTGACCAAGAATCTATCTCTCAATCTCTTATTCTAATCTTTGGGACAAGAAGACTTTTGTTGACCCAGATCATCCTTTTGAACCAGGACCCACAGACCATGAGTCTGGACAGCCAATGGCTCACTCCCCTTGGGTCAGGTGTCTACCCTGGCTCAGTCAATTGTGACCCCCAAAATTAAGGTGCATTGTGTGATGTCCATTGATCTGGGCGAATGGAAGGAGGCTTCATTAAAGAAGTGTCTGCAGAGTGGGGGATAAATTGGCATCTTTAATACAACTTATGTTCTGTTTCACAGACTATAATACTTAATGGTCCTTGTAATGCTTCATATGTCTTAATCTTATTTCCTTTATGAGATCGGTTCCAGTTGGCCCATCTATCAAATAGTCCCTATTTGACCCACATTCTCCACAGTATTGTTGGGAGGACCAGCACAACTGGTGTCTGCTTTAAATAGAAAATGTCAGCCTGAGTGTCCAGTGAAGAGCAACTGATTAAATAAATTACATCAGTACTGTATAATGGAAAGCTATTTCACCATTTAAATGTAGTAGTATCAGAATATTTATGTGGCAAGATGCTTAAGACATTGTTAAATGGAAAAAATGAATTCCAGAAGTATACACTCATGATTCTATTTGTAAGCATACACACACACACACACACACACACACACATTTATCCTCATAATTAGAAAGATGCTCACCAAATATCAACAGTATAACCTGGGCAGTAAGATTATTGATGGTGTAATTTTTATCTTATTTGCTGAGTTATATTTCTAAATTTTCTGCAATAAGCATTTATCACTTTTGCAATAAGAGAAAGAAATAATAGTTACTAAAGGGAAGCTAAAATATAATGCAAAGCTGTTGTTTCCTTAAGGATAAACTGGCTTTTTAGATCCCGCTGCAATAAGTAATTTTTTTATTATGTTCAGTTAGCCACCAGATAGTACATCATTAGTTTCTGATGTAGAGTTCAATGATTCAATAGTTGCATATAACACCCAGGGCTCATCACAACACCTGTCCTCCTTAATACCCATCACCCTGCTACCCCATCTCCCCACCCCCCTCCCTTCTGTAACCCTCAGTTTCTTTCCTGGAGTCCATAGGCTTTCATGGTTTGTCTCCCTCTCTGATTGCCCCCCCTTCAGTTTTCCCTCCCTTCCCCTGTGGTCCTCCACACTATTCCTTATATTCCACATATGAGTGAAACCATATGATAAATGTCTTTCTCTGCTTGACTTTTTTCACTTAAGCATAATCCCCTCCAGTTCCATCCATGTCGATGTGAATGGTGGGTATTAATTTTGGGTCCCCTTAAATCCTATGTGGAAAGGTTTATATAAATGTATACACATCTACGCCCGAATGTGTGTGCATGTAAAAATATGGTTGCCTGTCACATTACATTGAATGGCTTTCTTAGGCTGAGCTTCCTGGAAGGCAGTCGTTTATTTGAGAGGCAACCCCAGGAAGCACTGGGAGAGAAGGAAAACAGAGAATGGAAGAGAGCAAGCAGCATTTGTGTTCAGGGAACATTGGCTTCCCATCCCCCAGAGGACCTCTGAGAGTGGGACAGATGTGCCTCGGAAGTTGCCCTTCCTGAGTAGTGAGCTAGCTCATGCATTTGCCCACCACTCCCATGTGCAATTGGTTTAGAGCCCCTCCCAGAGAGTGTTCCTTCTGACACCTCCAGTCTCCACATGCCCAAGCAGAGCAGGCTCCAGGACAGGGAAACCCTTTGGTGTGGCAGACACACAAGTGCCTGCAGTTGGAAAGCATTGGGTGGATGTGCATAAGAACGGTGTCAAGGGCATGTAGGGTGGGTCGCAGCAGCATCCACTGCAAAGGCATTCTGCCTTTCTCAATAAGCACCACCCCACCAGGTTTTTTTTTAGAAAAAGCCAATAGGTTTTAGTAGAAACCAAAGAGAATGAGATATATAATCATTCATATGGAATTATATTTGGACATAATGAAAACAAATAGGCAATAGACTGACAGGCAAGCTACTTCCAGGAATTTTAAAGGATCCATCTGTCTTATTCATGCATTGACCTTTCCTGTGAATAAGTTAATATCATTTCCACATCACAATACTGAAGCTGAACTCTAGTCCCTGTGGTATAGTCCAGTGCTCTTTCGGGTAGGTTTTTTTTCTTTCTTTTTTTTTAAAATTGTTATGTTATGTTAGTCACCATACAGTACATCATTTGTTTTTGATGTAGTGTTCCATGATTCATTGTTTGCATATAACACCCAGTGCTCCATGCAACACGTGCCCTCCTTAATACCCATCACCGGTCTCACCCATCCCCCCCCTCCCCTCCCCTCTAAAATCCTCAGTTTGTTTCTCAGAGTCCATAGTCTCTCATGGTTTGTCTCCCCCTCTAAATCCCCTTCCTTCATTTTTCCCTTCCTTCTTCTAATGTCCTCCATGCTATTCCTTATGTTCCACATGAGTGAAACCATATGATAATTGACTTTCTCTGCTTGACTTATTTCACTTAGCATAATCTCCTCCAGTTCCATCCATGTTGATGCCACCCTACCAGGTCTTACTTGCATTTCTGTCCTGGTCGGCCTGAGATTACAGCAGGAAGGGAACACAAATGGTTGCAATGTATAAAGTCTGCAAGGGAGATCCCATGACTGTGCTTGTTGCTACCCTATTACCTACCACCTGCTTGAGTGTTCATGTAGAAAGCTGACCCCTCTGGTGATGCTGGGAATATTCAAAACAAACATAGTGAAATCCGGATTTCAACATGAATCCACTATGGCAAGTGAAGTTGAAGAATGCACCATGAAAACATGGTATCAGAACTTAGTTATGTTTACTTATGAGTTGAGCAAGGCCTTCTTATTTTTTATGATGTGTTTGAACTCTTCTGTGTATAAGACAGAGTCCATCAGCCCCAGTCTATAAAATCCTTCACAATTCATTTTATGATGTGTTTGGAATAGCACAACTGAATTATTTGTTGATGATTTGTCCTTTCTTTTTGACACCTCAGCTGGGGATTGTCCTCCTAAAAATAGAGTTGCTAACTTCTTGGAGATCTGTGACCACTGTTTGCTAGCAACATCAGTATATACCAGGACAAATAAATGATTATTTATTGGGGCCAAGGGAGTAGCAATAGAGTTCCAGACATCAGAAGCTCTAGGAGGAACATAGACTCTTAGAACTAGAACATAAACTTTTCATTTTATGGTTGGGGAAACTGAGGTTCAAGAGCACCCAGCTAGTGCGAGGTGGATCTGGAGTGAAACTACCACCTCCTCCTGTGATGTAGCCTGGGCATGAGGGGTGGCAGGTGGCACATACTGGTTGGCTGGTACTTGATACTGACTGTATCTTTCCGTGACTTGTGTGAATTGTCCCATCAGACCCCAGGGGTGGACTCTGATGGAGTCTCCCTCTCCCTGGCCACTGGGTGCTTTGGCAGTGATGTCACCCTCTGTGGCTTTCCTGGGTGTGTAATTTTTTCAGGTTCTCCTCTTTGTCTCCTTCAGGGAAAACTGACCAATTTTTTAAGAATATTGCCAGTCAGGGGGTGCCTGGGTGACTCAGTTGGTTAAGTGTCCAACTCTTGATTTTGGCTCAGGTCATGGTCTCATGGTCTTGAGATTGAGCCCCCACATTGGGCTCCATGCTCAGTGGGGAGTCTGTTTCTCTTCCACTCCCTCTGCCCCTTCCCCTACTCACACTCTCTCTCTCAAATCAATCAATCAATCAATCTTAAAAAAAGAGAATATTGCCAATAAGCCAGAACAAGTTGTTCTGGGTTCCGTATATAATATTTTGGAGTGTGGGGGACAGAGAGGGAGAGAGAAAAGAGATGGCTGGAACCCTGCACACTTATGTTTGGGCCCAGGCTTCTTTCCATCCAGTGGGGGCACTTTTGAGGATAGGTTGAATAATGTGTGTGAGGAAACCACACTAGAATGAGGTTGAATTAATCAGAGATGAAATGTTCAAAGAGAGAAAGGGGAGTTGGTCTTTTTGAGGATTCAAGCAGAATGTTAGAAGTCTAGGTACAATGTGTCAGGGCTAATCTGCCAGCTGGGGGAGGGAGGCAGGGGCCTAACACCAGGTAAGGACAAGATGGGTGGATATTCTAAAGCCTGTGCTTTGACAGTGCATGTGCAAATGGGGCTCAGAACTTGTAGGTTATTAACCAAGAAAATAACCTTTCTCAACCTCGATGCATTCATTGGTGAAATTGAAATAATTTACCTTGCCTTTTATTTCTGGATGGATGAATTAGGACAAAATAGAAAAAGCACATAAAACAGTATCAAGATTGTAGTACGTGTTCAACAGATGTAATCTATCTATCTGTATTTATTATCTATCCATCTATCATCTATCATCTCTCTATATAATCTATCGTCATTCATCACCATCAACGAAAATAACAAAGTAATGACCAACAGACAAAACTTCCTGTTTCATTTCCTCCCTGGGGCTCTAAATTTTCCTCTTCACATCCTGCTCTGTGCTCTTGCTTCCCAGAGAATTTTGAGCTGAGTTTTAGCTCATCTGCATGGCTGCTCCTTCATTTGCTCTGCACCCATATAACCACGGGGCTCAATCCCTCCATCTGCTTGCTGCCACCCAACCACTCATGCAAGGTCTTTTGATGCAGACTTTACTGAATGTTCAGGGGAGCTTAGGGCACCCATGCCCTGGTAACACTGTGGCAGACCTGCTTAGTTCTTAGTAGCCACACACATTTTTTGTTAATTACAGAATCCCAATTTTATTTGTGGTGCTCACATGCTCAATTAAAAGTAGTCAATTCCTCAGACTCCCTTGTAGCTAGGAGTGTGACACAATTCTGTCTGGCAGGGCAAGTTTTGGCTTTCATAATATAGACTTCCTCCTTTGCTCTTCCATCTTCTTCCTGTCTGGAAGGTGAATGTAATGCCTGGGGGTACAGCAGCCACTTTGTGACCATTAAAAAAAAAAGAGCACATGCTAAGGAAGACAGAAAGACTCTTTGTTTTTAAGGACACTACAGAGCTGCCAGTCCATCGCCGAATTGTCAACTTTGCACTTATTGTCATGAGAGAGAGGGAGAGAAAAAAAATAGTTCTATCTGTTTAAGCCTGAGTCAAAGGCTATCCTAACATAAAGACAAATGCCCTCCTAAATCAAAGGCTAAATTTTTCTCTTTTGTTACACCGGTCTCTGGTTGTTTCTCTCAGTGTGGGGTCCAGTTTCCAGATACTTTCCTCATCCTCTATTCCCAGCTCCACTCTGGCTAGCGACTCCAAAATTTCCTCATGCTTTGTTATCCAGAGAGATTCAACACTTTTTACACCTTATTTCCCAGTTCCTTTGTTTCCTTAAGCAAAGAAATTCTAGAAGACTTTCAAGGAAAAAGGGCCATCCTGACATGCATTAGACCCTTACTTTGGAAGAGAGAGTTAATTGAAGCCAGTATTATTCTATATTACATATTTTAGATAAACTAGTAAGATAATTTATTATGCTCATATTTTTAATTTTTAAGTGAACTTGCTCTCTGATGGGACAGTTAGTGTGTATAGGGACAAAGAGGATTCACGTTCAAAGAAAAGGACTAAGGAAGGATATTAATTCTTGGCTCTGATAAACAACCAAGAAAATGAGAAAATCAAAAAGGGTTTTTTACAAGGAAAAAGAAAGCCTCTATTTCCTTATGCAAAGCCTGAAAATAGCTGTGTTTGAAAACAGAGATATATATTCAGGGATCTATAGTACTTTAGACATTGCTGTATGTAGCTTCACTGTGCATATAATTAGGAATTATAGTTATCAGTATACAGGATTCTTTTAAAACAAAGATTTGCAGGTTACCAAATTCATTGTAGATGATATATCTGCTTCTCTTGGTTCCACACCTGACAAAAAAGGCATCTAATTTCTGGGCACAGAAAAGCTATCAGAGCTAAGCTAGGCTTCTCACTACCCGGCCTCCCCCTCATTGTTAACATCTCACATTGCCATTGTTTCTTTTTTATCATTTCTTTCCCCCCTTTGAATTCTAGGTTTCACCTTTTGGACTATGAAAAAAATAAATTCTCCCTTTCCCAGCTTCTGTTTTTTTCTCTCACTATAGCCTGCCCTGTCCCTTCTTTTGAAGGAGAGACAGAACTTGAAACATGGAAAGTTACCTTCCAAGAGGTACATTCGGCCTGGCCTGGGGACAGAGAAGGGCGATGAGGTGCCTGAGCCAGCCAGATGCTCACCTCCTATGGCTTTGCCAGCACCTGGGGCATGGGCAGAAGTCTCCACCATTAGGAGGACCTGAGCAGAGTTTTCCAGTGAGAATGCCAACAGTAGCTGCTTTTCTGGAACAATTCTGTTTGCTTTAGACTGTTTGTACCAGCTTTTCAGCGGGAGACAAAAGCATGTTCATGAACGCTAAAGTAACACCACTTTGTTCTTGCACAGTTTATTTAAGATGGCAAAGCTCTCTAAAGGCATAGGGACCTTGGATCTCCTGATGATGTAAGTATACCAATAACTCTGTGGAGCCTGCTCTGCCCCTTGTTTAACAAACCCTGAAAGATGGTAGAAAACTAGATTGCTACTTCATCCCGGTGGCTGGTACAACTCCTGTAGCTCCAGTGGGGAGAGGCCAGCATATTGTTACATGGTGCCATTTTCTCCCAGCCCAACTCCTTTCTGTGTATCAGTTACCTCCCGAGGACAGCACTACTTTTTTTTTTTTGCCAGGTTGCAATTTCACACAGTCACACTTGGAATCCCAACAGAGGCAGTGGGTCTGGTTTGGGGACCAATC
The DNA here is from genome assembly GCF_054177405.1 of Leptonychotes weddellii. Lineage (NCBI taxonomy): Eukaryota > Metazoa > Chordata > Mammalia > Carnivora > Phocidae > Leptonychotes > Leptonychotes weddellii. The sequence goes on from NC_138378.1 coordinate 38,703,131, forward strand.
AAATCCATTCTTTAGCCAGAAATGCTATCCATATCCTCATGCCTTAGCCTGGTATCCAGGCTTTTTCCCATCCTATGGGTTGTGCCCCATACCCTTGTGTATATATACTGACTCACTTGGGGTACGGAGGTAGGGTCTACTGCCTTCACACCAGAACCTGGGAGCAGGGATCCCCACAGAAGGGGTTGTGGAAGGGCATGCAAAAGTATGAGATTCTTACAAATGTGGGTGCTTTGAGGCACAAAAACACCTTCAGAAAAAAAGCAAACCTTAGGCTTATCTGTAGGGCTTTGTGGATTATACCTTCATAGGTATTCACTTAAAAAGAGTAAGGAAAGTTGGGAGATTATCCAATGTATTTTCCCCTTCCTGATCACACTGAGACTCTCTCTCTCTCTCTCTATATATATATATATACACACACACACGTATATATATTTATATATGTATTTATAAACTCTTTATATATTCTCTAAACATATATATTTAGAGAGAGAGATAGAGCGCAAGTGGGTGTGGGGGAGGAGCAGAGGGAGAGGGAGAGAGAATCTTAAGCAGGCTCCAAGCCCAAAGTGCAGCCCAATGCGGGGCTCAGTCTTACAACCCTGAGATCATGACCTGAGCTGAAGTCAAGAGTCAGACGCTTAACTGACTGAGTCACCCAGGTGCCACAAAAAGTCCTATTTTCTTAACAGTTCCGTCAACAAGAGGATTCCATGCTCTCTCCTGACCCCACTTTGTGGTATTAATAGATCACTAACAGTTGGCCAAATCAAGAATGGCTATAAGTTTTCATTGGGCAAACACCAGAACTCACCCTCATAGGGTGCACAGGGAAACCTTAATGATTTGAAATATATTACAGACTTACCACCAGCTCTTTCCACTTCCTTCTGAAAATAGAGCTTGCCCACTTAAATAGTAATGGTAATGTTAATCTTAAAAATAAAACTTCCAGGTATTTTGCCAGCAGAAGATGAGTTTATTTGGGAATAGCAAAGAATTTCAATCCAGGACAAGCAACCTACAGTGAAACCACAGGCAAGTCTGACGAACACAAGGGAGGAACATTATTTTATGGAGAAGAAGGAAGAAATTGGGAGGGGTTGTTTTGAGCAAAAGCCCACCGGAAAGAAGCAGGAGTTCAGGGTGATCATGATTTCTCATTGGCCAAGTTATGTTGGGGTCTGTCATTGATGATTCTTCCTATAATTGACACAGAGTAATACGCTCCCCCTACCAAGCTCCCCCTTTAGCATCCCAGGTCCACTTTAGTGTAGTTTCCCCTTACTCATTTTCACAATAAATAACCCCAGGGAGTCCTCCCACTTGTATTCCCACAGTGCTGCATGTGCGTGGAAGCCCCAGCAAGGTCTAACCTGGAGCTTGCAAGAAAGTCACTAGGGAAAGTGTAGCGAAGCTGAGCTAGTTTTATTTAATTAATTAATATATTTATTTATTAACTGACAGAAAGTTGAACTTTATTTTTTTTCTTTTCCAAGTTTTTATTTAAATTCTAGTTAATGTATATGGTAAAATTAGTTTCAGGTATAGAATTTAGTGATTCATCACTTACATACAACACCCAGTCTCATCATAACAAGTGCCCTCCTTAATACCCATCACTTAGTATATACATATACAATGGAATACTGTGCAGCCATCAAAAGGAATGAAATCTTTCCATTTGCAACGATGTGGATGGAACTGGAGGGTGTTATGCTGAGCGAAATAAGTCAATCAGAGAAAGACATGTATCATATGACCTCACTGACATGAGGAATTCTTTTTTTTTTTTTT
>NC_138378.1:38705430-38722355 GCF_054177405.1 Leptonychotes weddellii
ATACTGTTTTCCAGAGTGGTTGCACCAGCTTGCATTCCCACCAACAGTGTAGGAGGGTTCCCCTTTCTCCGCATCCCTGCCAACATCTGTCATTTCCTGACTTGTTAATTTTAGCCATTCTGACTGGTGTGAGGTGGTATCTCATTGAGGTTTTGATTTGGATTTCCCTGATGCCGAGCAGTATTGAGCACTTTTTCATGTGTCTGTTGGCCATTTGGATGTCTTCTTTGGAAAAATGTCCGTTCATGTCTTCTGCCCATTTCTTGATTGGATTATTTGTTCTTTGGGTGTTGAGTTTGATAAATTCTTTATAGATTTTGGATACTAGCCCTTTATCTGATATGTCATTTGCAAAAATCTTCTCCCATTCCATTGGTTGTCTTTTGGTTTTGTTGACTGTTTCCTTTGCTAGATGCACTCCCTTTCTGTTCACTTCTCAGATGTTCTGTCAGAGTCCTTGACCCAACTCCAAACTGACCCTCTTGGGCCCTCAGGTATGTAAAGTAATAGCCCCCCAAAGATGTCCATGACCTAGTCCCCAGGAACTGTGAATATTACTTTACATGGCCAAAGGGACTTTGAGGATGTGATTAGAGTTTCGGACCTTGACATGGGGGATTATCCTGGATTATCCAGATGGGTTCAATCTAATCACACAAAACCTTAAAAATAGAGCACTTTTTCAGCTGCAGTTAGAGAGGTAAAACATTGCTGGCTTTGAAGCTGGAGGAGGAGAGCCATGAGCCAACAAATGTAGGCAACTTCTAGAATCTGGAAAAAACAAAACAAAACAAACAAAAAAGCTCTTTTCCTATCATAGACTGACTGGCCTAAACCACAGAAATATCTCACAGTTCTGAAGGCTGGAAGTCCAAGATCAGGGTGGCTGCCACTTAGGTTCCTGTAAGAGTCCTCTTTCTGGCTTGTAGGTGGTATTTTCTCATTGTGCCCCCACTTGGCCTTTCCTTGGTATGTGTGCATAAGGTGAGAGATCTCTCCCTTCCTCTTCTTATCAGCCACCAATCCTGTTGGATTAGGACCACACCCTTATGATCTCATTTAACCTTAACTACTTCCTTAAAGCTCTATCTCCAAACATAGTCACATTGGGAGTTAGGGCTTCAATATATGAATTCAGCGGGGGAAAAGAGTTCAGTTCTTATCACTCCCCTTAGAGTCTCCAGAAAGGAGCCCTACCCACACCTTGATTTTAGCCCAGTGTTTAGCCATTACCTTTGTGGTCATTTGTTACAGCATTAGTAGAAAACTAACCCAGACTCCTATCCCTCTATTTGTCATCCTTTCATCTTTCATGGGCTGGGTTTGCAATGCAAACTGGACTACTATGTGCCATGCCGTGTGCTACACACAGTGTTCCTTGTCCTTAAGCACTTATGAGGGGGCTGTGATTATCCCTACTACAAGTACCTTAAGCCCTTAAAGGGTGAAGATTCTGTTGCTCATGACCCTGCTGGTCTAGTCTAGTGCCTAAAACATAGTAGAAACTCAATAAGAATTTGTCAAATGGAAAAAGAAAAGAAATTTATGTTCAAAGAGGATCAGAAAGGATAACTTTCTCAGGATCAGGGGGTGATATGGATCCAAACCATCTAAATGAAGGTCATACATTTTCTACTAAGAATTGTGTGAGTCCTTAAATTACAGTATATACATATAAAGCAAGAAAAGACATTCAGTCAGTTCTCATTGTCGCAGATCCTTTTCATGCACTATTTCATCTGGGTCTTACGAGGCAGACGTTAACATAATTCATCGGATGGGTGAGAAAACCAAAGCCCAGAGAGGTTGAGTAATGTTCTCAAAGTTTTATGAGTAGTTGTGCCAGAAATTATTTCAAAACCCAAGTCTTTTAGGCTTTTGCGAAGTCAACATTTTTTCCACTGCCTCACCTGGAAATGTATTTTTTATTTTCATTTGTCTGTGTTCAGGAGTTGCCCTAGGAAAGCAGGATCTATTGCTCTTTTTAGATGTTCTAACTGTTCATTGAAACCATGATTTTTTTGAAGGCAGGAGACACATCTCCTTTTCTCTTATTCCCAGTGGCAGCCCATTCCATGTAGCATATCCCACATGCAGGTGTCATTAACTGGCAGCAGACTTTCTGCTTCCAGATTTCAGAGGTATGCTTATACAAATTAGAGGTATTTCAAAATTTTAGAACAGCTGGAGGTATTTTTTTCTGAAGACTCACTCAGTCAAGACAGGTTTTTTTTGTGTGTTGTTGTTCAAGAGACACCATGTAGGGGCTAGAACAAAATCTACCTGGAGGCAGTATGTATGGCCTGGTGGTTAGATGCATGGGCTCTAAAGTCAGGCAGATTTGGCTTTGGATTCCTGGACCACCATTTACTAGCTGTTGGATTTGGGCAAGTTATATCACCTCTCTGAACCTCAGTTCCACATCCATAATACTTATTATTTCCCAGGTTTGTTTGTTTTTGCCCTGTTTTGGGTAAGGATTAAGCAAAATGAAATCTGAGAAACCCAAAGAGGAATGTATGGTGGATCTAGAAGCCAGGAGATATGGATGGGCAAGGGGAGTGGACGTCTGAAACCAGTGGGATAAAATAAACAATTCCTCCAGAATTTGATAATGCCAGAGAAGTAGCTTTTATTTGAAAAGTAAACTAGAGAGGTGGATGGGAATGTGTCCTGGATGGTGCTGAACGCTATGTGTGTATGGAAGACACCACTGTGTGTTTATGTATCAGTCATTCTTCCTTCTTCTTGTTAACAAGCCTTCATTTTGTTCTGATATTGGCTGACTGGCCAAGTATTTTTGTGAGGTGCAGGACTCCCCTCAGACCCTTTGGGGTGCATTTCTCCACATCCTTGCCAACACTTGTTATTTCTTGCCCTTTTGTCCATGACCGTTCTAATAGGTGTGCATTCAATAGGCAGCTCAGAATAGCTACACTCAAAGGGATTCTCTTGCTTTCCAAACTCAGTTTGGCATCTTGAAAGATGTTTTGATATTTTTTCTTAACATTTTTAGGTATGCCATACCAAGAAGATTGTCTGTCTACATAAGAATTGGAGAGCCTGAAGAAGGCAGTGTGGAGAGAACTTGGATAATAGAGGAGAGTGGAGAAAAAAGAGAAGGATGACAAGAAAGGAAGAATGAAAAGGAGGAGGAGGGGGAGGACAAAGAGAACAATGTAGAGACAGAGAAAGTAGAGCACAGAAGAACACGCAAGAACTAGGAAATGATGACTTCTTGATTTCCCTGTAGAATGCCAAACCCTTGTTCCTGGGACTGCAATGTTCCTGCCCTTGGAATTTGGGAGACATCCTGGGTCTTTAAAAAATCCCCATATTTACTTGTTTAGGCATCTCAACTTAGTTCCTATTATTTTTCATGAAAAGGGTTTTCAGGATACACCATCAGCTCACTTCTGAGACAAAGTTGGCTAGTCTTCTCTTTGGGTGGGTGGCTTCTCTACTTTGCTGTTAAGACATATAGGACTGTAGTCAGCAAAAAATATAAGGGCTTTCCAAGTCCTGGTCACACTGTATAATCTCAAATTCATAGTCCAGTTTAGAAAAACAATGTTCAGTGAAGATTGCTTAAAGGATGTCTACTCTTTCAGTTGTTCTAAATTTTTACTCCTCAATTAAACCAAAACTAAAGAAAGCAAGGTCCCATATGGCATCATTCTGGTTCCTCCTGATATTTATTTTGCTACATAGCACAGTGATTTGATGCTACCAATCTATATTTGAGTTTTTTATAAGAAATAGAGTCTATGTGGTTAATGGGTACCTTGCTTATTATTATAGATTCAATTGTACCTCCACCCCCCAAATTCATATGTTGAAGTTCTAATTCTCAGTACCTCAGAATATGACCTTATTTGGAAATAGGGTAGTTACAGATATAACTAGTTAAATTAATATGAAATCATTAGGGTTGGCCCTAATCCAATATGCCTGATGTCCCTATAAAAAAGTGAAATTTGGACACATAAATGGAAAATGACATATAAAAATGGAGGCAGAAATTGGGGTTATACATCTGCAAGCCTAGGAACACCAAAGATTACTCAAAGTATGAGAAGCTAGGCAAGAGGCAAAGGACATTCTTCCTCACAACCATAAGAAGGAAGCAACCCTGCCAATACTTCAATTTAGGACTTGTGGACTCCAGAACTCTGACACAAGAAATTTCTGTCATTTAAACCACTCACTTTGTGGGTACCTTGTTAGAGTAGCCCTAGCAAACTAATACTGTGAGTCCACTGGCTGGCTCTTTCCACAGGGATGGTCAATGGTGGTCTCTAGTAGAGACTACACATGCATAGTACTCTTTAGTCACAAGTGCTCATGATGACAAGTTCTTATGACCTGTTCAACTTGGGCTTAAGTTCAGTCATGATTGTACTTAATATTGCATTACTGCCACTCACTCACTAGGAAAGAATGGCTCAGGTGTGCCAAGAAAAGCATCAATCACTCACCTGCAAACTTTTGTACTTTTAGAAATGCCAATGGGAGCCTGTCATCTAGAAAAAAATCCAGTCACGCTTGAAGTGGGGCCAGTTCAAGAAAATGGTCGAGAGGTCACCAGATTTCTCAGTGGGTTATTTCCCACTCTTTGATTTTGATCTAGTAGTCAGAGTAGACTTTTTCTACTTTCTCACATAAATACATGGCAAAATAATTCTTTGCGTTAGAGAGGGACTTCCAGCAGCCCTCAGAGGGTATACAGGGCTTGGACTTCCTATCACAGCAGAACACAGCCCTCAGCATGTCCCTGGTGTGGAAGGAGTATACTGCTCTCACATCTTGTGATAAGGGCTGACCCAGTCATACTCCTGGGTGGTGTATTCTGCAGTCTTGGCTAACCACAATACTTCTCCTCCAGTGCCTTCCATGAAGTGGACATTTTTGGTTACCTTTCTCAGAGTGGGTCTTAATCCAATATGACTGGAGTCCTCATAAGAAGAGGAATTTAGGACATAGATACATAGAGGGAAGACCATGTGAAGACACAGGGAGAAGATGGCCATCTACAGTCCAAAGTAAAAAAAAAAAAAAAATGTCTGTTGTTTAAGTCCCATCTGAGGTACTTTGTTATGGCAGCCCTAACAGATTCAGAGTATAAATCAACCAGCAGCTCTAAGGCGTGGGTTTTGACTAGTTCTTGTCAATCAGGGTATTCATATTCCTATGAAAGCAGTGACTGGTTTACTTGTGAGAGCAACAGATTGAGTATTTGACTTTAATTTTCATCTGTATTTACACCCTTATTACATCTTTATTGTGGGCAGAATGTACTTTCTTATCCCTTGATGTTGGTTGGCCTTGGTCATGTGACTTCTTTTGGCCAGTAGCATTGTGAGTAGAATTAACATGAGGCCAGTTTCAAGTAGAGGTTTTAAGAGGCTTTCTGTTTTCACTTCCCCTCTTGAACTCCTGTCACTTCTCTAACAATAATGGACTCAGCTAGCCTCAGGTCCTAGCAGAATGAAGGACAGTGGAGCAAAATCTCCCTAGCTTGAAGTAGAGCCATCCAGTCCACCCCAGCCTAAATCAGCACACCCCCACCCAGCCTGTAAGCATGTCAGTGAGCCCAGATGACATTAGCAGATCTACTAGACAACCTTCACACACATGAGTAATACTTACTATTAAACGACAAGAGATTCTGTAGTTGTTACACAGCGTTTGTCCAATAGCTAACTGATACAATGAACATGTGACCTGAGATGTTTGATCAAAATTGAAGCCCAAGGTTTTTTTTCAGTGTTGGGAAAAGGCAGAGAGAAAGTTTTTTTCTCTCAGAAAGCATGTGGCCATGGAAATTTTTGGCTGTGATCTTGTAATATCCAGATTATAGATGATACTAAGGAGATAGAACAGAGAAATGAAAGGAATCTGTGTTCTTATTGGTGTTGTTGAGCCACGGATCAAACCAAATATAAGCCTTGAACTACCTCTGAAACTCCCAGTTAGATGAGCAAAGAAATCCCCTTGTTAGATTTTCCATTACTTTAAAAATACAGACACAGAACTTCCGATTTCAGTTCCAACACGCAAGGAGCTTGGAAATGATCCTGTTCTTACAGCAAGAAAAATTCTGAACAAACTGAAAATAAACAGAATTTTCTTGGAACCATCAAGGATTTGAGATCAGAGGGTCATCCACCACTCCAAAATCTAGAGAGATAGCAAGTAGAGAAGCTGCTTACTTGGAGCAGAAGCCACTGGAGCCACAAATAGGTAGGAACATTTAAGTGGTAATTTTGATGAGTTGCTGGAGGCTAAGTGTGGACTAGCTTAACGGTGATAATCTCCTGGAATCTGCAGTCTTAGAGGACCCGCACACTCTCTTGGATCCACTTCTAGGAATCCACCAGGTTCTTAATGGTGAAGAGCCAAGAAAGATCCCCTCCTGGCTGTGGCAGGAGGAGAGGAGAAGTAAACATTGTGAGATATGCCCAGAGAGTCCTCCATAGCAAATGCTTGCTCTCAAAATCCAAAAGGAAGAATGTTGCCAGAATATAAAGGGAGGAAGAAAAGCTAAGTAACACTTGTGAAGGTCAGGGCACAGGGACATGGGCCTATTAACATTTTTTAAAAGATTTATTTATTTATTTTAGAGGGCAGGGACAGAGGGAGAGAGAGAGTCTCAAGCAGACTTCTTGCTGAGCGTGGAGCCTGACGTGGGGCTGGATCTCACGACCCTGAGATCATGACCTGAGCCAAAATCAAGAGTTAGATGCCCAACTGACTGAGCCACGCAGGCACCCATCATGGGCCTATTAAAAGCCTGATATTTAATCAAACAATTATGGCATGCTTCCTCTCCCCAACACCTTACCACCACATCAATAGGACTCTAGTATAACAACATTGGATTATAGCTGAAAAAGCTTCAAGGTACAGACTCTATTTAAGGATCCCAAAGGCAACAGGAGAGACAAAAACAAAGACATTAGACGTTAGACATTTGAAGTCTCTGACATCTGCCATTACAACAAACATTAAGCACAACCCAACTCTTAGATTAATATAAAACTTACACTAAAGGTTTTACTTTAGTTCTTATTTATTTCTTTATTTATATTTTATTTTTAATAAAATATTGCAAGGCGTGCTAAAAGGCAAGAAAAAAAACACAGTCTGAAGAGGAAAAGGAAGCATTGGAACTAGACTCAGATATGCCACAGATTTTAAAATCGTTACACAGGGAATTAAAAATAACTATGATTAATATGTTAAGGGCTGCAATGGAAAAAGTAGACAACACACAAGAACAGATGGATAATGTAAGCAGAGAGATGGAAACCATAACAAATAATCAAAAGGAAATCCTACAAATCAAAAACACTGTAATAAAAATGAAGAAAGCCTTTGATGGGCTCATTAGTATACTCACCACAGCCAAGGAAAGAAGCAGAGAGGTTAAAGATATGCCAATAGAAAGTTCTCAAATTGTAATTTCTTTAAAAAATAAGGCAGAACAAGATATTTCTAGAACAATGGGGAAATTTCAAAAAGTGTAAGATATACATAGTTGGAATATCAAAAGAAGGAAGACAAAGAAGATAAAATATTTGAAGTAATAATGGCAGAGAATTTTCCAAAATTAATGGCAGACAGAATCAGAGGTGCAGGAAGCTCAGACAACACCAAGGTAAATACCAAAGAAATCTACACTTAGGTATATCATATTTAAACTACATGAAACCAATGACAAAGTCTGGAAAGAAGATGGGAGTGTGAGAAGGACCTTGTCTCTGGAGAAACAAGAATAAGAATTACAGAGAACTTATTAGAAGTCCTGCAAACAAGCAGAGAGCGGAGTGAAATATTTAAAATGTTGAAAGAAAAATGTATAGAATTCTATATCCAGCAAAATTATCCTTCAAAAGTGAGGGAGAAATAAAGATTTTCCAGTAAAACAAAAATGGAGGGAATTTATTGCCAGCACACCTGTCCAGAAAGAAATGTTTAAAAAGTTCTTGATGGAGAAAGAAAGTTATATAAGTCAGAAACTTGGATCTTTTATAAGGAGAGGGAGAACATCAGAGAAGGAATAAAAGAAGGTAAAATTCTTTAAAATTATATTTCTTATTCTTTTTTCTCCACTTTTACCCATTTCACCCACCCTTACCCCCAAACCTCTGGCAACTACCAGTCTGTTCTCTGTGTCTATGAGTTCAACTATTTTTTTGGAGTCCGCATATAAGGTAGATCACACAGTATTTGCCTTTTTCTGTCTGACTTATTTCACTTAGCATAATACCCTCCAGGTCCATCCATTTTTTCTCAAATGTCAGGATTTCCTTCCTTTTTATGACTGAATTATATATATACAACACATATACACAATATATATACTATATATACATATATACACAATATATGGCACATCTTCTTTATTCATTCATCCATCAGTGGATAGTTAGGTTGTTTCCATGTCTTGGCTGTTGTAAATAATGCTGCAGTGAACATGGGAGTGCAGATATCTTTTCAAATAGTTATTTCATTCCCTTCAGATAAACACCAGAAGTGGAATTACTGGATCATATGGCAGTTCTATACTTAATATTTTGAGGGTCTTCCATACTGTTTTCTATAGTGACTGCACCGATTTATATTCCCACCAGCAGTGCACAAGGGTTCCCTTTTCTCCCACATCCTCATCAACACTTGTTATTTCTTTTCTTTTTGATAATAGCCATTCTGACAGGGTTGAAGTGATATCTCACAGTGGTTTTGATTTACATCTCCCTGATGATTAGTGATGTTGAGCATCTTTTTATGTACCTGTTGGTCATTTGTATGTCTTCCACGGAAAAATGTCTATTCAGACCCTCTGCCCATTTTTAATCAGATTGTTTGTTTATTTGTTTTCCTATTAAGTTGTATGAGTTCTTTATATATTTTGGACATTTGACCCTTATCAGATATATGATTTGCAAATATTTTCTCCCATTCTGTAGATTGTCTTTTTATTTTGTTGCAGGTTTCCTTTGCTGTACAGAGGCTTTTCAGTTTTATGCAGTCCCTTTTTTGCTTATTCTTAATTGATCTAAAAGATAACTGTTTAATTATAACAATATATAGGGTGATTGTAACATATGGATACATGAAAGGAATGACAGCAATGCCATAAGGGATAAGAAGGAGGGGCTGGGAATACTCTTTTGTTACAAGGTAGCTGCGCTACCCGTGAACCTGATACAGTGTTATTTGAAGGTGAACTTAGATTAGTTGTAAATGTATATTGCAAACTGTAGGGCAACCATTAAATTTTTTTTAATGAAATGTAATTTGTATGCTAAGCAAGGAAACAAAATGGAATCATAAAATGTTCAGTTTAAACCAGAGAAAGGAGGAAAGAGAGGAAGAAAGTAAATAAACAAAGAGCAAGTATGATGAACAGAAAAATGTTGCAAACATGGTAGATATTAATCTAACTATATCAATAATCAATAAATGTGAGCGGTCTAAATACCCAAATGAAAAGACAAAGATTGTCAGAGTGGATCTAAAAACAAAACTCAGATACACCTTGTCTACCAGAAACCCTCTAAATATAAAGACTCAGATGGGTTGAAAGTAAAGGGACAGAGAAAGATATACCATACCCCACTAATAAAAAGAAAACTAGTAACTACATTAATTTCAGACAAAACTGACTTCAGAACAAGAAAAATGATCAGAGATAAAGGGGGGCATTACAGAACGATAAAGGGCTGAATTCTCCAAGGAAATGTAACAATTCTAAGTGTGTATGCACCAACACAGTGTCAATATGTGAGGCAAAAACTAATAGAACTTCAAGGAGAAACAGACAAATCCACTATTACAGTTGGTGACTTCAACATCCCTCTTTCAGTAATTGATAAACAAAGCAAGCAGAAAATCAGTAAGAATATAGTTGATCTGAACAGCACTATCAATCAACTTGACGTTTATAGAATACTCAGTCCAAAAACAGCAGAATACACATTCTTCTCAAGCTCCCATGGCTCTTTCCCCAAGCCTGACCACATTCTGTGTCGTAAATCACACCTTAGCAAATTTAAGAGAATAGAAATCATACAAAGTATGTTCTCAGACCACAGTAGAATTAAACTAGAAATTAATAACAGAAAGATGGCTGGAAAATCCTAAAATAGTTGAAAATTTTTAAAAAGTACTTCTAAATAACACATGGTTCAAAGAAGTCTCAAGAGAAACTTACAAATATTTTGAACTAAATGAAAAAGAAAATGCAACTTATCAAAAATACATACTCCTCACTGACATGCCCATCAAGTTAGACTCACAGAGAGTTGCTCGTGTGCTTTCAGGAAGGGTACTTCTTTTATCATCTATCTATCTATCTATCTATCTATCTATCTATCTATCTATCATCATCATCTATCATCTATCTATCATCTATCTATCTATCTATCTATCTATCTATCTATCTATCTATCATCTATTATCTGTCTATTTTTGAAGTAATCTCTATGCTCAATGTGGGGCTCGAGTTCACCACTGTGAGATCAAGAGTCACATGCTGTACTGACTGAGCCAGCCAGGTGCCCCAGGAAGGATACTTCAATGAAACGGTACCTAATCCCAATGTAAGGATCTGACTCAATCACAGATGTGATGAGCCCTTCTGAGGTGGCTCAGGGCATTCAGACAGGCTTTGATGGGTGTTCAGAGCAGATACACTGTAGCAGAAAACTTCAGAGAGCTCTTCGAGAGTGAAGGAACACATCTCTACAGCTTGTTCCATACAGAATGTTCAAATGCTGTTTTTGATTATAAACACCGCAGCAAAGCTGTAAAACTTTTCAGACCATGAATTTAAAATATTCTAAAAATGACATCGCCAAAAGACCTGAGCCTCTGGTTGGCTAGCTCTCCCTTGGGCATTTTTTAGTTTAATTGGGTTTACCGGTAAGTGCAGGCACAAAGCATAAAGATGCATCATAGTTTAGCTTTGACCTCAATATTGGACTGTAGTCTGCTATTTGGCTTTGCCTGATTTCAATCTTTGAAGTCTAAATAGCCTAATTTGTCTATTTCACCACCCTATTTTGCAACCTTATCTTCCGTTTGATCAATGATCACGTGATTGCGTAGGGAATATATATCTAATTGGAAACAATGCCAGCAACAGGAATAGACATGTCCTTTAGATTTATCTTTGATATTTGAATATTTATTTCCGAATATAAGCAAACATTTTAGATGTAACTTAGAGTGAAAAGTCTCCAAAATTTGAAATTCTGTTAGTTAGCTAAAGTATAAGTGTGTGTTTATTATTATAAGAGTAAAGTGTTATATTAATTAATGGTAATTGTGAGGCATTACATTTATTTATAAAAGTAATTAGTATTTTCAGGGGCACCTGGGTGGCTCAGTCAGTTAAGTGTCTGCCTTCATCTCAGGTTATGATCCCGGGGTCCTGGGATCGAGCCCCGCATTGGGCTCCCTGCTCAGTGGGAAGCCTGCTTCTCCTTCTCCCACTCCCCCTGCTTGTGTTCCCTCTCTCACTGTCTCTCTCTCTCTGTCAAATAAATAAAATCTTTACAAAATAAAAAAATAAAAGTAATTAGTGTTTTCAGATATTTTAACAGGGAAAGAGATTGAAAATTATTATGAATTTTTAAAAGAGAGGGGACTAGCTAAATAACTTTAATATGACCAACCATCTCATCTCTTTGGAGCAAACAGCTGTTTATAAAAATTTGAATAATAATTGTATTGGTCTGTTTGAGCTGCCATAACAAGATCCTAAAGACAGGGTGGCTTAAACAACAGAAATTTATTTATTTCTCACAGTTCTGGCAGCTGAAAGCCAAGATCAAAGCGCTAGAATGCTTGGTTTCTAGTGAGCTCTCTCTACCTGGCTTGTAGATGGGCACTTGCTCACGTGTCTTCACATGGCCTTTCCTCTGTTCCCATGCTCCTGGTGACTCTTGCTGCTCTTATAAGGACATCAGTACTATTGGTTTAGGGCCTCATTCTTGACCTCATTTTAACCATAATTACCTCCTTGAAGATCTGATCTTCAAATAGTCATCTTGGGGGTTAGAGCTTCAATATAGGAATTTAGAGGGACACAAAATCAGTTCATAACAATAGTAATAATAAGGAGGGTGCCTGGGTGGCTCAGTAGGTTAAGTGTCTGCCTTCGGCCAGGTCATGATTCCAGGGTCCTGGGATCGAGTCCCACATCGGCCTCCCTGCTCAGCAGGGAGTCTGCTTCTCCCTCTCCCTCTGCTGCTCTCTCTCTCTGTGTCAAATAAATAAATAAAATCTTAAAAAATTAATAATATCATAGTAAGTTAAAAAAATAATAATGTAAGTGGTATACTAGCATCCATAGCATTAAACAAGGTTAACTTTGTGAACTATATTATTTTTTAGTTATTTCATGCCACACAAGGTATCAGAAAGTCTTATGTGGGACTTCTTCATATCTTATGTTGACAAGTTAAAAGCAGAACTTCAACTTTGCCTCCTCAAGCTTCCACAGGAAGAAAAAGATTCAAAACCCTGTAATAAAACATCTTTAGTCAAAATGTAATTTTAAAAAAGAGAATGAAGAAAAATACTTTGAAGACTGTAAATAAAAATCCAAATAACAGAATTCCAAGTGCTTTAAGAAGAAAATTCTTTATAATTTTGAGTTAATAAGAGCTTAAGTTTGAAACAAAAATAGGTCACAGTAGTTGTTTTAGATAGTAGTCATTCTCAGTAATAGATGAAGCCAAGGACCCCATATGCAAAGTTCCCTTTAAAAGTGGGTTACATTTATTTATTTATTTTTTTATTTTTTAAAGATTTTATTTATTTATTTGAGAGAGAGAATGAGAGGGAGAGCATGGGAGGGGTGAGGGTCCGAGGGAGAAGCAGACTCCCTGCTGAGTAGGGAGCCTGAGGCGGGACTCGATCCCGGGACTCCAGGATCATGACCTGAGCCGAAGGCAGTCGCTTAACCAACTGAGCCACCCAGGCGCCCGGGTTTTAAAAATATTTTGCTGAATTAGAAAACTCTGTACTCAAAAAGGGTCATAAGATTATTTAACGTGCCCCTTCTGTATCCTGCATCAGGCATTTGGACACGTAAGATCACAAAGCCTTCTTACATTTGACAGCAATGGTGAACAGTTTACTAAGAGTTTTTCAGTTTCTGCTAGTTCACGTATTAAGTCTGTTGAAGAACTATTTATAGAATGGAAATTGGGTGAAGGAAAGACCCCTGAAACCAGTGATAGAACATGCATGGCCAAGGTCAGGAGTGGATGAGGAGCTCACAAGCATGCCAACTTTTATGCACATCCTGCAATTGTGTGTTCAAAAAGTAATAAAGCAGTGAGTAATGTAAGAGAGTTACTGGTCTGAAGTAGACAGCTTGTGGGCCATGTCCATTGTCTTCTTTAATCACAGGCAGACTACAAGACTTATAAGAGGTTATAGAACTCTTGTTGAGTTTTAAGAGTTTATGTATAATTTCCATGACAGTCTTTTATCACGATCCTTTTGCAAATGTTTTCTCCTAGTCTGTGGTTTGTTTTCTCATTCTTTTGACAGTGTCTTTTGCAGAGCAGAAGTTTTTGATTTTAATGAAGCCCAGCTTATCAAGCAGTTTTTTTCATAGATCATGCCTTTGGTATTGCATCTAAAAAGTCATACCCATGCCCAAGATCACCTAGATTTTCTCCTATTTTATCTTTTAGGTGTTTCATATTTTTTCCTCATATTTAGGTCAAGGGTCAATTTTGAGCTAATTTTTGTGAAGGGTGTGAGGTTTATAGCTAGATTTTTTTTTTTTTTTGCGTGTGGATGTCCACTTGTTGCAGTATCTTTTGTTAAAAAGACTATCTTTAGTCCATTTTTAATCTTTAATGTTTAATCTCCAAGTATTTCGGGGATTTTTCCAGCTTTCTGTTATTTATTTCTAGTTTAATTATGAAAGTATACTTTATATGATTTCTATTCTTTTAAATTTGTTATTTTGTCAAAGATTGGTTGAATTTATTTATGTGGGTCTATTTCTGAGTTTCCTATTTTTTTTCCCACCGATACATTTGTCTATTCTTTCTCAAGTACTACACTGTCTTGATTATCGTAGCTTTATAGTAAGTGTTGAAGTCTGGTAACATCAGTCCTCCAAGTTTGTTCTCTTTTAAAATTATGTTGACTATTCTGGGTCTTTTACCTCTCCATATAAACTTTAGAATCAATTTTTCAATATCCACAACATAACTTGTTAAGATTTTTTATTGGGATTGCATTGAATCTAAAGATCAAGTTGGGAAGAACTGACGTCTTGACAATATTGAGTTTCCTATTCATGAACATGGGCCAGCTCTTTATTTATATCATTCTTTGATTTCTTTCATCAGAGTCTAAGAGTTTCGCTCATATAGTTCTTCTACATATTCTGTTAGGTTTATGCCTATTTAATTCTTTGAGTGCTGTAAGTGTATCATGTTTTTAATTTCACTTTCCACTTATTCATTGCTGGTATGTGGAAAAGTGATCAACTTTTGTGTATTTTGTATTTTGCAACCTTGCTATAATTGCTTATTAGCTCCGGGAGATTTTTTTTTTTTTTTGTCTATTCCTTCAGATTTTCTACATAGACCATCATGTCATCCACAAAATAAAAGCAAAACAAAACAGTTTTATTTCTTCCCAATCTGTTTACCTTATATTTCCTTTTCTCATTTTATTGCATTAGCTAGGATGTCTATGATGTTGAAAGTGGTGAGAATGGTGAGAGGGGGCAGACTTGCCCTTTTTCTCATCATTGTGGGAAAGCTTCTAGTTTCTCACCATTAAATATAATGTTAGCTGTAAGGTTTTTGGTAGATTATCAAGCTGAGGAAGTTTCATCTATTCCTAGATGACAGTTTTTATCAAGATCAGGTGTTGGGTTTTGTCCGACTTTTTTTTTTTTCCTGCATCTATTGAGATGATCATGTGATTTTTTTTTCTTTAGCTTGTTGATGTGAAGGACTACATTCATGATTTTCAAACGTTGAACCAACCTTGCACACTTGGAATAAATCCCACTTGGTCATGGTGTATGGATTTGATTTGCTAATGGTTTTTGAGGATTTGTGCATCTATGTTCATGAGAGATATTAGTGTATAGTTTTTTTTTTCTTGTAATATCTTTGTCTGGTTTTGTTATCATGGTAATGCTGGCCTCATAGAGTGAGTTACAAAGTCTTTTCTCTCTTTCTATCTTTTGGAAGAGATTTTAGAGAACTGGTATAATTTCTTCCTTAAATGTTTGTTGGAATTCACCAGTGAATCCATCTAGGTCTGGTGCTTTCTCTTCTAGAAAGTTATTAATTATTGATTCAATTTCTTTTATAGATGTAGGCCTATTCCAGTTGTCTATTTCTTCCTGTGTGAGTTTTGGCACATTTCAAGGAATCGATCCATTTTATCTAGGTTATCAAATTTGTGGGCATAGAGTTGTTCATAGTATTTCTTTATTCTCCTTTCAATATCCATGGGGTTAGTGGTAATGACCCCTCTTTCATTTTTGATATTAGTAATTTGTCTTCTCCTTTTTAAAAAACCAACCTTGCTAGAAGATTATTGATTTTATTATTTTTGAATAATTAGTGGTTTTTTTTGTTGATTTTCTCTATTGATTTCGTGCTTTTAATTTCATTGATTTCTGTTGGTCTCTTTATTATTTCTTTTCTTCTGTTTACCTTTGATTTAATTTTCTTTTTCTAGTTTCTGAAGGTGGAAGCCTAGATTAGAGACTTTAGATCATTCTCATTTTTAAAATATATATGCATTCAATGCTATAAAATCGCCTCTAAGCTACTGCTTTCCCTGTATCCCACAAATTTTAATAAGTTGCATTTTTTCACTTTCATTTCATTCAAAATATTTTAATTTTTTTCTTGGGATGTCTTCTTGACCCATATGTTAGTTGGAAGTGTGCTGTTTAAACTCCAAATATTTTGGGGATTTTTCCAGCTTTCTGTTATTTATTTCTAGTTTAATTCTGAAAGTATACTTTATATGATTTCTATTCTTTTAAATTTATTAAGGTGTGCATTATGGCCCAGAATGTGGTCTATCTTGGTGAAGGTACCATATGGGTTTGAGAAGAATGTGTATCCTGTTGTTGTTGGATGAAGTAATCAATGGATGCCAATTACATCCAGTTGATTGATGGTGCTGTTGAGTTCAACAATGTCTTTACTGATTTTCTGCCTGCTGGATCTGTGCATTTCTGAGAGAAAGATGTTGAAATCTCCAACTATAATAATGAAATCATCTTTTTCTCCTTGAAATTCTATCAGTTTTTGCCTCAGTATTTTGACACTCTGTTATTAGGCGCAAACACCTTAAGGCCTGTTATTCTTCCTAGAGCATTGACCCCTTTATCATTATGTAATGTCCATCTTTATTCCGTAACTTTCCTTGCTCTGAAGTCTGAGCTATCAAAAATTAATATAACTATTCCTGTTTTCTTTTTATTAGTGTTACAATGGTATATATTTCTCCATTTCTTTCCTTTTAATCTATATGTATCTTCATATTTTAAGTGTGTTTTTTATACACAACATATAGGTGAGTCTTGCTTTCTGATCCTCTCTGACAATCTTTGTCTTTTAATTTGTATATTTAGACCATTGATGTTTAAAGTGGTTATTGATACAACTGGATGGATATTAACCATATTTGTTATTGTTTTCTACTCACTGCCCTTGTTTTTTGTTCATGTTTTTGTTCTCCACTCTGTTTCTGACATTTGTGATTTTTTTTTAAATTTATTTATTTATTTTTTATTCTTATGTTAATCCCCATACATTACATCATTAGTTCTAGATGAAGTGTTCCATGATTCATTGTTCGTGCACAACACCCAGTGCTCCATGCAGAACGTGCCCTCCTCAATACCCACC
>NC_138378.1:38722855-38830885 GCF_054177405.1 Leptonychotes weddellii
TGGGCTCCGCCTCTGCAGCCGGCTTCCCTGCTCCGATACCTGGGAGCTCTGCCGCACTCAGGCACCCCCGGTCTTTCTGTGACCCCGAGGGTCCTGAGACCACACTGTCCCGGAGGGTTCCACCCCCCGCTTAGCCACCAGAGTGACGTCCCTTGGCGGAGCAGACTTTTAAAAGTTCCGATTTTGTGCTCCGCGGCTCTATCACTTGCCAGAGGCGGCCGACGGAGGCCCCTCCCCCGCCATCTATCCTCCCGAATATCGCTTCGGATTCACTTCTCCGCACGTCCTACCTTCCAGAAAGTGGTCGCTTTTCTGTTCAGAGAGTTGTTGCTATTCCTTTCTTCGATCTCCTGTTGAGTTTGTAGGTGTTCAGAATGGTTTGATCCCTATCCAGCTGAATTCCTGAGAGGAGACGAAATCCAGGTCTCCTACTCCTCCGCCATCTTGCTCCGCTGACATTTGTGATTTTTATTTAACATGTTAGATGACCCCATTTTCTTTGTTTTCTTAGCATATCTGTTATACATTTTTCCTGGTTGCTCTAGAAATATATATTTATAACTAATTCAAATTCATTTTCAAACAATGTTGCATGGTTAGTGCAAAATCTTATAATAACAAAATAATCCTAATTCTTCCCCTCCATCCCTTGATCCCTTGTATCATTGCTCATTGCTGTCATTCATATATATATATGGATATACATATACATATACATGTATATATATATGTATAAATACACACATATATATGTCAGAAATTGGATCTACATAAAGATATAGCATCAGAGAAGGAATGAGTGAAGGTAAAATAAAAACTTTCATCTTTCTTCTTATTTTTTTTTTAAAGATTTTATTTATTTATTTGACAGAGAGAGACACAGCGAGAGAGGGAACACAAGCAGGGGAAGTGGGAGAGGGAGAAGCAGGCTTCCCACTGAGCAGGGAGCCTGATGCGGGGCTCGATCCCAGGACCCTGGGACCATGACCTGAGCCAAAGGCAGACGCTTAACGACTGAGACACCCAGGCACCCCTCATCTTTCTTATTCTTAGTTGATCTAACAGGTGACAGCAGTTTCTCCTATCAGAAATTTGGAAGTCCCTGATATCTGTACACCACTATGAGTGATGATGTGATAGCTCTTTATCTTGGAGACAGGAAAGAAACTAAGGTTTTAGTAAATGAGAAAATGAAAGCACATGGGGTTTATGACATTCTCCTAATCATGCATATCAGTAGAAGAGCCAGAAATAGCTCCTGGTTCCTTTGAGCCCTGGTTTTGGGCTCAATTCATTTATAGTTCTGGAACCAGAGACTGTTGCTTGTGAAGGAATAAAAGTGATTTGCTTTGTGGAAAAAGGAGCCCTTGTTGTAATTTCAAGGTCTCTGAGGTTTCTGTTAAATACAAAGAGAGAAGAGTGCATGTTTTAAAAACAAAACAAAACAAAAAACTTTTGAACCATGACATTTGAAGTTGGTGGTCACCAGTAGCATAATACCCAAAGGTCTGACCAAAGATTTCTTCATGAAAACCAGTTGAAGTAATCAAAGACAAAATTGCATCTATCAAATACTTTGTTAATACTAATAAAATATGGATGACAAAATAAAAAATACAGTCTGTTTGATTATAATAAATTCCTCAGCTTGATTTATGTACTTCACTAACACCAGGTTTGGGATCATATAGACAGTTATTAGATTTTTCTCTTCTTTTGTTTTTAAAGCATGCTTGTTCCTTTAAAGACAAAATTCTGAATAATAAGCCTGGATTCCTTGACTGGTAGATTTATACTTATGGATAGGTTGTGAAATCTGATCTAGGAGGTCTTGAAGATGGATACTGTACTACATAAATAACTTCCTGGGATATCAAGGTAGGATGGAAACACAGCCTGTTTTCCTTTCCCCTCCCCTCCTTGTTTGTTGTTTGAACACAGCTCGCCTCCCTCCTCAAATTCCCACTTTACTCACAAACACGTAAGTCTTCTCTAATAGTTATTAAAGGCTTCAGGGATATGGTAAGTAACTTTTAGACAGAATGGTTAAATACCACACTAATCATTATTGTGCATAAGATCCACCAACGGATGTTAAAATTAATGGGTGAAAATTTGAAGTGAAACAAAATTTGCATAGTTTCAAAGTATCTTCCCCCAACCCCAGATATTAACTTCAAGTGATCAAGGTTCACATCACCAGTGACAAGACATCTTGACATCACAAACCCTTGATAGATTCAGTATCATTTCCTTGCTGGAAATGTATAACCTCATGCAAGTCATGGGAAAACATTAGACCAACCTACATCAAGAAACATTCTACAAAATAAACCATCAGTATTCTTCAAAAGCATCAAAGTCATGAAAGATAAGGAAACACTGAGAAACTGTCATAGATTGGATGAAATAATTGGAGAAATAATAACTAAATACAATGTGGCATTCTGAATTGGTTACTGGAATAGAAAAAGAGCATGAGAAGAAAAAGTGATAAAATTTGAGCAAGGTCTGTAGTTTATTTAATAGCATTGTACCTGTGTTAATTTTATAGATTTGATTTTCATAGTGTACTACGATACTAAGATGATAACATTACTAAGGTACTAGTAGATACTAGATGATACTAACATGATAACATTAGGAGGAATTCATGAAGGGTCTACAGGATCTCTTTGTACTATTTTTACAACTTTCTGTAAGTTTAAAATTAGCTCAGAACAAACAAGCAAAGAATAAAACAGAGATAGAAACCAAGAAACAGACTCTTAACTGTAGAGAACAAGCTGATGGTTGCCAGAGGGGAGGAGGGTTAAATAGGTGATGGGGATTAAGGCATGCACTTATCCTGATGAGCACTGAGTAATATTAGAATTGTTGAATCACTATATTGTACTCCTGAAACTAATATAACCCTGCATGTTAACTATACTGGATTTAAAATAAAAAACTTAATAAAATAACATCAGAAAAAAATAGCTCAAAATAAAAAGTTAAAAAATTTGTTGCACTCAATTATTAACACCTCAAAGGACTATTTTTTCCATTCCTTCAATAATTTTTGTCATCCTACTCAAAAACTTGATATTTTTGGACATAATATTCCAACAAGAATATGACTAATGCAAATGATGGATGGAAACATTTTGAAAGAAAATAAAAAATATCATACCAAGTCAGGGTTGTATTCTCAAATTCTCATGCTGATTTTGAAAGTTTAATTTATACCCTTTGTATTTCAAATGAATTCTAGTTGTGTTGTGAACTAACGTAGTTTATGATAGGTATGGGATTTATCTTAGAAATTCTTTTGAATATTTTCTGCAATGGAGGGACTCACTATTCACAGCTAAATGTTTAATGATGTGGCTGAAATTCTTAATCCTTAGGGACTTCAGTATCTATTGCTCGTAGATTACTTTAAATGCTTAAACATTCAGAATTTGGTTTTGTTGGTTTTCCTTATTTAAGAGGTGTTTGAAAGCAAATGAGACATTGCAAGTTCAAAAAATAAAATAGTATATGTAATCTTGAGTAGTATAGTTTGTAGTTAACCATAAATATGGGTTGTTATGAAGTCCTAGAGGAAGTACCAACCCAATCCATGTTTCTCCATCTTTCCTCTGCATAGGAATCTTTCATGGATTTTGTTTAAAAGCAGATTTTTATTTAGCAGGTGTGCTGTGGGCCCTGAGATCTGCATTTCCAAGCAGTTCCCAAAGGATGTCATGTTCCTGGCCCATGGATGACATTTTGGGTAGCGAGGACCTAAATGGTTGGAAAGGAAATGGTACAGGTGAGTCCCGTCTACCTGAGGTATAAATTTTCAAAGAAGAGATTTACTATTAAACAAGTGACATATTTAAGTAGCGGAAGGCAGTACGGCCATAATAAAAGTTTGAGGAAATCTCTCCAGTGAATCCAACTCTGGGGACGGAGAGAGCTACAGGTGACGCAGCAGTCACCTCACAGTCAGATGTTGCCTGAGCAGAAAGGGTGGAGACTGGATTCAGTCTGAGATTAAGCTGAACCAGTCAGTCAAGGGCAGGTAGGGTGGAAAGTAACCACTTTCAGGCGATCAGAAATCCCCCCAGGAGGATGTTTACCACTGCCACCAGGGGCGTGCTACCACCGCTTTTCAAGGTCGGCTGTGTGGACTGCCCCCTACCTTGGGGTGGCTGGTGTCCTGGGAGAATGAAATGAGATAAGGACCTGGATACAGCACTGTACAACATGGGGCCATCCCACTGACTTAGAGCCTGACTTCGGGTCTCTCCGGGGACAAGGGCTTGGTGATGGGTCATGTGTTTACAACTCTTAGGATGTTACCCTTGGCAGTTGAGCTGGACTTAAAGTGGACTCTGATCTGCAGTTAGATTCCGGGTGCTGGGGAAGAGAGGTTTGCTGCGATTACGCTCATTACCCATAACACAGGGTTACTCAAGTGTGAAGAGCGACAGACCTGGGCATCTCTTTCTTTGGACTGTTTTGTATTTTCAAAACGCAGGCTTGCCGCAACCTTCTGAAGAAGGGCTGGCAGCATCTTTCTAGTTACCAGTGAGGACATGGAGGAACAGGGAAGAAATGCCTGCACTTTAGATCCGCGGCCAAATCAGAATCAGAAGTCCAGCTTCCTGCTCTACCAGCTAAGGCCGAGCACCTGGGTGGGCTGTCCCACCTCTGCCATCCTAGGCTCCTCAGAGGCAACCTCAGGGCACAGGGCAGCCAGGAAATGCTGGGCAAAGTGGCCTGGAGCTCCTGACCTAGCCTTCTGCTCAGTCCTGCCAAAGTCAAACCATGTCAATTCCTCTAATTTAAGTCAACTGTCTTAACTACTTACACATGAACAGATTCTTTTAATTTTTCCTTATTTTTTAAATTAAAAAAAAAGGACATGCCGATGCCAGAAAAATAATTCCAAAAATATAAAACAGTATAAAGTAAAAAGTGAAAGACCCTCTTTATTCACTGATCCCCATCCAAAATCTTGTAATCCCACCTCCAGAAGTAACCATTGTCAACCATCTAAAAATATATATATTTTATATTATATAAGTGTAATTTTTTATAACACAAGGATATTTATATATGTTTATATATTACACCTATTTATATCTCTCTATATAAATGTAGAGAGATCTCTATATTTTATATCCATGTATATTTATATCTATTTATATTTTGACATCTATTTGCCTATCCAGAGACACATATGATTTTGCTTAACTTGACAAAAAAGACCTAACACTATTCATAATACAGGATGATTTTGCTACTTAAGATGTATACCATATTTATCAGGATGAGGTCTTGAAATGCAAAAATGATAAAACATTTTATAGATCTATTTTCTTGATTAAAAACATGGGATTCCTAAGCCTAGTATTGATATGTTAACAGAAATAAGCCCTCAGGGCCCTCCCTGCTGTACTCAGTGTCCTGTGTGCCCAAGTTTCCAAATAAAACTAGTGGGGTTTACGTGTTTTCTTTTTGAAAAAAACATTTTTTTTTTGAGAGAGAGAGCAAACGAGTGTAAGGTGGGGAGGGGCAGAGGGAGAGGGAGAGAGAATCTCAAACAGACTCTGGGCTGAGCGTGGAGTCCAATGCGGGGCTTGATCGCAGGACCCTGAGATCATGACCTGAGCTGAAATCAAGAGTCAGACGCTTAAGCAACTAAGCCAGCCAGGTGTCCCCATAGGAGTCACTTTTATTTTTGATACCACTTGTGTGAAACAGAAGATAGATATAGCCATAGAGCTATAGGGTGTGTTCGTGTACCCTGTCTTTATTTCTTCCAAACATCCCAAACGAGTCAATTAAAAATATTGACAAAAAGGCGCAAGGTAATATATTTTTCATCTTTAGATTTGCCCTCCAGGATCCACCAAAAATACATGCCAAGCTGTATTCCCTAGAATAGCAGATCTCAAACCTTAACACAGAAGAACCCCTGGGAGCTTGTGCATACTGCAGATTTCCAGGCTGGGGCTGGGAACTGTCATTTCTAACAAGCTCTCTTGTACTTTCTAAGTCCACTGACATTTGATTGAAAGGCTGCACCATGGCTCTGCCAAGGACTGGGTGGGAATCTCTCCTGATGGTACCTATTCTACTTAACTCTCATTTAGAAGAAAAAGAGGGTGGAAAAAATGCATAAGAAATGGGTTGTGCTTTTTCCATTCAAAGCTGTGTCCAAATCTTATGCACATATGAGGGCTTCTTTTAGGCTTTAAAAGGCCGACCCCCAAAGTTTGCTGGTTGACCTGTTGTCCTGCAGTTACCCTGGGGTAGTGTAACCAGTTTGAGAAGCAGCCTGTGACTATTTCAATTTCAGTTGAAGTTCCTTATAAAACAGCCAATCTGGGAGGTCATTTGTCTCTGATCCAGAGGCAGTGGTTTGGTTATTCTGGGCTTACATTAAACTTGGAAGGGAACTGAAGCATCAGGTAAAAACAATCCACACCTACGCAGCATGAAAAAAAAAAAAAAATCACAGCTCTACACACCAGTGTGGACAGATCCCACAGAAGCAAGCATCCATTTACCTGAAGTTCAAGGACAGGCAACAATGACCTGCAAGGGGTTATTTTCAGAGGGTTATTGCCTGCTGGAGGGTTGGCACAAAGAGCCTTCTGGGGTGGGGGGGCGATGATCAGGAACTGTTCTAAGTCGTGATCTGGAACCCACATAGGGTGTACATACATACATACAATCATTGAGCTCGATGCTTAAGCTGCGTGCATTTTACTGTATGTATACTATGATACCTACTTTTTTTTATTTATTTTTTTAAGATTTTATTTATTTATTTGAGAGAGAATGAGAGAGAGCACATGAGAGGGGGGAGGGTCAGAGGGAGAAGCAGACTCCCTGCCGAGCAGGGAGCCCGATGCGGGACTCTATCCAGGGACTCCAGGATCATGACCTGAGCCGAAGGCAGTCGCTTAACCAACTGAGCCACCCAGGCGCCCTGTGATACCTACTTTTTAAAAAAAGATGATGGGTGGTGTAGTCAGTTAAGCATCTGACTCTTGGTTTCAGCTCAGGTCATGATCTCAGGGTTGTGGGATTGAACCCCATGTCAGGCTCTGCACTCTGCACACAGCTCAGAATCTGCTTGATAATCTCTCTCCCTTTCCTTCTGCACCTCCTGCTCGCACGCATGTGCTCTCTCATTCTCTTTCTCAAATAAATAAATAAATCTTAAGGAAAAAAAAGATGATGGGCAGTCCACCAGGGAAGAAAAAAATCTATAGCCATATCCATGTAGCGAGTTCAAATTGCCAAGCAAATGCAGACAGTTGGGCAAAAGGAAAATAAAAAATTGGAAACTATCATAAGATGAGCAGTTTCTTTTAACTCCGGTTGTAAACTGAACACTTAAAATAACGTGAGCCCCACCTTGCAGACAGGGTGCTCTCAAATGCCTCAGGACGTGCAATGTGGACTCACACACATACAGGAGTGATTATTTTGTGTTCTTCAAAATGCTGACAGCTCAGGAAGAGTCTAAAGGAGCAGTTTTACTGGCTTTCTCAAGAAAGGCAGTTGGTAAGAATGGGGAGGGAAACAAGAGTCAGGCTTTCCAGGATGAAGCTGGGGTTTTGTCCAAATCTGGGTGGCAGCACGGTCAAGGGCAGCAGGTCGATTCGGTCAGTGCTGTAGTTTACCAAGGTCAGGCGGTGGCAGGAGGCCTGGGGAACGTGGAAGGAGTACCGTACCTGAGGACTGTTCCAGAAACATTCCATGGAAGAGCCTCTCCCTTTTATTCCCCCCACCCACCAACATTTGGCTTTATTGTGCTTAAAAGTTTTCTGTGAGGGGTGCCTGGCTGGCTCAGTCTGTAGAGCATGCGGCTCTTGATCTCAGGTCGTGTTTTCAGCTCCGCATTGGGTGTAGAGCTTACTTAAAGTAAGTAAGTTTACTTAATAAAGTAAAAGAGATGTAAAAAGGTTTTCTGTGAACCTCTGGTGCTCTTTCCTTTTTGCTTGGGCCACGTCTCCCTGCATTAAGGTGCAACCCTGGTGAGTACCTCAGCCAGCAAAGTGGCTTCTGATTTTCTCGTTTCTTCCCATCCTTCCTTCTCATTCAGTGGTTTGTCTGACACAACTGGCGTTGTTTGGTGTTACGGAGATAGGACCTTGCTTTGTTGTGGAAACTGCTCTGTCAGGGCTGGGTGCTGTGGGCAAGGGGAGGCTGGAGGCCTGGAAGGAACACAGGAGGGCCCAGAAGCTGCTGGTTGTCTGGGTGCAGATAACGCCCCACTCACTGGCTGATGTAAGAGCTCTCCTGGGCTGAGCATCAGCGAATGTGGTCATGGGAGGCTTTTAATTCTTTGTTATAAAGGCAGAGCTAGGAGAAAGATGAATCACTTCTGTGCCCCCGCATCAGGCCCAATGTCTTTACACAGAACTGCAACTGGAATGTGGGTGGGAGGTAAAAACAGGGCACGCATGGTGACCCCCGGCACCTAGCCCTGGGTGGGGAGGTGCCTGGCTCATCCCTGGAAGGGTGAAGGCCCCAGCGCATCTCGGGCTGATGCCTCTCTTTCCAAGCACGCTAATCCTCAGACTGACATAGCAGGGCCTGGAATTTTCTCTCTACGGCTCCCTGCACAAAAATGTGCAAACAGATTAAGAAATAAAAGGCAAAAGCTACCTCAGGATTGATGACGATCCTGATGGTGAAAGATAAGTAGCACATTATTATTTCAGCTCCTGCTTCTAACAAAATTCAATTTTGGGAAGGGGGAGGCTTCTAAAAACCAGGAAAGAACAAGTAGGACAGAAATAGCTGTTTTCCTTGGAAGAGGAGCCCACTGAGGTCTGCCTCCCTTCCCCAGGGCTGACGGAAGACTTAGGAGTCTGCTGTCCCCCCACCCCCCAAGTTTGCCTGTTGGAGAAGAGGGTCTTCCCTACCCAGGAAGAAGCCTTCCTTCTCCTTCCTGCAGAAAAGCCATTGCCTCCGGGTGAGCTGGTGGGGGGGGGGGCAGGTGGGGGAGGTGCAGGGAGGGGGGTTGTGGTGAGGGACCCACTTGCTGAAGATGCTATCAGGCTGGGGAACAGATTTCCCAATTTTTCTTCCTGGGTGGTGATTGGCTGCTCAGAGGTCTTTGTTTTACTCCAATACCCTCTTTGCTCTGAAATGTCACAATGAATATTAACTCAAAAGTCATTTCTATGTGCCAAAGGAGTGAGCTCTCTGTCCCTGTCTCTCCCTCCTGCCCTGCTTCCTCCTCTCACTCACTGCAGGTGCTGGGAGGATTTCTAGGGAATCGCCAGTTCCTGGTCTCTCCTCCCTGCTCCCTCTCGGATACCTCTTCCATCACCAGATTACACAATTTCTGGTGCCTGTGGCCATTTCCCCCCTGAGGTCGTGTTTGTGCCCCGGCCCAATTAGTTCCAGCTTTCCTCATTCACTTTTATTTTTCCTATTTACACTATTTGAGTGTCTTCCTTAGTTAGCTGAAGGAAAGACAGCATGTTCTGCACTCCTAACCTTCCATTTCTGTGTCTCTGAACGTTTGAGGGAGGTAACACCACTGGAGAATTCCCCCCCAAACACTCCAGCCTGGAGGAACTTACATAGTTTTAAATCCTCCTCAGTACCTGAGAACCAAAGCAAAAGAACAATCACACTGGCATCATAGGGAAGGTGATCTGTATGTCTGGGAAAAATGCCAAGCTGAGAATAGGAGTAAATAAATGACATGCCCAAGAAGCAAGAGTCTTCTATAGAGTCTCTGTGAGTGAAATGGTCCCTATGTGGAAAGGAAGCCACCTTTGAAGGTTTGCTTTGTCCTTTGCTGTGACCCTGCTAGGGACCCTTAGGCCGCCTCACTCAAGGACAGTGCCAGGTGCCCCCCTTCCTTCAGCCACAGCATTGGGTTGGGTCCAGTGCGATCCGGGAGTGAAGTGTGAGCAGGGCCAGCGGGGGGAGCCAGGACACCCCAGTGAACCAAGGGCCTCCAGAGAGTCCCGTTCCAGGTCCAGAGCCTGGCGCGCAGGGGAACCCCACAAGGGGGCGGAGGGAAACCCAGGAGGCCCGCGGGAGGAGGCGCGGCCAGGGGCTGGGCGCGTGCAGCCCAGCACACTCGCGGCCTCTCCGCTCAGGGCAGAGGGTGGGGAGGGGGCTGAAGAGACCCTCGGTTTCTCCGAAGTTTCGGGCGATTCCTTCAACCCGGAGATCCGCCTCCCGGTGGCGTGCTCCCCAAGAGGGGGCCTTCTGCGCTAGCCCCCTCACCCCCGGCCGCGGGGCCGAAAGATCGTGGACCGGGCTCCCTCCCCAGCTCAGTCTCCTCCCCACGCGCCCCCTCTCCGCCGCGCCGGCCAGCGCGGGCTGCGTCCCCGGCACTGCCCCCCGCCCGCGCCCGAGCCCGAGCCCGAGCCGCCGCGCCGCCGCAGGCTGCGGGAGCTGCGCCGCTCGTGCTCCCGCCTCGCTCGTGCTCCCGCCTCGCTCGTGCTCCCGCCTCGGCCGTGCTCCCGACGCGCCCCGGCCCCGCTCGCCCCGGCTCCCCGCTCCCCGCGCGCGGACCATGGAGTGAGGGGGCGGGCGGCCCCGCGACGCGCTCCCGCAGCCGGCGAGGCCGGAGCCAGCCCGGGTGGCCTCGCCAGTCGGCGGAGTTGGCCAGCGGCGGGCCCTCCTCCCGCCGGTCCTTCCCCGCTCCTCCTCCTCGGCCGCCGCCGCCCCCGCCTCCCGGCCGCCCCCGCCGCCCCCGCCGCGCCGCCGCCCGAGGCCGAGCGCGGACGCCGAGCGTGGGAGCCATGGCGCGCGAGGAAGAGAGGGACCCCGAGCGCCGGGAGGCGGCGGCGCGGGCCAGTGGCGAGGAGGAGGAGGAGGGAGAAGAGGGACTGAGCGACAGCGACGACGAGGACGAAGACGACGAGCCCGGCAGCGGCGGGGAAGAGGAAGAGGAGGCGGCGGCGGCCGAGCGGGAGCGCAGCGAGGACGCGCGGCTGCAGCGCGCAGGGTTGCCTCCCGCCGCCGTCCCCGCCGCGGCCGCCCGCGACAGGAGCGGCCGCCGCCTGCCGGGGCCGCTGCCCTGCCGCCCGAGGATGCCGTCGCCCGACGACGAGGACCGCGAGCGTCGCCGGAGCCGCCGGAGGGACCTTCTGCTGAGCCAGCTCTGCTTCCTGGCCTTGGTGGCGCTGCTGCTCTGGTCGCTGTCGAGCATGCAAGAGCATAATGGTGAGTGCTCGCGGCTCGCCCCGAGTGGGCGCTGCGGCTCCGGGAGCTCGGGGCTCCCGGGCCGGGCTCGGGGCGAGCAGGCTGGCCGGTGGGAGGGGGTGCCGGGCACAAGGACTCCCCCTACCCCCTGGAGGGGCTTGGGAGGAGGGGGCCCTGGAGGCGAGGACCGCGCAGTGGAAACGCGGCCGGCACGTGTGGCCGCCCGGCTGGCCCCGGGAACACTTACCTGTGCCTCTTGGCTCTATCCTTCTTACCCACCGGCTGGAGGGACTGGTGGTAGAGGCGGCGGGGACTGTTACCCTAAAGAAGCTCCCCCCCCCCCGCCCCCAGGCCAGTAATAAAGTGGTGCTGATTAAGATTCGGTACCTGTGCAGGTAACCACCTGTACACCTTTGGCTTGTTGAGGGCACGAAGGGGGCTGGTTGACTGGTGAACACGTAATTCTCCCGTGTCCCCCACATAGAACAGGCGGTATGTACCAGGTACAGAGCTCCATACCCACTTTTCCAGAACAGGTGCCCGGAACTTCGGGTAGGAAAAAAAGTGTTGGCCATCTGGCTAGGGTTTAGGAATGTACTTGTTCTCTTTCACTGACCACTCACTGGGAAGGCTGATCCCTTTTGTGCACTTGCAATTCTGGAAGAAATGATTTAGATTGCCCTGCCCATCACGCTGTCGACTGCTCTCATGGTGCCCTGCAGTGGGTCCGCCCTTTACCCACAACTTTTGTCTTATCTTTGTCCTTGGCTTTTCTTGAGCTGAAATAGACCTTGTGGAGAAATGTGCTTAGAACAGTTGTCCACCGAAAACAGTTTGGACCCTGGGGGGCAGCTGTCTAAATAACTGACCGAGAGACTTGGAAGAATAACTGTTGTAAAAATGGTTTTATATCCTAGCCGTTCAAGTGGCACAGTTCGTGGGAAAACAGCCGTAAAAATGGTTGTGAGAAAAAACCGTTACAAATACATGCTTTGGTGTTAAGATAGATGTAGCTCTGATACGAGGCGTTAGGAAGTGCAGAATAAAAGCCTTTCGATAGTGATGGTAAAAGGGTGGCATCAATTAAAAAAGGGATCTCCCCCAAATTGGCTGGTCTCATGCTTCTGGGGTTAAAGCAGATGGTCGGGCTTGGTTCAGGTCTTAACAGACCTCTTGACAGACTTCCTCATATATGGTAATATGAGAAAGTCCGCCCGGGTCTTCAGTGGAGCCGTTGGGACTCCACAGCTCTCTCCCTTTCTCCTGAATCCCAGATTATCTGGTGATGGGGGCCGACATCGGGAAGGGGGCTGTGCTGGGGAGGGAAGCTGGACCTCTCTCGGAGGGCAGTGCCAGACCTGCCAAAAGCATCTACTGACTGATTCTCACGAGGAGGGTTTTCTTTCACCGCCCTTTAATCTACCGGATTTTTATGAGTGTAAAGACAGTCTGTACTTGATGCCACCTTTGGAAAGGACCATGTGAAGTCAATTACATGCCGGCCATTTTTCCTGCATGCTCAGGCTCTGTGAGTCCTAGAGTTTCCACCACTGTCAGGCTATAAAAGACATTTTTCTGGATGGAGAACGTGACCCATACAGTTAAGTCCATCAGTGGCAGGGGGCTGCCTGGGCCCTGGGAAAGCTGGGATGTTCAGGGAGAAAGGGGGTGGCAGACACTCTGCAAACTTGAAACCTGGTGACTCAAATGTCATTTTGAAATGGTTTTCCTAGCAGTGACATTTCTTTTCAGGTGCCACCAACTCTGGACTCAGTTCCATAGCACAACTCTTTTCCCTGTCCCTTCCCTTGATCTCTCTCCTCCCATATTCTTTCTGCCTCTCTCTCCCCTCCCATAAATGTAGGGCTTCAGAATACCCCTACCCCAGCAACTGGCGGTAATAGTGAAAAGCTAGCAGTGTGAAGGGGAATGCCATCCAGCCCCCAAATGGCATGCCAGTCCTAATTCTGTCCCTAGTCACCTTTTCTTCAAGTAGATACTTATAATTTCATTACATGACGCCTAGGTGATTCTCAGCAAGGCTCAGGTTTTTTGAGCTAATTTTTTTGAGCTAATTAATTAATGTGTGTGAATCTGCAAGTGATCATTTCGCTTGGGGGGTTGCCATTCAGCAAACTTAAGTATTTGAGTAGTCACTTTTACCCTGGAACTTGGGTGCTATTCTACTTAAGGGTCCTTTCAGTATGGATAAGAAGTTTGGAATTTAGCCTTGTTTTAAAGACACTGTGTCTGGGAGAGACTGAGTGCTTCGCTTAAGGTCACACAGCAGTTGAGGAGTAGAGGGCGGAACCAACCTGAGGTGGCCTGGCTCTTTGATCCCACCTCTGTTCCCTGGTATTCATGCCACCATCTGGGTGCAGCTTTGTAATATTTATATAACCACATGGGGGGTACCTTGCTAATGATCAAAGGGGGATATTTTTATTTATTCACCTTGAACGCCATGCAGTGATTAAATGTAACTTCCTAGAAGCCTGTTTTCTAACACATACTGATTTTTCTTTTTTTATAAAGAGGACAGTCCTTTCACCAAACCAAGATAGAGAGGTGTTGTAGTTGTGTTACACAGTGTTGTATAACATTTCTGGTCATATGGAATCTGAGCTCCCTTTCTGGACATCTGACTGAACTCCAATATAGAGTCCTTTCTGCTGAGAAGGGACGCAAGCATTATTAAAGGAAGGGTTAGTGCTGGAATCAAGACAAAGGTTAACCCTCATGGCAGCAAAAGCAGTAATAATAACTGGAACTTTGTGGGCTTTTAAGTGCCAGGCACTGTGCTAAAACAAGGACATTTTATGTGCATTGCCTTATTTAAGCTTGCACACGCTCTGCAGACGCTTGAGCCTTCAGCGGGAGAGGAAGCAAGAGGGCCTAGGTGCTCTGTTTAGTTGTTGCTGATAAAGATCTCATTTTCCATCGGTTTTCAAAGCCAATTGAAATAAGGTGTCAGATTTGCTAACGAGGGTTTTCTTTCTCTTTTTCTTGTTTTTGCAGTGAGAATGGATTACTTGTGTGTGTTTTGAGTGGTTTGAAAGTGTTTAATTTTTCTTTGAAGTAAGGAAACTGGTCCCCTTTTTTCCCAGAAGTTGTGTGAAAAAAGCCCAGAGGTTCTAACTCAGCAGTGATTATAGACATCCCCTCTAGAAAGTTCTTGGGTAGGTGAATAATGAATAAGGAAGAAATATACATATGTAATATATATAGTTCAAAGTATATATATATATATACACACACATATATATCTTGCTCAGTTACTATTGCTAATAACAAATTACCCCAAAATATAGTGGTGTAAAACTACCGTTTTATTTTTTTGCTCATGGATACTTTGGGTCAGGAATTTGGACAGGGTGTAGTAGGGATGGCTTGTCTCCACTCCATGTCTGGGGTCTCAGCTGGAAAGAGTGAAAGGCTGGGTGACTTGACAGCTGGGTCGGCAGTCATCTGGAGGCAACATCACTCCCATGTCTGGGGTCGATGCCTGCTGTTGGCTGGACCCTCAGCTGGGCTGTCAACCAGAACACCTGTGTGTGGCTTCTCCATATGGCTTCTCCATGTGCCTTAGTTTGAACTTCCTCATAGCACAGCAGCTGGGTTCCAAGAGGATAAAGTGGAAGTGCACAGCATTTTTTTGTCTGAGCCTCAAAAGTCACATGGTATGACTTCCACTGTTTTCTTTTGGCCAAGACAGTTACAGATGTCAACCCAAGTTCAAAAAGGGGGGACAGAGATACCACCACTTACTCAGTGGAGGAGCATCAGGGTATATCGTAAGGCGAGCAGATGGGCATGTGTGTTGGTGTGTAACATGGGCATGTGTGTTGTGGCTGTCTTTGGAAAACCAGGGGTCCAAGGGATAATAACTTACAGATCAGACACATTTCCCAAGGTGGTAAATGGTGAATAATACATGCATATTTGAAATACCTTCCAATCATGATAATGTGGCAGCGCATCTGAAGTCAGGTGTGGGGTCCACAGGTGGTATTTGGAAAGAGGGCCGTGTGGGTGTTTGAACTGCAAATTTCCGTTGCAGATCTGAGAGCACATCTTTAGCTTTGTGGCTTCCTCTTCCTCAGAGGACAAAGACCACAACCTCTCGATCCCTCCTGTGGCTGACAGGGATGCCTTGCTGGATTCTCCAGCTTTATCTTCCCTCCCTGCCTTCCCTTCCATGCTTCGCTACTTAGGCCTTTCTTCTGCTCCTGAAAAGGGTGACACTTCTTCTAGTCCCAGACCTGTCACACATGCTGTTCCACAGTCACCATCACAGCTAGTTCATCCTTCACCTCCAGGCCCAAGATCTTCCTGACCTGACTAGATCCCCTATTTTGCTCTTTGAACACCCTCAATTTTCCCTTCATAGCATTTATCACAATTGGCAATTATGTATTTATTTGGTTTTGGTTTGAGTAATCTGTCCTGTTCACCAGATTCTAAGCTCCAGGAGGTCAGGGACCCTGTGACCTTTGCTCACGTTTGTCATCTGTGTCACCCGCCCACAGTAGATGCTCAAAAGATGCTTGTTGAGTAAAGAAGCTGTTTTG
The DNA here is from genome assembly GCF_054177405.1 of Leptonychotes weddellii. Classification (NCBI taxonomy): domain Eukaryota; kingdom Metazoa; phylum Chordata; class Mammalia; order Carnivora; family Phocidae; genus Leptonychotes; species Leptonychotes weddellii. Next base: position 38,738,593 of record NC_138378.1, read on the forward strand.
ATTTCCGAACTACAGGACCTGTGTTAAAAACTAGTTACCATGCCTCAGGAGCTCAGTTACTGGCATACATTGTAATCTCACAATTTAGAATTCTGCCCCCGTCCATCAAATTCAGTGTTGTTACCCATTTTTCATGGGCTAACACGGAGCTGCAGAATGTGAGTGCTTTGCCCAGTGTCACTTCATGAAGTGGCAGGATTTGAATGCAAGGCCACTTGCATCCAAGCAGGATGCCACTGCATTCCCTAGCCTCAGCTTAGGAGGACATGAATAGAAAATGGGAATCACGCTGCCTTTTTCAGTCGACTAGGGAGAGTAAAGGAGTAACAGAAGGTTGCTTTCATAGAAGCAGTATTTTAGAAACACATTGCTTTTCAACCTTTTCTATTTTATGCCTAAACATATATAGATGTGTCTCTCCTGGCTTTTCTTAGCTGCTCATCAACCCAGATTTTTCTCAAAGATTTCCTTTACTTGCAAGCCTTGAATCCTTGTGGGAAGATTTCTTTTCCTTTTTTTTTTTTTTTTAATACCCCAGAGGGTTGGCAAAGCCAAAAGAATTGCAAAACCAGCCATTTGCTGAGAATTCCAAGGCTTGGTGGAAGTTGGCTGATAGGACAGGATTTTGGCAACTCTCTTTTTCCTTAAGGAGACTCCTTTTCTTTGAGTAAGTTTTTTTTTTTTTTTTTTTTAAAGATTTTATTTATTCATTTGAGAGAGAGAATGAGATAGAGAGAGCATGAGAGGGGGGAGGGTCAGAGGGAGAAGCAGACTCCCTGCCGAGCAGGGAGCCCGATGCGGGACTCGATCCCGGGACTCCAGGATCATGACCTGAGCGGAAGGCAGTCGCTTAACCAACTGAGCCACCCAGGCGCCCCTCTTTGAGTAAGTTTTTTGGGGGGATGATAGTAAACAGACCCTTGTGTTGGGGAGACTGAGGTACGGAGAGTTCAGAAGGCATCCTTGAAGTCACATAGCAAATGTCTTGTACTGCCAAGAAGGTAATGCAAGTTTTTCTGCTCTTTTCCTGCCTTCAGTTTCTGTAGAGCTTTTTTGGCTTTTGTTTATCTTTGCGATGGTTTGAAACATGGTATTCTCCTATAGGGTTTGAGAATTAAGGATTCAGTGGAAGAAGGTTTTCTCTGAGTGAAGTGGTGGTGGGCACCATCCAGCCAGTTGTAATCATGGAGTCCTAAGTTCTTAGGCATGGATGGTGTCTTCCAGACTCTCTCCTGGAAGGTGCACTTGTCCTGTCCTTGTCCTCATCCCTGGGGGCAGTGATGCTGTTCATCACTGGGAGTCCTGGGAGCTTCACCATCCCTCGTTGGTTTTCCCACCCCTACCCCCACCTTTGTAAGTGGTCCCTTAGGAAACTGTCTTCAGTGGCACCCCTTGAATGAATTCCTGCCTGAACTCTATTGGTTTAAGACCCAGGGACTTCCGTTCATCACTCAGCTTTTTCCTAGTTGTTGGGGTGATAGCGGTGTCTCAGATGGATACCCAGAATATTGTCCTCATGGTGGCTTAGACTTTAGTGGGAGGAGAGATGTTGAACAACTAATTTTCAAGAATTACGAGAGAGACGAATGAGAAATATAGCATGGCTTGGAGGAGGTGTTGGTGGTAAGGAGAAGCTGGAACCTGGAAAATAAAAGGAATTAGGTTGGTAATGAATAGGGGGCAAAAAAGCTAATTTATAAAAAATGGGCAAAAGATATGAACAGGCAATTCACAAAGCAATTGCAAATGACCAGTAGACACCAGTAAAAATCCTCAGCCTTAATAGTAATTAGGGAAATCTAATTTTAAAGATTTATTTATTTATTTGAGGGTGAAGGGGGGACGAGAAAGAGAGAAAGAGTGTGGGGGGAGGGGCAGAGGGAGAGAATCTTCAAGCAGACTCCCTGCTGAGCATGGAGCCCAACACAGGGCTTGATCTCATGACCCTGATCATGACCTGAGCCAAAATCAAGAGTTGGACACTTAACCTGCTGAGCCACCCAGGTGCCCATCAGGGAATTCTAATTTTAAAAATGATGAAATACCATTTTTTAAGATCAGATTGGCAAAAATGAAAGCGTATGATAATGTCAGGTGTTGGCAGAGGTTCAGGAGAGACAGCTTCTCTCATTTACTGCAGGCGAGGATCTAAATTGGTTCCCCAAACACTGTGGGGAATTTTAAGGTGATAAGGTTTTAGGCACAGACCCCAAATGGAGCCTTGGCTAATTTTTAATGAGATGTGTAGAAAAGGGAGTGGTGGGATTAGAATGGCTGTGCCTAGGCATTTGAGCCTTGGATTGGAAACCCAACTTTCCTGGACCTGTCCGTGACTGTGAAGCATGTTGGTCATGACCCTTTGCACTCTAAAGACATTAGGTGGGAGTTCGAGTGAACAGGGGGAAAGGCCTTTGTCATATCTGGAGGTGTTCAAACCAATACAAGTTGCTTATTTGAATCATGAAATCTAGGCATTGTTCCTTGCTTGTCAATCACTCTTTATTTCCACGATAGCGAGAATAATTAATGTCTGCTCATCTGTGACCTAGTTGGTGGAATTTCACATTTGCAACTTGGTGTTTCTTTCTTCATTCCCCCGCTGCATTTCTGCACTGCTTGACCCCAGCAAAGGCCATTTTCACTTGTGTGACATACTGTGAATTTTGAACAAGGAAGTAACAAGCAGGTTTCTTGAATAGGACTTTGATGAAAGAACAAAGGGGGTGGGGGTGGGGTGTAGGCCACCAGGAGAAAGGGGGTGCCCCCAGTTGACATCAAGAAGTCAGTAGCCCCATTTTTAAGAAGGAACATGAGATAATAACTTTTTGGACATTTTGATTTTGATTACTGGTAGGACATCTAGGTGGAGTATAGCTGATCATTAAAAGTGGAGGTTATAAGCAGTTGTTACCGATAAAGACCTGAGAATAGTATGCATGAGGGTGAAAATTGTATCTTTGCTCAACTCCGTGGGTCTCAGTCTTCTCTGCACATTGTAATCACTGGAGAACTTTAAACTTTACTCCTGCCTCCCCAAAATTCTGATGTAATGTTTCGGGGGGTAGCCTGGGCATTGGGATTTTTTACAAGTGAGACAGATAGCCCCAATGTGCAGCCAAGACAGGGCACCACAGGCGCTGGGCTGAATTTTTCTGTCCTAAACACGAATGCTTTGTTTTTTAAGCCTTCACCACTAATTAAAGCTGGAACTTTCCTCCGGTTTCCTTCATCTTCTCTGCTATGTACACTGCCATTAGATATTCTATCCGGTTCTCTTTTTGAAGAAATCTTTCTCGGATTCTTCCGGCTTATTCCAGTCTGGACAGGTTGCCTGTTAAATCTGCTGCCCAGCTGTCCTCTTGAGATCTCCCTTCACCTTCTTCCTGCCTGTGGTTTCTTTCCCCCAGCTCTCCCTGTGTTGAAAGGACCCCATGTATGTTTCCTGTCTTTTTTGGTTTAGCCCTTCATTTGGGGTATACATTTCTGGGGATCACACACTCCAGGTGCTTTCTAAGACGGGGGGGTGTGGAAATAGCAAAAACAAAGGTTTGAGACATTGTAGGTTTGAAAATACATTAATTCTAGCCCCACCCTTTGAAGATTGGGAGTGGGTCGGGAACTCAGGCTGGAACACAATTTCCACACAGTTTTGGAGGCATTGCTCTTATAACTTGTAGGGTTGCCCCTGAGAAGTCTGATGCTGTTCCACTTTTAATTAATTCTTTGGTATGAAACCTGTTTTTTTTTTTTTTTTTCTTTCTCTCTCTCTAAAAGCATGTGTGCTCTTTGCTCCTAAGTTCAGGTCTTTCACAGTTAAATGTCTGATGTGGTCCTGTTTTCATGCATTTTCCTGGGCATTCACCTGGTTCTTTTAATCTGAAAGCTGACGTCCTTTGGATCTGGGAACTTGTGTGATTTCCTCCGTCCTAAGCTCTCTCTTCTCTCTGAATTGTCTGTTATTTGGGTGTTTGACTCCCGAGATTCATCTTCTGATTTTCTTGTCTCTTCTCTCCTACGTTTTTTCTCATCCTTTTGCTTTAATTTCCATAGGTTGCCTAACCATATCTTTTAGTTCTACTGAGCTTTTAATTTCTGCTGTCATATTTTTAGTTTCTAAGAGCTCTTTTTTTTACCCCCCTGTGAAAGTTATTTTTAGTAGCATCCTGTTCTGCTTCAATACAGTATCATCGCTTACATACCAACTTGGTTTCTCCAAGTTGCTGTTGTCTATTTATTTTATTTTTCATGTTATGTGCTTTCTTCGAAAGTCAAGTGATCCTTGGTGTCTCCTCATATTTACATGAGGCCATTGAAATGATGTGCAAGGAGAAGAGTCTATTGACTGTTTCTCTGTAAGGTGATCCAGCCAGGCCACATCGCTGGGGCAGTGCTCCCATGTCTCTAGTTCTGAATCTTTATCAGTGGGTGGTCAGATTTCTCAGAGAGGGGTCACCCCGTGTCCTGTCTGGAGGGAGATCCAATGGGAATCTAGTGGGAGAGGAAGTGGGGTTTAGGGGGTGTCATTCAGCGGAAACATTCTCCTAGGCTCAGTGAGTAGTCTTGAGGGTGGTTATGAGTATGACAGAGCTGCACAATTTAGTTTGATACAATGCAGGACCATCCTGAGTTATTTCAGGCTCCCTTCCTCCTGCCCTCCTCCCCCCTTTCCTGCCTTCCTCCTTTCTATCCCTTAACTCTTGTACACGCGAAACTGGTAAGAACTGTTGCCTCCTGGGAGGGCTTATGCTCAGGGATAAGGGAGAGGCATAATTTCCACCATCTTCTTAAATTTAACTGACCTTTTTATGGAGATAGTTGTAGATACACAGGCCATTGTAAGAAATAATGCAGAGAGACTCCTCGTACGTTTTCCCCAGTTTCCTTCAATGGTGCCATTTTACAAAAGTCTAATATAATATCATAACCAGAGTAGTGCGACTGATTCAAGCCACCAACCTAATTCAGATCTCCCGAGTTTCAGTTGTATTCAGGTACGCATGTGTGTGTGTTTAAGTGTATGTGTGTAGTGTGTGTACGTGTGTATGTATGTACGTGTAGTGTGTAGGTGTGCGGTATATGTGTACGTGCGTGCGTGCATGTATGTGTGTGCAGTGGGTACATGTATGGCATGCGTGGCATGTGTTTGTGTATGTACATATGTGTATGCATGCGTGTAGTATGTGTGTACGTGTGTGTATGTGTGTGTGTGTGTTCTGCACAGCTTTATCACCTGTGTCAGTTGCTGTAAGCACCACAGTCAGAGTGTCGGACAGATCCACTGTCACAAGGGTAACTTGTGTTGCCCTTTTCATAACCACACAGCCTATGTACCTTTTTATACAGGAGGAACAGGCAAGGTAAGTAACTCCTATCACCTCCAAGAATAAAGTTAAAGCATTATAACTTCTCCAGTGAAAGGCTGCTTGTAAGTTGAGGGTGGGGAGAGGAGCGTGAAGTCCATCGATGTTCATGAGCCTGGGCCATGGAGACCTCGCTCAGTGATTGTGTTCCCTCCTTCCAGGGATGGCAGCGTGCGCTAAGCGCCAGGTAAAGGCCCCACGGGGCTGGTGACCAGTTTCTCTGGTGGATCATGTTTTCTGTCATTTGCACAGCGTTTCTGAATGAATGCTCCGTGAAAAGTTTACTCAAGCTTCTTTTTCATTCAGGCAGGTTAGCCAAGCTTTCTGCAATACTATTTTCCTCATTATTTGTTTCCTAGGGTATTAGAGATGGAAATCTTGGGACTGTTGTCTCTTAACATCTGACTTTATGTTTGAGGAACCTGATGTGAAAGAGAATTACAATCAGGGTCCGGACCCTGGTTTTCTGATTCTTTGCTTAGTAAATAACCACCCCCCCACCCCAGAAAATGAAGGTTAGAAATATATTTAGTGCAGATGGACTCAGTGGAATTATTTCAAATTCGGAAATGTTTCTGGAGCGCTGGAATCTTGCTGTGAGTTATTTGGCATGCAGTGTAGTCACTAAATGGGGAAAATTAGGGAATTTCAGGGGGAGCTGCTGCTTGTAACAAAAGATTTGTTTTTTCAGAAATCCTGGCTCTTAGGACACACGTGGCTTGCTTCAGGAGAAAGTTAACATCCTTGGTTTACCTTCCACCTGGCTAGTCACCTCATACAGCCATGAGAATGATTGGTTATTTTGAAGATGAGTGCCCATGAATTTTTCTTATTGGGGTCTTTGAGTTGACAAGATTTCACCACTTTTCATACCTGGTGTTGCAATTCTGGTCTGTGATCTGAACACCACTTCCAAACAAAGCAAAGCTTCCTAGGACCTTAACACCCTAGGTTTTGAAAACCCGATGAAAATCCCCTTCTGAGTGGGATTTCACAGTGTGGTCATTTGAAATACCAGAGTTTGTTGGGGTGAGTGCAGAAAGAAAGCTCATTGCACCTATTTTCAATAAATCTGGACCTGAGGACAGGTCAATTGCAGTATTTTCCAGCATTGTGGTATGTTTCTTCCCTTAGATATTGTAAAATTGATGGAATAATATATAAAATGTCTTGGATACTATTTTTGAAACTAAAAATATTAATATACAAGAAAACTGACTGACAGGATGCAGAACAAAAATATCACTCCCTAGAAACTTTCTCATACTAACTCTTTGTAATTATACCCTTCCTCATCCCTAACCCCTGATCTGTTTGCTGTCATCATGATTTTGTCTTTGTCTTTTTTAAAGATTTTATTTATGTATTTGACAGAGAGAGACATAGTGAGAGAGGGAACACAAGCAGGGGGAGTGGAAGAGGGAGAAGCAGGCTTCCTGACGAGCAGGGATCCTGATGTGGGGCTCGATCCCAGGACCCTGGGATCATGACCTGAGCCGAAGGTGGACGCTTAACAACTGAGCCACCCAGGGGCCCCTGATTTTGTCTTTTTGAGAATGTCATACACATCGAATCCTATAGGTTGCAATCTTTTGACATTGGCTTCTTTCACTCAGACTCTCAGATTTGTCTACATTGTTGCATGTGTGGGTAATTCATTCCTTTTTATGGTTGAGTAGTATTCCTTTAAACAAGATGTACAACAGCTTGTTTATCCATTTGCCTATTGAAGAACATTTGGGTTGTTTTTAGTTTTGGTAATTATGAATAGAGCTGCTTATCAACATTCAAATCCAGGTATTTTTTTTTTTAATTTCTTTTTCTCACCTTATTATACTGGCTGAGACTTCTAGTTCAGTGTTGAGTTTGAGTGGACATGCTTGCTTTATCCCTGATTACTTAGGGAGAAAGCCTCAGTCCTTCATCCTTAAGTATGATGTTTGCTGTAGGACTTTCATAGATGTCCTTTATCAAGTTGAAAAAGTTCTCCTGCTTATAATTTGTTGAGAATTTTTACCAGGAATGGATATTGAAGTTTGTCAGGTGCTTTTCCTGCGTTAATTGATATGATCCTATGGTTTTTCTTCTTTAGACATTTAAAACGATGGATTGCATAGATTGATTTTCAAATACAGAATCAGCCTTGCATACCCTGGAGAAGCCCCACTTGATCATGGTGTTTTTTATTTTATTTTCCTGGATTTGAATTGGTCATATTTTATTGCAGACTTTTGCACCTGTGATCACCCAGGGTATTGGTCATAGTTTTCTTTTCTTGTACTATCTTTGTCTGGTTTTGCTGGCCCCATGAAATGAATTAGGAAGTATTCTCTTATCCTCTGTTTCCTGGAAGAGATTGTATAGAATTGGTAGATTCTGCTTTTTAACTTATTGTAAACATTTCTCCATGGCACCAAACTTCAAAAATAATTTTTAATGTCTTCCTAATAATAGTATTAAAAATCACAATATTTTTATTAGTATTTATAGCAAGTGATAATTTATTGAACACTTTGCATGCTTGAGGCACTGTTTAAGTGCTTTTACCTGTATTGACTCCTTTAATCACCATATCCAATGGAGTAGGTACCATTATGATCTCCATTTTACATGCAAAGAAAAATAAGACAAAGCATGTAAGTAACTTGCTTAAAGTTCCTATGTGGCCGGGTAGTAGTTGAATTCAGGCTGTCTGATTCCAGACCCCATGGTTTTAACTATTACATTCTATCCTCTGGTTATAAGTTATTTATTCAGGCCTCCGTTTGGGATATTTAGGTATTTTCTATGTCCTCACTGTGATGAATGTTCTAGTACCGAAGTCTTTGATAATTGATGATGATTCTTTTCGGCTGGATTCCTAGAAGTGTTATGTCAGTGTCAAAGTGCATGCCTATTGTAAAGGCTGATAACATTCTATGTAATTTTCCAGGAATTTGGACAAATTAGAAGTTCCAATAGCAGCGTTTGAGAGTGCTTAATTCAGTGTTCTCTGTCAGAATTGAATATTATGATTATTTTACATATTTTAAATTCAATTTGATTGCAGAGAGATGGTATCTCATTGCTTTACTTTGCATTTCTTCGTACTAGTGAAGCTGAATGTTTAAAAAATGTTTATTGGCCATTTATATTTCCTTGTGAGAAAAACTTATTCATGTCTGTTCTCCATGTTTTTCTAAGGGGATAACTGTTTTTCTTAATGACTTGTAAAGCTCTTTATATATTCTACATATTCGTCTTTTATCCTATATCAGAAGTTTTGCCTCCCCCACCCCCTTTTTTGTTGTACAGAAGATTTTCATTTTTATCTGGTCAAAACTGTATCTGTTTTCTCTTGTATTTTTTCATTGTTTTATTCGTAGACCCAGGATCTCAAGGGTGTGTTTATTCCACATAATCCTTTGTCTTTTTTCTCCTATTTGTATGGTTTAATTAAAAAAAAAAGAACACCTCTTTATTTCATTTGGAACTTACCTGAGCTAAGATGAAGATTTTACTTGAACAGATGAGCAGATTTAACAGTTAAATTGTTTATTGAATAATCTTTCCTTTACCCACACATTTATGGTATGACCTTTATTCCGTGCTTATTTTCTTATGTATCAGAGGCAGATGTTATGATGTCTGTTTTGTTCTATTTTCTCATTAATTAATTGTTTTAGGCCATTAGCATATTAATTATCTGATAGGGCAAGACTCCTCTCCTCTTGTTCTGGGAGAAAAAATCATTTGCCATTATCACTTGTTTATCCTTCCAGGTGAACTTTAGAATCTCTGTTGAATCTTGCTCAAATGCCTCTGGGTTTTGACAAATCCATAAATAATTTGTGGAGAAATGGCATTTTACAGCATTGATTCTTTTCATTCCTAGTGTGCTTCATTTGATCAAGGCTAAAAAACAAATCTGTCAAGATTCATAATTATTTCCCTATCTCTTTCTTACATGTATTTGTGTGAACTATTGTTATTATTTATTCTGACTGTTGTTTCATTCTTTATATATTCTCTTAAAATATTTAGTTTTTACAATTTTTTCTTAATTCTCTTCTTTATATTTTATTCTTAAGTTTTAAACTATGTAATAATAATAAACACAAATTGTTATACAAACCAATACCTTATATTTTCCAATAGTTTTCTTTTCTTTTTTTTATTTATTTTTTTATTCTTATGTTAATCCCCATACATTACATCATTGGTTTTAGATGAAGTGTTCCATGATTCATTGTTTGTGCATAACACCCAGTGCTCCATGCAGAATGTGCCCTCCTCAATACCCACCACCAGGCTAACCCATCCTCCCACCCAATAGTTTTCTATTAAAGGGAATTTTTATTTTTTTGATTTATTTTTTGATGATAAAAGTGCTCAAAAAGGAGGTTTATTTATTTTTTATTTTTTGTTAAATTTTTGTTTTAATTCTAGTAGGTTAACATACAGTGTGATATTAGTTTCAGGTGTACAATATAGTGATTTCACACTTCCATACAACACCTGGTGCTTATCACAAAAGATGCACTTGGAGGGAATTTTTATTTTTTTAATTAATTTTTTAGAGAGAGAGAGTGTGCACATGCAAGTGGGGGGGGCAGGGGGAGAGGAAGAGAGAGAATCTTAAGCAGCCTGCATGCCCAGTGTGGAGCCCAACACAGGGCTCGATCCCATGACCCCAAGATCATGACCTGAGCCGAGAGTTGGATGCTTAAAGGACTGAGTCACCCAGGCACCCCAGAGGGAATTTTTAGGTTCATGCTGTAGTTGGGTGGTTTTTTACTGTTGGCTCTTGGTTATGTTAGTTGCTTTTCATTATGCTATGGAAGTTTCCTTTTATTTCTCATTTTCTAAGAGTTTTTTTTCTTTTTTTTTTAATCAGCTATGGATGTCATACATGGTCAAATGCCTTATTAACATTTGTTGAAGTGTTTAGTATAATGTAACATAAATAAATATCCATGTGAAGCTGCTCTTGAGGTAAACCCCAGATAGCCATGCTATTTTTTTCCTTTCCTAGGATATTGGGTTTGATTTGTTCATACTCCTTTTGGATTTTTGCTGTTACATTCTCAGCAGATATTGACATACAGCTTCTCTGCCAGGTTTTGGTGTTAGTATTGCACTAACTTCACAAAACTAATCGATGATTTCCAAGTTTTCCTATGTTCCAGAATATTTTATGAAGCATGGGGATGGTCTATAACTTTAAAATTTGCAAGAACATTTATATAGTACTGCCTGGCCTTTACCTGGCCTGTAGCAATCTTCTTAAAAATAATTTTGGAGAAAGTCTTCAATTTCTGCCGCTGCTTACTTTTCCATGGAGCTAATTTGTTTTCTCAGAAATGTCCATTTCATTAAGACTTTTTAAAATGAACCAAATTATGCATTGCATTTTAAAATTTCAACTTGTTCTCTAATTGTGATTATGTAGCACTTTCTCATTACTAACTCATGTGTTTCTTTTTTCCTTGATCAAATCTGATTGTATTTGGTTTATTTTATTATTTTTGGAAGATACATCTCGTGTATCTTTATCAGTTTTGCTTTTCCCCCGTTTTCTGAATCAATTACATCTTTCATAGTTTTTTAAAAATCTTCTCTTAATTCCTTTGTTTTCTAATATCTCGAATGAAGTGCTTTATTTATATATTTTTATTCTTTCTTGCTAATGGTGCATTTGCCCTTGAGGGCAGCTTTAGACTCACCTTATAAATTTCAAAGTGTCAAGTAGTCATTACTATACTTTTCAAATAGTCTTGTCATTGTAGTTTTATTTTTCCTGCAGTTATTTAGGAGAGTGATTTCTAATTTCAGAGTTTATGTGCATATTTTTAAAATACCAATTTCTAATTGTCTTTCAGTTTATCTGGAGAATATGATCTTTGATTGTGGTTTTCATCTGCTTTGGTTGTTTTTTTTTGGAACACGAACTGTTTGCGATTGGATACTCATTTGTTTGTCTTTCATATCTATCATCTTCTCATTTCATGATTTCCCTCTTTTTGTCATTTCCTCTTTATTATGCAAGAGTTTCTACATTTTTTTTCCTCCTCAGTGTTTTGTTTTCAGCACTTCGGGTCTGCTCTATTGCCTTTTATTCCATTTAGGCTTTGTTCATGCATTTCCATCTTTTTAATTTCGTATCTTGTCCATCCCCATATTAACTAGCTGCCATTGTAATCTTAGCCTTTCTGCTCACTTTTAATTTTCTTTCATATAGCCCATATTTCTTTGCATGCCATTGAGATTACAAAATTGATTCTTTCTAAAATTTACTTCTTCTACTTTTAATAAATTATTTTTGGAAGTATAGTATTCTTTTTTAGGTTGCAGTGAATTTTCAGGTTTTTTTTTTTTTTTTTGAGTTACCCACCTTTGAAAGGGAAGATCCAGGCCCCGTGTGTACCTGTGAAGGGACTCTCCTGTCTCTCCAAAGCACTCACCTGCCATATTGTGTCCAGTTACTATTAGGATATTTTCAGCTTAAGATATGTTCATGGTCTTGACCAAATTCCTTGTGTTTATGTTGACTTTTCTAGGGTGACTCAGCTTGCCTGAGAGGAGATCTCCTGGTAGTTTGAATATTTAGATGGAGCTTTATTCATGTAATTTCAATTAGTTGATAGTTCTTCCATCTCGAGACAGTGCATTAAAGTCTACCACCCTAGTTTGTATCTTACTGTGGTTCTGTCTCTTTTCCTTTCTGTTATTCTGCAGATGGTAATATTCCCCCATCCATCCAGTCTTTCCCCAGGTTGAGTTGCATTTCTAGGAATTGGAGTCTCTGCATGGATGGATATAGAAAGACATATTCATGGGGTGGGGGTCTCCTTGAAAGCATTTCCTTTCAGCAGCCTGGTTCTGAGATAGGGGTTCACACCAGGGGACTGGTGTGCCACAGCCCACCTATCACTTCCCACAGCCCACCTGTCATGTCCCATCCTTCTGTTTCAGGGGCTCACCCACACTCCATGAATGTAGGAAAGGGCAAATCACATATTGTTGACTGATGACCATATTATCCCAGGATGCCTGTTCAGATTTCAGCTTTAAAGTTTTAGTTTGTTACAAAGAAGAAGAAATTTAATTCATGGATAGAGAGATTCAGGAGCAGCTAAATCTATCTAATATTAACTGACTGGTCAGTGTTTTTTCCATGGTCACACCTCTTTCACATATTTTATCTCACTTAATTATCTACACACAATGATGAATTAGATATTGTAATCCTCTTTGGGTTAAATTGACTTGCTCAACGTCACGCAGGTAGACAATGGTAGTTTCCACCGTGCTGAACATCTTTGAGGAAGATTTCCTGCCAGGAAGTTCAACAGAAGCTACCCCGTGTGGTAGGCAGAATAATGTTCCCCGCCCTGTCAAAGATGCCCATGTCCTAATCCTGGGAACTTGTGAATCTATGGTGCATGGCAAGGGCGAATTAAGTTTGCTAATCAGCTGGTTTTGAGATGGGAGAGTATCCCGGATTATTCTGGTGGGTCCATTGTGATCACAGGGGTCCTTGTAAGTGAAAGAAGGAGGCAGGAGGGGTCGAGTCAGGGAAAGTGAGGACAGAAGCAGAGGTGGGGGTGGTCCACTTATTGGCTTTGAAGATGGAAGGGGCCATGAGCCAAGGAATCTCAGTAGTTGCTAGGAGCTGGGAAAGGTAAGGAATGGGATTCTCCTGTGGAGCCTCTAGAAGGAACACAGCCCTGCTGACATTTTGAATTTAGCCCACTGAGACCCCTGTTGGATTTCTCACTTTCAGAACTATAAGATTTTGGTTTGTTTTAAAGCCACTAAGGTGGTGGGAGTCTCTTGCCACAACACTGGGAAACTAATACACTTCGTGTATCAGACTTTGTGGTCTGACTCTCTGTTTTTTTGTTTGCTTTTGTTTTTTCTTAAAGTTTTATTTATATATTTGGGAGGGGGGAAGGGAAGAGGGAGAGGGGGAGAGAGTCCTAAGCAGACTCCACGCTGAGCACGGAGCCCGAGGCGGGGTTTGATCCCATGACCCTGAGATCATGATCTGAGCTGAAACCAAGAGTCAGACACTTAACCGACTGTGCCTCCGAGGTGCCCTGTGGTCTGACTCTGAGAAACAGGAACAGGAAGTCCTGGAGTGATCCACTGTGTATGCACATCAAACAAGCATTTACCTGGGCAGTTACTGTGTCCTCATTTGATATACTGTATATTTATTTTCTCACTGTGCTGATGCTACCCTCCCAAGGAGAATGTCAGCTCCCGGGAGCAGGAACTTCCTCTGTTGTGTTCACCGTCTTATGCCTGGTGGCTGGTTTGGAGGAAAAGCTCAATAAATATTTGTTAGATTATTCCTTTTTGCCTGGATGATACTGTACCAACAAAATGGTCTCAGTTGCTTTTTTGTTGGAATACTGCCAACTGTATAAGTAGTAACAAAAATAAAAAGAAGAAACTGAGTTAAAATGATTACTTTTCAGTGTTTTTTCTAGTGTCTAGTCATATACATAAATTTTTTTTTTTAGAGTTAGCAAATACTCCTCTCACACTCTCATGGGATCCTTTCATAAAATAAGATAGGTGGTTATCAATATGATGCTTCATGTTGCATTTTTGTGACTTAACATATTTTAATAATGATAACCATCAGTTTTTGTAATTATCATTTCATGGGCTGGTTGGTATTCCATTGAGTATATAGGATATTCCATTGAATATATAGAATATATGTATTAAAGTGTTTATTGTTGGTTATTTAAAATATTATAGGTTACTTAAAATATTTAATTATTACTAATTAAACAACCTAGCCCATGAGTCTGTTACAAGTCTCTGTACTCTCTAGTTATTATTGTATTTGTAATAATCTAGTAGGTTTGCTAGAGCTGCTGACAATGTGGAGTTATGGGGCTTCCACATGTTTCTGTATAGAGCTCTGTCCACTAGGTTCCCTGTCTTAGAGTGTTCTTTTTAAGATATATTTATTAATTTTAGCGAGAAAGAGCAAGCGAGCATGAACGGGAGGGGCAAAGGGAGAGAGAATCTGAAGCAGACTCTGTGCTGAGCAAGAAGCCCAACATGGGGCTTGATCCCAGGACCCCAAGATCATGACCTGAGCCAAAACCAAGAGTTAGACACTTAACTGACTGCACCACCCAGGTGCCCCTGTCTTAGAGTAATCTGAATAGCTTCTTCATTTCTGTTTACTCCTAAGGCATTCTCTGCCTGGTATCGAGTGTCCCACCTTGTCTCTTCAACCTCACATTGCAGTTCTGTGTAAAATTCTTCCTCGTCAGAAAGCCTTAGAACCTCTACAACAACTGGAGGCAAAGAGAGTGTTAATGGGTCAGTGATGGCAAAGAGGTACCAGTTTGGAAAACACATCAAGATGGTTATGAGACTCCAGCGAAGGAATCTCCTTAAAATATATCACATGATGACCTTCCCTTTTATAAGTAGACACTTTGTTTTTTTCTTCTTTTCTCTTCTTGATAGTCGCTTTGGTTTGCCTACATGCTGATTGCTCCTCTGATAACAAAATAAAAAGGAAAAAGTGTTCACCATTGACTCAGTTTCACAAGAGCAATGAAAAATCCAGGGGTGGGGGAGGGGATCTCTCCAGACGCCCTTTGGCTGTACAAGCCAGCAGTGTTAACTGAATTACAAACAACAGCCCTGAGCCTGGGAGGAGAAGGATGTCCACTCTGAGGCCGATCTGGACAGTTGTTTTGCCTAAGATGGCAAGATCATCATCTTTCAATCTCGAGCCAAGAACGCCATACATGGGCATATCTTGTTCTGCCTGGGAAGGGATGGTCCTAGAGGCTTCCGGGGTGCCATCGTGTCTCTTGATGTTCCTTCCATTTCAGTGTTTGCTTTTTCAGTGTTTTCTGATTCCCCTGGGAAGGAGAGTAGGGAGGAGAGAAGGAAGAAGGGAAGATAAGAGGAATGAATGCTTGCCTGGGAGCATGGTCTTTCGATGAACATTCTGAGTGTCAGTGCAGAATGAGGGTTTATTTTAGGACACACCAGGAATGAAATCTTTTATGTTGATATTGTACAGGACTGATCTGTATTGTTCCACCATGAAGGACGATAAAACTTTCTGGGCGCCTGGGTGGCTCAGTTGGTTGGGCGGCTGCCTTTGGCTCAGGTCATGATCCTGGGGTCCCGGGATCGAGTCCCGCATCGGGCTCCCTGCTCTGCGGGGAGTCTGCTTCTCCCTGTGACCCTCCTCCCTCTCATGCTCTCTGTCTCTCATTCTCTCTCTCTCAAATAAATAAATAAAATCTTTAAAAAAAAAAAAAAAAACTTTCTGATCCTCCTGCATCTTTGTAGTTTCTGCCATGAAAACATTCGTGGGTGGGAAACTTGGCTCATCCTGTCCGGAACAGGAGTACTGGACAGTAAGTCTGGAGACAGGAGTTCAAGTTTCACTCCTGGAAGTCAGCTGCATGTGCACGTGTGTTCTCCATTTCCCATCTGAAATGTGCGCCTTTGCGCTATGTTGTCTTTTCATTGGGAAACACTAAAACTCTCCAATTTTATCATTAATTTTAAATCGCTAGCCTCCTGGAAGATGTTGGAGATCTGCTTCCTTCTAAGACTAATTTACAGCCAGAGCAATATAGTTTTGCTTCTGAGCATGCCCTGAATCATTATTCATTTTTATTTCATAGAATTACTCTTATAAATGTGATTTTCTGTTGGTTTCACAGAGCCATTGAGATTACCCAGCTCGATGGATTTCTTCGGTATGTCATAAATTTTTGCTTGTAGTAGAAGCCAGTGCTGTTCCAAGCAAGATCCTCGGATCTGTAATGTCAGTATCACCCGGCACCCCCCTCCTCCATGAGCTTGCTAGACATGCAGAGTCAGAGGCCCCACCCCAGCCTCCTGAATCAGAATCTTTGGGGATGGAGCCAGGAAACTTTGTGCTAACAAGGTCTCTTAATTGCATGTGAAAGAACATTGAGAAGCATCTATAAGCCAGGCTGGCAGACAGGTGCTGTGATTTTGCCCTGCGCATGTGAGCATACCCCAAGCATATGGTCTCCTCCTTGAGTGACTGTACTTCCAACAGACCTAGTAAGCTTTATCTGAAATGCCGAGATAGAGACGTTTCTGTGTTCGGGAAGCTCGGGCTGCTCTGTCGAGGGCCTGAGGATGTCAAGAGGGAAATGCAGAACTTCTTGGGGGTAGAAAGGAGGATGCCCTTTCCTTAAGGAGTGGCATCCATTGTCCTTGGTACCCCAGGCTTACCTCCACATGTGGAGTGCCCTAAAAAGAGCCATAGGACTTTTAGGAAGGGGACAGCAGCTCTGGCTGGCAGGGTTGGGAGGCAACACACACCAGAGGTGGCTCATGAATTCACCTTTTTAAATTAGTTGTTATTACCAAAGTAGTTCATGGGTTACTTCCTGCTAATGAAAATTGAAGACATCACAGATAACACTAATGTCCTCTTTGAGCACCCTGCCTCTATCCCCAATATTTACAGCCCTGTCCAGGAGCCTACTGTCCTGGCTTATCCTGCTTGTTCTCATTCAACAATATGTGCTAGAGATTGATCCACCTTTTTTCAGTGCCAGAATGGTATTGCAGGATATCCAGTGCACCCTCAGATGCATCTCTTATCCTTTCCCTGCTCTTCTTTTATCAGCGGGAGCTACTTTCCCCAGCTCCTTGGCCCTCTGTCTTTCAGACACTTTGGCCAATGGGAGTACAGGATGGGGAGAGAAAGAAGAGCATCTCCTTCCCTTCTCTTTCTTCCCCTCCCACCCTGCTTCAGCAGCCTCTCTCCATGACTGCATTCATGCTGGAAGCCCATCCTTTTATGGCCTGGCTCCCGAGCCCTAGTAACACCCCGTTTCCCCGTTGCCCTTCCCACCCTAGGGATGCTAACCACTTCCTGCCATTGGTAATCTCTGGTTGCCCCACCAGCATGTTCAAGCCTCTAATTCTGTGGCCTCTACAGTCCGAGTTACCCTGTATGACTTTCTCTTGTGTTTGTTTTCCTCACTGTCTCATTCACATGGGTATATCAGGGATGATTTTGCTTTTTAGCTCTTCCCGTTCTGTTGGACATTTGAGGTGTTTTCATTGTTTTTCCCCATCACAGAAAGTGCTGGAGTTGAACATTCTAACACACAGCTCCTATGTCATGCCTAGGTGATGCCAAGCAGTGGGATCACCACATCAGTCATTCACTTTTGGTGTCTCTTTGGGTACGTTCTGGATCTCAGGTGCCTGCAGTACGTAGTGAATTGCTCTGCAGAAAGGAGCTTACTAACTGTTGAGTGAATGAGTGCGTGAATGAATGAATGAATGAATGAATTCCCATATGCAGATGGAGAAAGCATTGCCTCATTGACCTCACATGAAATTGCCTCTGTTCCATGGCCTGTTCACCTCGAACAGAGTACAAGTTATTTCGGGGTTCCCTTCCTTGGAGAAGCTGATCCAGGTTCCAGACCAGCATGGATGTCCAGGAGCAGTGTCGTGGTTCGTGTGAAATGAGTGCTACAGAAAAGCTCCTCAGTTTCCTTATGGCAGGGTTTAGGGAACCAGGCGTCTGCTGTGATTCAGGAGAGTGTTGTGACTTTGAGGGTGGGTGTAGGTGTTGATAATGAGCGATGGGGGTTAAGAGGACAAAATAACTCAGGGGAAGCGAGAAGCTCATGCCCGCAGATGCTTGGATTCTACCTTGCTCCCCAGAGAAGCAAAAGGCTGGGCCGTAGTTCCTTATACGCTTCTCTACTCCACCCCCACAATGTTTTTAGATAAGAAAAGAAAAACCCTCAAAATGAGCATCAAAGGCCATATGGAAAGGCCAGCAGATGTGACAGGCAGACAGGGATGTGCATGTAGAAAAGGAATGGGGGGCTCCTTTGGGGACCAGGTTTATAAACCTGCCTTTCTTCTTTTTTTAACAGTTGAGCTGGTAGAGTTTCCCCTTTTCTTCCCTAGGCTGCTGTTTCCAGGGAACTGCCCAGACTTCAGACACTTCCAAATCCTGCAATTAACTTGAAAAAGTAAGATTAGTTCTACTTTATAGTGCTTGGCCTATAAATGATGATAATGAGGAGTTAGGGCCACACAACACACATAGGATGAGCTCCGCCCTCGTAAACACATTTGGCAGTGATCGCATTGTGCCTCCTTCTCGGGAGGAGCCTTTACATTTTGAGTTGAGAGACCCTCCCGGTTTCAGAAGCTGCGGCTGCTCACTCGTGTTCCTTTTGCTCCCAAAGCAGAGCTCTTTCTGCGGTGGAAGGGGATGGTGTGATGACCTTGGGACCCGAAGTGCCCTCTGCTGCCGGCCTGGTGTGGGAGGTGGTGGGGTGGATGGAGCGGTCAGGATTTGGTTAGCCAGCAGCACTCTCTGCCCCTCTCCTGCCTTTGCCTGCTTTGCTGTCTGCAAGTCATCCTGGGAAGGGATTTCATGAGAAATTACCTTACAAGGAGGCCTGGCGTGGGGTCCCTGTAAAGGCACAGGAATCTGTGCTCTCTGGGGTTCAGCATCTGCTCGTGTCCCGTGCAAGCTCAGCCTGGCTCCAGACCCTGCGAGGCACCCGAAAACCAGCTGGGCCAGGCTGGAATTCGGGGTGCAGATGTGGTCCTGCACAGTGCTCTCCTCGTGCAGAACCCTGACCTCTGGTTCTGTGTCAGGTCGGTACACATGCGCCGTAATTTGAATTGAGACGTTGACAGCCTGAGCATCCATGTGTGGCTGGATTCAGGCAGATTGGGATTAGCCCCTGGTGAGAGGAAAAGTGGTAGAGTGGAGAGATACGACTCACACAGCTGTCCCGCGGGACTCTGATTTCATCCCCTTCTCACCAAATTGTATCCGTGTGACTCTCCCTCCCAGCCTCACCTCGCCTTCTGATGTCTTGCCTGCGTTGATGGACTTCCAAAGCCTGGGTCCCTCTGACGTTTTCCTGTGAACTTTTCTATGTTCAACCCAAATAGGAAATGACAAGGATGGTTTCCGTGCAGAGAGAGTAGGATTCATGTGGTTACTTTTAAAAACTCATTTGGAAGTTTAATGTATACACGTGTATATATACACACACACACGGAGAAAAGTGTATCTTTCATAAGTGTTTAGCTTGATGAATTTTCACAAACGAACAGCAGCTGTCAGATCAAGAAGCAGAGCAGGGCCTGTACCCCTGAAACCCCCTCGTGGTCCTTCCTGCCCTCCCCCAAGACTGACCACTGTCCCAGCTTCTAACGGCATAGATTAGTTTTGCCTGCTTTTGTATATTACTTCAGTGTAACCTGGTATATATTCTTTTGCTGAATATATGCTTGTGAGATCCATCTATGTCATTTTAATTGGTTGTAGATTATTCACTAATGTGGTTCATTCTCATACCTGCCTTTCCGTGATCATGTGTGCACACTTCGATAAGGTCTATACCCTAGTGTGGAATCACTGGGTCTTGGGATGTGTCTATGTTTGGCCTTTGCAGGACCTAATAAGTAGTTTTCTGAAGTGGGTGTACCTATTTAAAGTATAACCTATTTTATTTTATTTTATTTTATTTTTTTAAAGATTTTTATTTATTTATTTGAGACAGAGAGAATGAGAGAGAGAGAGCACATGAGAGGGGGGAGGGTCAGAGGGAGAAGCAGGCTCCCCGCCGAGCAGGGAGCCCGATGCGGGACTCGATCCAGGGACTCCAGGATCATGACCTGAGCCGAAAGCAGTCGCTTAACCAACTGAGCCACCCAGGCGCCCAAGTATAACCTATTTTAAAGCAAAGTGGATAATTGAGTTTAAGCTTCATGGTCACATGTGGTTGGATCAAAAGGTTTCATGGGCAAAGAGAGTCCAAACCTTTGGGATGGAGAAGTTGCTGGCATCATGGCATCTTTACCCTTGTTTGGTGTTGGGTTCCCTGCAGTAGGCAAGAGGTGGCCAGACAGTCACATGTCTTGTCACCTCTGAGCAGAAACAACAATTATTATGATTTTGACCCTTCTCTGCATCTCCTCCTTGTTCCTGCCCCTCTTCTCCATGGACTTCTCTTCTTCTCTCCTCTCAGAACATCTTCAAAAAGCAGTTGTAACCCCATCCCTGCCCTCCCCCACCCCCACCACACACACATTCACACACACACACCCCTTGCATGTGGGAGGACCAGTTCCTAAGGTAGTAATGCAGTCAGGGGAAACACAATGTGGAGAAAAGTGTTAATTATACTGGAGACAGTGTGATCACAATAACTGGAGCTCTTCAGAGAAAAGCTTATTTAAGAAGAAAAAAATAGTAAGAACAAGTCTTCCCAAGTTACTGTGCCTGAGGCCAGGCCTGTACGAGACAGCCTCACTCTTGCTCTCATGCTGTTCTCGCACGTTCGTGACACGGTCAGCCCGTGTGCAGCACACCGGCCGCAGAAGCCACCCAGAGACCCGCAGATGAAAATAACAAGGCAGGGCGCCTGGGTGGCTCAGTTGGTTAAGCGACTGCCTTCGGCTCAGGTCATGATCCTGGAGTCCCGGGATCGAGTCCCGCATCGGGCTCCCTGCTCGGCAGGGAGTCTGCTTCTCCCTCTGACCCTCCTCCCTCTCATGCTCTCTGTCTCTCATTCTCTCTCTCTCAAACAAATAAATAAAATCTTTAAAAAAAAGAAAAGAAAATAACAAGGCAGTGCATTCTCTGTACAGCACTTTGCCTTTCTAGCCAGCGCCTTATGTGACTGGGGATCGCACCACCAGCTCCCTCCTCCAGCTTGGGTCTGGCCCCAGACCCTGTGGCTTCGAGTGAAGGGCCAAGGATCTGGGCACCCACCTGGCTGCCATCCCAGCTCTCCTCAGGGCACCTGTGTGGGGGAGTGGAGCAGAGGCGTGCCCAGGGACCTCTGCAGAGATCCAGCTCTCGGCCAGACCTCAGGCTCCCCCTGCCAGCCTGGGGACCCCGAGGGTCTCTGTCGTGGGGGCAGCGCTTCCTGGGAGCTGGTGCAGTGAATACGTCTGTGCGGAAGACGACTGGACGCCACCCAGGGGACCTGTGGGTATCCTTGGCACGAGTCCAGACACAAAGGGGTGTCCTGGGGAGCGGAGCCAGCCTGGCTGGGAGCGAACATGCTAAGCCAAGGCAGGTGACTGAGTGGGCCTGGCAGGGTTGCATGTCGCCATCCCTGGCTCCTCTCTGCCCTCTGACCCTGCGCAGAAGGTCTCTCCTTGACCACCTCTCTCCTGGACCACCGCAAAGCCCAGGGCAGGGCAGCCGCCCCTCTCAGTTCTGTGGCCTGCTCTTTGGTGTGGTAGGGTACCATGGGCCCTGATGTGGGAGAGGAGCGACTTGGGACCATCCTCATCTCCATCTTCTGTCTGTCCCCTGAGGACTAATAGAGACAGCTACTTCAACGAGGTACGAAGACCATAGTTTCGGTACCTCCTGTTACTATTTTCTTCTATACTAAGTCTTAGAAGATTTGTCGACTCCTAAGGCCATATTAATAAAGCACCAATCTGTTCTTGTTCCCCTGAAAATCATCAAGGACCCATGTGACTGACTACTTTTGGGGACTTTCAGTCACCCTGCAGTACGTGGACCGCCACCGGAGTTTAAATAATTGCAGCTGAGAGCAGAGGCCGGTGGCATTTCCATTAGCCATCACGTTGGAGTAGATGTGAGGGTTCCATTCTTCTGACACAGCGTGGACATCCGCAGTACCACCTTGTCCTACTGAGAGGCGAGGGCGGGCTTTGCCGTGCGAGTTTGCATTGTGAAAGCAGACTCTTCCAGTCCTCTCCCCATTCTGGGTTGCTGGGAGCTCCAGGAGCAGTGACACTGTTCAGGGTGGGCTGAACTATGTGCGTGCAGATGGGCAGACAGCCCTGGGGAGGCAAGGGAAGCCAGCGTAGGTGCTGCCTGCAGTGACTCCTCATTTATGTTTACTGTATGAAACATACAGCGTATGTCCACTGCACCTGTGCACCCACCTTGCTGGGACTCTGCGCCCCTACATGCTTATGCATCATTCCTTTCCCACCTCAGCCCATTTAACACTTTTCCTAGGCTATCGTTCAGAGGACCAGTCTGAGTAAATGAATATGGAGTCACAGACCTCTTCCTGCAGGGTGTCCACTGTCTCTGGTCGTCAGAGCCTGGTTCTTGGGCAAGTGAATTATTGCAGGATGGACGCAGGATAAAGCAGGATAGGCTGGGGGTGAAGGCTCAACTGGGATGTAGTCTCTGCTGGGGCCAGTTGATCCCACAGGGAGCCCCAGAGCACAGCTACATCCCAGAGTTGATCCTGTTCTGGGGCAGAATCAGCCATTCACTGGCCACTGGCTGCCTCTGTCGGGGGAGGGGAGGCGACCTGCCAGGCAAGGCAGCTGCCTTGGAGAAGGGGGCAGGTGAGCGCCATTAGCAACTAGCGCTCACAGTAGCTGGGGTGGTTGCCTGCGAGGTGCAGGGGACTGGGTGAGCACCAGCAAGTAAGCACCACACGGCCCACGGGCCTGGCCAGTAATGGGCTGCTACTGGACTCAGGTCCTTGGACCCAGTGACGGTCGAAATGAGGCTGGACCCCAAATGTAAAGGCACAGGCAAGGCTTTATTAGGGCAACTGCTGCAGCTGAAGGGAGACACAGGACAATAGTGTCAGACTGGTCCTCTGAACGATAGCCTAGGAAAGTGTTAAATGGGCTGAGGTGGGAAAGGAATGATGCATAAGCATGTAGGGGCGCAGAGTCCCAGGAAGGTGGGCGTGCAGGCGCAGTGGACATACGTTGTATGTTTCATTTGCATGTTAATCCTCCACCTCCGAGTGTTTTTTTTTTAAGCATTAAAGTGGGAGGAGAAGTTGGTAAAAGGTCACATTTGGCGGCCGTCCCGTTTCGGTTCAGTTTGAACCCATTTGGGCTTGCTCCTTGGTCTGTGCTCTGCTTTTCCAGGAAAAGTGGTAACAGCCAGCAGGGAATGCCCCAGGTGCATGGGGACTTGTCCCCAAGATCCCTGTCTCAGGGCCACCACCTCTCCCAACACCATTCCTGGGAACAGGCCCTCTCTGGACCTGCCAGTTTGGATTATGCCAGTTGGACAGGTCTGTGTGGCCCTGCTGGGACCTCGCGGCAGGTTTTGGCAAAGCAAACATTTTTACATGGTTGGATCCAAGAAGACCACGTAAGTGGGCAAAACTAGGCTTCAGAGATGTGTCTGTGAGAATCAGAGAGGTTTGGGGGGGCTCCAGATGTTTGGGGAGGCATTCCTGTTTGAGACGGGTAAAAGATGATTTTTTTATTGGCATTTTTGCGCAGCCGTGCGTTCTTGCTTTGTCCGTGTGCTCTGGGGCACCAAGATCCATGCAGATGCTAAGTGGGGCTTGGAAGCTCCTTCTGTTCTCAGCACACCCACAGCTCTGTGCTGTTGGTCCCCGCCACCTCCGTGCTGTCCCCACTCAGGCTGGGGACCATTTCTCAGAATGGTCTGGCTCTTCAGGCCACTCCATTTCTCCATTCTTAAGGCAGAGTTGTTGATCAGGAAAATATCTCCTGGTCTCACTGGGGTAGAGGCAGGCAGGCCAGGTCCAAATTCCAAAAAAACGAAAATGTGCTTCTAGGTAGATTTATTGAGCATGCCTGCTTGGGGGGTGGGGGGTGGTGTCCCTGGGCTGGTATTGACAAGTGGAAAGCAGTGACTTAAAACTAGTGCTTCCATTGGTCTGTGTTGGTGGTTTGTGGAGACATAGTGCCGTTTTGAGCTCTTTCCCTTCTTGGCCAAGATACTCCTTCCAGACTTGTAATGGTGGCTCTGAGTTCAGAGCTTTTGGCACACTTAGCTCTCATTCAGGGCAATTGCGAAGAATAGTGAATCAACATCCCGAGAGAGTGGGAGTCATTTTACTGCAGAATGGCTGCCCTTTGTCTCTCTGGCAAAAGGGTGTTGAGAAATGAATGTTTAGGGCTGAGGAAATGCTGAATAATAAGTGAACTTGATCCCATCAGGAGGCAAGGGCTGAAAGGCTCCCTCTGATTGACCCAGTTATACCTTCAGGGTCCCTAGACTGGTGCTTTGGAAAAAGTGATTGGCCTAAGCGTATCTCTCTGTGCCTTGATGTTATCAGATTCCCCACCATGGACTTTTCATCTCAATAGTGAGTTGTAAGTTTGAGAATAACTCAAAAGGATTTCCTGGAAAAGACAGAGGAGGGGAGGTAGGCTGCGGGGTTGTGAATGGGTGTACTGGAGACCCAGATCCAAGAGGAAGATTAATTTACAAGGGGAGGGAGGGAGGGTGCCAGGCCCTGATGGGAGTAAATAAAAACCCCAGTTCTTATAGGTGTTTCACCTTCATTCATTCCTTACTTCATTCATTCCTCATCCATTGAGTCAACAGATGGGTATGGGATGAGGTCAGTTTTGCTGGCATTGTGTTTGAGATGGCCCATATAGATTGAGGTTTGGACAATAGAGGTCTGGCCTGTTGGAAGGAGCAATTCTTCACTCTTTTCCCAGGACTGTACTGCAGGCAGCTGGGATTGCAGCTGACATTTTCTACACATTTCCATGTTTTCAAAGGACAAGGTCAGTTTTTGGGTTTCTTGATAAATTCATGGGGCAAGTTCCCTCACTCCTTGTTGAATGATTTTCAGAAATGGTAAACCTCAGCTCTCGTACAGATAGAAAATGAACATTTGTTAAAGATTTTATTTAACTCATGGAGGAGGAAACTGGTAAGATATGAGGAACATTTCAAACGGGAATCCAAAGAACAGACACCTTTATGGATCAGGAATGTTGAAATGAATATGCAAATAGAGGCAAAATTGGTTTCTTCCACAGTAGGGGAGAGAAGTCAACTTGCACATATAGATAATAGTTGTTGTGCATCTCTGTCAATTTACGGAATGGTAAAACAGTTCGAGGGCCGTGAAAAGTGAGAGACAACTTGGAAAGGTATGTTCTAGACAATGCTTGGTTTTCTGTTGAAGTGAAGATTTTTCCCTATACTCTTATTGAGAAAATCCAGTGTTCTAAGCATTAAACTTGCTCCAAAAGTGCCTTTCTTTCTCTTTTTTAATATACAAGTAGCAATGATAAAAGTTTTTTTTAAATTTTTGAATGCATCATGGTTGTTTTTGTTATGCTAAAGCCAAGCTTACTACTTTCCAAACAACTTCAGCAGTTATTTTGGAAGAGAATTACCTTAGCCTGGTAAGGTTCTACTCATTAATATAGGTAGAAAGTGTTATTAATGAGTAGAAAGTGTGATTTACAGGAATTATGTATATGATTTATAAGATATTGGGTATATGAGTAACATGGAAACAGTGAATCTGTGAACAAGAAATGAGTTGGCTCAGACAACATAGAA
Source organism: Leptonychotes weddellii (assembly GCF_054177405.1). Classification (NCBI taxonomy): domain Eukaryota; kingdom Metazoa; phylum Chordata; class Mammalia; order Carnivora; family Phocidae; genus Leptonychotes; species Leptonychotes weddellii. The sequence goes on from NC_138378.1 coordinate 38,764,273, forward strand.
TATTCCAGAGCACAGCTGTTGCAGAATCAGGGGGTTGGGAGGTCGGGGAAGAAGACACTTGTAGAAGCATCTAGAAATTCCAGAACACAATTCCTGAAAAAAATACTTGGGAATTTCTTCATGCATTAATTTTTAAGATCTGAAAACTTTTAATGTAATTTAATTGAAGATGGTATTTTTCACAGTTCCAAAGGATCTAAAATCCTAGATGTTTCTGTCTTGTCTGCCTTCCTAAAGTTTATCCTGAAAAGATGTGTAGTTATTATGAAAAAAGGAAGGATTAGGGAATTTATGGCAAGATTTAACTTACATAGCCTCTTCTGGTTTACTGTGAAAATATTTCCTCATGACCCTTTGGTAGCCCTTGACATTGCTGACCCACCTCTCCTATTGGATACCTGTTCCTTCTTTTCCGGACCCTCTACAGTCCCTTGTTTTCCTTTGCTGGGGTTATTCTCTTTCACCGGCCCCCCTTCTTCCCCCTTTCCCTTTGTTCCTGGGATGCCCCCATGGCACTATATTCCTCTTTTCCAGCCACCTCCCCCTGGACACTGCATCCTCATGCAGAGAATCAGCTCTCATCTGGGTTCAGATGCTCAGGATCTTCATTCTGCTCCAGAACACCATACCAACATTTCCATCTGCTCCTGGGTGTTTCCACCTGAGTATTCTTACACATCACACTGTTTGAAACGCAAGTAATCGAATTCCTTTGAATGAAATGTAGCTCTTTAAAAAAAAAATGTAGCTCCTTTTTGAACTTACTCTCCCAGCCATTTATCAAACACCATCAATTCGTTTTTCTCAGGATCTCTCTTATTGGACGTTTTCTTTCATTCCATTGTTGCGCCATAATCCAGGTCTTCATCCCTTCATCACCGACTTGTTGCCACAGCTTCAACATTATCTGTATTCAGTCAGTATCTCTCTAGTGCCTTGAGAAGTGGATACCATGAGCCAGGCCCTGACGCAGTTGGTAGGGGTCCAGTGCTTCTCAGTCTGTAGAAAAGACAGACGTCAATTAAATACTCACACTACTAAGTGTATGATTATAAGCTGAGATAAGTGCTGGAGGAGAGTGCTGTAAGAGCATGTAATGGGAAACCCTAAATTAGCCTTCAGGGCCAGACAAGCCTCCTTGGAGGAAGTGATCCCTGAGAGCAATGAGGAATGATCAGACACTAAATATGCGAAGGCGACGTGGAGGGCGTGAGTTTATCAGGGGAGGAACCTAGTGTTTCCCAAGTCCTGGAGTTGGTTGGAGGCGTGGTGCAGTAGCGAGACTGGGCCTGAAAGACCCACGTGCTGCGGTGATGTGAGTTGGGGCAGAGTGATGAGGGATGAGCTGGGGGCGGGAGGAGGCAGGGGCAGGCTGATGCTAAGTTGCAGTACAAATTCAGGTGTCAGCATGGATGGACCTTGAGGGCCTAGGCTACGTGAAATAAGAGAAAGACAAATACTGTATGATCTCACTTATACGTGGAATTTAAAAAAGCTCGGAGAAATGGAGAACAGAATGGTGGTCGATAGGCTGTGGGAGGGGGCAGTGGGAGATGTTGGTCACAGGATACAGACTTCCAGTTATGTGTAAGATCTGGGGATCTGATACACAGCATGGTGACTATACTTTACAATCCTGTATTATGTACTTAAAAGTTGTTATGAGAGTAGATCTGAAATGTTCTCATCACCTAGGTATATAAAGTAATTATGTGAGTTGATGGAGGTATTAACTAATGTTATTGTGTGGGAAGCATTTTGTAATACATACTAGCAGCAGGTCATTACATTTAATCTTTAAATTTCCACAATGTTATAAGTCAGTTATATCTCGGTAAAGCTGGGGGGTGGGGGAAATCAGGTGTCTATCTTCAGAGCCAAGGGGAGTCTTTGAAGGGTTTTAACCAGGAAGGGAATGACACGCCCAGATAAGTCTTTTCAGAAGATCATTATGACTGCTGTGTGATATTCAGAGATGTCCGGAAGACAAGATAACCTGAAAATCCTCTTGATCCGAAACAACAGGAAGTGCTGGATAATATCATAGTGGAGCTGCACTTACTAGGAAGTAAGAGACATCGCTGGAGCTGTGAATAAAGGGAAAGCTGCATACCCAAGGAGCATGCTGGCCCTGCCTGCTTCATCTCCCTGGTGGCATTTGCCCATTTCAGTAAGCAAAAGATGTGAATTCAGTGACTACACGGGGACAATAGACAAAGCAAGGGGTGTAAATGGATTGGGAAAGTGATCTGAGGCCTGACATGAAAGAGGAACCCTTTGATCAGTAAAAGGGGGACCGTCCATTAAATCTCCCCACAAAAGAAAATGCTAGAAAGTTTGTCTGTTTTGAGCTGGGCTCTGGTTGGGGCTGGGACAAGTCTTCTGCAAAGATCTCTTACTATGGACGGTGCCCCAAGTAGGTGGATTTCAATTTCGTGGTCCTGGAACCCCATGCCAAGAAATTAACATAATAATGAGTCCTACTCTGGCAATCACCCTGGGATGCATCTCAGTTTTCTCTGATATTGTAAGCAGAATTAAACCCTGAAGGTTTTCATATGATTGTATTCTTTCATATATATGGATCTATGTACACCTATATGGATACATATGTGGATATACACACACATGCATATATTAAATATATATTCACATACATATGAAATTTGAACATATTTTAGATTGTATAAAGCAATATTGACTGTGTAAGTACCTGATCAGTTTGAGCAGGTGATCAGTAAAGCATTTTAACTTTTTGTACTTTTGCTGAAGAGAGTGATGTGTTAATTACAACCTAATTTTATTAAGTTAAATGTGTATGTTAAAAGTTGTGGGGAATTACAAAAATACTATGAATAGGGTATATGATTTCCTAACCAGTAGAGGATAAAATTGATATATAAAACCCAATCAGTCCAAAGAAGGGAGAAAAGAACAGATAGAAGAAGAGAAGAAGAATAAACAAAGATACCAAATGAGATGGTAGAAATAAATTCAGATATATGAACAATAATAAGTGAAGATGGACCAAATTCATCACAGATTGCTAGATTGGGTTAAAAAAATTTCATCTTTATGCTGTTTTCCCTAGGGGACACATCTGCAAGATAAAAGCGCAGATGGTTGAAATCAAAAGGATGGGAAAATATGAAGGCAAATACCACCTAAAAGACACAAAAGATTGGATAAGGTTGGATATTATTATCCAATAAAGTAGATTTAAAGGCAGAAATTATGACTTGGGATAAAGAGATAATATTTAATGGTAAGTGATACAGTTAACTGGGAAGATAGAATAATTCTAAACTTCTAAGCACTTAATAACATAAAGCAAAAATGATGGGTTTTTAAGAAGAAACTAACAAAAAGGACAAATTTATAATCATATGGAGAGCTAATAATGCCATTTCCTGGGTAACTCACAGATCAAATAATAAAAAAATTCATAAAAGATATAGAGGATTTGAACAAAGTTTTGATCTGATGGACTATTACTCTCAACAATATGTAATACATACTATTTTCAACATTTATAAAAGGGAACATATATAAAAATTCACCTTGTACTAGGCCATAATACAAGTCTCAAAAAATGTCACAGGACTGATATCACACAGATTAAATTCTTTGATCACAGAGACATTTATAACCTTGTTAAATATACAGTATGTTACATTATATCATCATACATTGCATTTTATTATGTTATATCAGAATAAAGGAATATTAAAATTAAATATGTTAACCATTCAGTTTAAGAAGTAGGAGGAAGGAACAGTAAATATACTCAAATCAGAAGGAAAGAAACAGTAAAAAATCAGAGTAGAATGGATGAAATAAGAAGCCGAGTTATAATCGATAGAATTACCAAAACCAAACTTCGGTTCTTTATAAAGAACAATAACATACACAGACTCATTGAAAACTCTGGCCAGCACAAATTAATAGTGGTATGCATGGAAAGGAGGATATAGGTACAGCTGTGGCAGAAATTAAAAAGAGTAACTCTCAGTGTAGTAGGAAATGCAGATGAAATTGACATTTTTCAGGAAAGTACTTAACATGACTGAGGAAGAAATTCAAAACCTGAAGAGATTTGTTATATTAAAATAAAAAATTTTAATATTATTTAATCAATGTAAGATGTTTATTCATCTCTTTAGATGCATTAATGCAATTTTCCTTATGAACATATTAAAAAAGGCCAAAAAATGTGATCATCTCAACAGATGCAGAAAAATATTAAAAAACTCTCACCTACTATCTCCCTCTCTTTCAATTTCTCTCTCGAACTCTGCAAACCAGAACTAATAGGCAGGTAAAGAGTATCAAAACCTAACAATAAATATATGGTCATTAGTTAAGAAACTTAAAAGCCTTTTCTTTAAAATCAGGAATAAGCAAGAGGTCTCTTTATCTTTTGTGATCAACATCTTATCTGAGGTTGTAGCTAATTGTAGTAAGTCAAAAAACAGATTGAAAGTAGTAAAGGCAGTCCAATGCAAAAAATATATTTACAAAGATTGTGGTTTTCTAATTAAAAAAACAGATTATTATAGATTATTAGAATTAATAAGGAAGTTCTTCCAGATTGCTGGATGTAGGATTAATATACAAAAGTTAATTCCATATCTATTCATTGGTCATGGATAAGTAGAATAATATATACTGCTTAGAAAGCAAAACCAGTGATGACTCAGGTACCTTCTCTCTCAGGTACCATCAGGAAATCTTCCTGCTCAGGTACAGAAGCAATTCCTTGTACATCAGTATGCCCGACCTCCTACCCATCCTTACCAGAGGTACTTCCTCAGTTGCTTGGCGTAATAGTTTTCTGACTAAAAAATAAAAAACCTAAAAAAAAAATTAAATCTAATTTCTGAACTGTCTTCAGCTCTTTACACAGATCTGTAACTTTCTCAGGACGTTCTTTGCAGGGAAGGATATAATTGCCGAGGTAATAATTTTATGGATGAGAATATGAGGCCCACAGCTACTGGAATTTTCATTCCTGGAGACAGAAGGCAGTTTCCAGCCCCAACCCACATGGTAGCCAAGGGCCCCATGTAGTCAGTTGAGCACTTAAATGTGGAATTGTGATGGGTTCTAAGTGTAAAGCACCTACCAGATTGTGAAGACAGTTCAAAGGGATGTGAATGTCTCATTCATAATTTTATATTGAATGTGTTGTAGCGGTAATACTTTTGATATATTGGGTTAATTAAAATGAATTATTAAAATTAACTTCACTTTTTAAAATTTTCTTCATGTGAGTACTAGAAAATTTGGCACATATGCCGCTTGTGTTTGTAAAGATTTTCTTTCTGCTATTGAGCATGGTTCTAGGTTTCTCATTCCTAATGGTGTGGTTTGGGATGAGTTGCTTCATTTTCTCTGAGGCTCAGTCATTGTCTTTGTAAATAAGGGGATAAGTGCCTCATGTACCTTGAGTAGTTGAGAACATTCAGTGGAGAAACCCATTCCTCAAAGAAGTACTTGATAAATGACAAAGTTCTATCACTATACTGGATGATTTTGTTTCTTGTTTGTTAGTTTATCTTTGTTCCAGAGCATAGCACAGTTCCAGAAATAAAACAAAAAAGGACTTGGAGAAAATTCACCACATTGCTGGCACCTTGTGGACTTATTGGATCCCCAGGGATCAGGACCAACCTCTAGGCAAAGCTTTGCTATTTGTCTTCTTTATGGGCTTCTGCTTTTAGAGAGACTTCTGTGTGCCTGACATCCTTTTAAGCCTGCCATGGTTGTACAGAATGGTGAAAATGACCATGCACATGGGAACTGTGCAGAGTAATCTCAATACTCAATAAGAAAAATTATGATGGTTTTGTAAACTTTGAAATTTTTTGGTTACATCATTAAGATGTGTCTTACTGTCAGTTATACGTGTAAGGTGAAATGAAAATAGTAAAAATAATGTTTATGTAGTACACTTAATTTGTTTTTAGAAATATTGATAATTAAAGTGCTTTTTTTTTTGGTAAAAACAACTTATCAAGAGTAGTTTAAATAGTGCTTAGGATATAGACTGAGCATCTTTTCTAGACCACGGAAAGTTGTCTTACTACTTTCTGAGTTTGGATCAGCTTCCAACATTTTATCTCTCTCCTTCCTTCCCTCCTTCCTTCCTTCCTTCGCTCCTTCCTTCCTTCCTTTTAAATGACTTCTTCCTCGCACAAGTTTTTACTGTCTTGAAGTCACTTTAAAACACATGCTGTTCCCTTCCTCCCTCCCTCCTGTCCTCACTCCCCCCCTTTCCTTCCTATAGAGAGGGGGAGAGAGACAGAGCAGGTTGGGGGAGGGGCAGGGGGAGAGGGAGAGAGAGGATCTTAAGCAGGCTTCAGGCCCAGTGTGGAGCCTGATGTGGGGCTCAATCTCACAACCCTGAGATCATGACCTGAGCCGAAATCAAGAGTCGGACACTTAACTGAATGAGCCACCCAGGCGCCCCTTTATCTTTTGTTTTTAAATTGTAGTTGACATACAGTGTTACATTAGTTTCAGGTGCACAGCATCGTGATCAGACACATCGGTACATCACTCAGTGCTTGCCACCATGAGCGTCGTCACCATCTGTCCCCATACAACATTATTTATTACTGACTTTCCCATGCAGTACTTTTCATCTCCCTGACTTACATATTTTATAACTGGAAGATAGATGGAGGGGATTAAGAGGGACAACATTTTATCTCTTGAGCTTCCACCATCAAAAAGTATCTCCAAGACCTCCTTCAATGTGAAGGCTTTGCCAGCGTCACTTCCTTAGAGACATCTTCATCCTTTGGGTCACCACCGCTTTCTTCATTTGTGCTGATAAGTTTGTTAGTGCTGAGCTCCTCTGGCTGCACATCTCGAGTCTCTGGACCACACTAGTGCTGAGTGACCCCGCAGTCAGCTCTTCCTTCTACCGTGCTATGTCCTGGTCACGTTTCCCTCCTGGTGCTACCACTTCTCATTTCCTTGCTGCATTTTCATCTTGTTGGCCAGTTTCTTCTTTCAGTTGTTTATCTTACAGAATGTCACATGGGTTTATCACGGGGAGACAAGGGGGCAACACAGCCACACGATTAGCAGTCTCTTGGAGGACTGAGTCAGCAATGCAGTGACCCATCATGACGGGTTTTGGAAACATTGACGTGCTGGGCACTGATCATGGTGTGCGTGGTATTTACATGGTGGTCATGGACAGGGGAGCTAGCGGTGAAGTTCGTACTTGGAGCAGTTCTTCACAGTAATATGTCGTGGTAACAGAAACTTGAACCGTGTTTTTGGGGCACTGCTGTTCTTCAACTCAACTGTGGCACCTGAAATTAGCGCCTCTCATAATTGTGCAAAATGAGGACTCCTATTCTTGGCATGCTCAGAAGTTATTCCTTGGGGCAGAGACACACCAAGCCCTCAACTTTTGTCCCTTGTCCCTTGTCTGATCCAAAAGGCCACCTTTCCTATTTGTAGTTCCCAGATGTTACCTTGAGGGCATGCCAGGTGTGCAGGGGGAACTGTGCAGGGCTCAGTGTTCATTAAGTCATCCGACAACTATGTGCTCCGTATCCGTCTGTGCTGGGCACCGTGCTAGGCTCTGGCATGTTTGCTGGCAACTGAAAGTGCCTTAAATTGTTCTCATTTTTGGTTTTTGGCAGCTGACTTCCCAGCATATTTTCCAAACCACCACTTACACCATTTTCACAAGGTTTTAAAGTGACTTCTTCCTCGCACAAGTTTTTACTGTCTTGAAGTCACTTTAAAACACATGCTGTCAGAGCATCAGGTTCCTGAGATTGGGATATGGTCTGCATCTTGGCATGTCAGATGGGACAGTCCCTTTTCTAAATACAACAACCAACTAATGGACACAGTCTAAACTTGCATAGTTGCTGGTTAATTATTCAGAGCATGTTTCATCAAAGCCAGTCTCATTTCTCAGCATCTTCTTTCTTCAGTGTTTTTAATTCACCTGGGGATTATGGCTACTCTAAAGAGTGTGTTAGGGTTTATTTAGAATCAAATGTCTCTCCCTGGAGCATTAAATTCCACTGAAAAACTGCTTCAACCGGAAGAGAGGTGTGGCCAGAGGGAGAGGTTCATGATTTTAGAGCTTTAAAATTTTTTTAAAAATTCTTCTGAGATTCTTTGCCATTAAATACATTAAATAGTTTTGGCAAATAATGTATTTGCTTAAGAAATCCAGAGCACTCTTTTTTTTTTTTTTTTATAAAACAGCTCTCTGACTCCTAGTGGTGATGGGAACCAAACGCTTATTGAGCTCAAAGTGTGCCAGGAGCTTTTCCATATCATCATACTTAATCCTCATAATAGCCTTATAGGATAGGAACCATTTATCTGCATTTATTCAGTTGAGGGACCTGAGGCCTCGGCAGGAATTTAAGATGCCCAAGACTTAACATCTGTTAAGTGTTAGGGTTGAATTTTGCGTTTTGAGTTTGTCTGATTCCAGAGTGCTTATAGTTTTCTGTATAGAAATGCTTGTAAATGCCTGGCATACTGACCACCGCTCATGTATCCTGATCCCATTACAGACATCACCAATTGATAACCCATTTATTCTCCCTGCCTTACTCTATGCTGCTGCCCATAAAGATAATGAGTGATGCTCAGAATGGAAAACCCTTATCACCCCTTAAATGTTTGAGAATGTCTGGACTTAGGGAGACACTCATACAGCTGCTGGTGGGCAGCATTTTCCCTGTGCTCACTGTTTCTATATTTGGGATTCTAAGAGAGAGCTAAAGTATTCCCTGTGGAATAGGCACAGACAGGAAGAAAAACAATTATGAATTTAAATCCTGTCTTGGTTTGGGTTTTCCTAAAAGCAGACCCTCACACCAAGGACTTGGGCAAAAGGAGGTGATTCAGGACTTCTTCCAAGAGAGTGCATGAGGAAAGGGAGGCCACGTGGAGCAAGGGCCAACACAAGGTGCCTTCTTCAGCAGAATACTGCTGTGGGCAACTGGGGTCCACCCTAGATCTCTGGGAGGCCGTGTGGGACATGCCTCAGAGGCAGGAAACTGGGCTATTTATCCACCATATCCACTCCCCTACTGGTGGACAGCTGCTCACACACACCCCTCCCTCCCCCAGAATGAAATCTTCTACACAGCTCAGTTGCCTCTGTGCTGATCAGCCTCCCTTGGTGCTAGGGAAAACCCTCAGGCCGAGAAGCAGGCAGGTGAGCGCTGCAGCAGGCAAGTTTTGAGTGGACCCGTCCCTCACCAGGGATACTCACATGGGTGCCATGGAGGCCTGGAGCGGGGGTATCGCCAGGGCCCCTTCCAGCTGACATCTGGTGGGTGGTTTTCCCACATGCTGGGCTGAAAGTTGAGCTGGTCCCATTCCTCTCCCTTAGAGAGTCCCCCAGATTCTTTATATTCTGAACGCCTAATGTCATGGGATGGATGGACCCCAAATGGCCTATCTCTGTGGCCAGGCTGCATTCTTAGTGGTTACAGCCCAGCCGTGCAGATTTGAAATTTATGGTGGTGGTTGATTCCATCAAAGACAACACAGAGTGCTGTGTGTAGCTCCTAATAAATTCCTTGTTATCTTTTACAACCATCTCCAGCAAGCATTGTTCCTCTTGACACAGTGGGGCCATGTCAGCCGGAGAGAATGTCATCCCAGACAACCATGAATTGAAGACCAAAGAGTGTTGGGGCCAAAATAACTAGCTTTGAAATGGAGCCAAACCGTCTTTCAGCAGTGGAAGGGGCAGATCCAAGGCAGGGCGATCTCAGATGACCTTGGCACCGATGAGACCCTTAGCTTTGGGAGGCCCTCAAAGTCGCAGGTAGCAAAAATCTCTGCGCCCAAAGCTTGGAGTAAGAAGAAGCCATGGTGGTGACAGGGTAATGATGTATTTGTGGTAATAGGCGCTAATTAACCCGGACGGCTGATTTTAATCATTGCTGTCATCTGCTGAAATCAGCAAGCTGACAGAGTGGTTCAGTTTCATCTTTTCCAGTAGGTGGATACGCAAAAACTATTCTTTCCCCCTTCTCACTCTCCTATTTTAGCTTAAGAAAAACCAGCCTAAAATGAGAATGGAGAGTACATTTTCAAGAACCCCCTTACAGTTTCCCTTGAGTTGACTTGGTACCTTCTTTTGTGTGTGGGTTTATCTCACTGGATCACATGAACCAGGGAGAGATAATTCCACATTTCCTGTTTGACAATTTTTTTTTTTTAATGGAGCTCCCAGGATAAACTTCTTTGGATCCTCCAGTAGAGCCTCCAATATGGGGGAAGGGTCAGCGTATACTTAGAACTAATGTATTGGTAGCTCTGTGTTAAATTCTGACGAGATCCATGAAGAGGTGGTACTCGATTTCACAGTCTCATGGTAGGAGCTGTATGTGCATTAGATTTATAGAATTATGCAATGGGTGCTTTGCCTCTTGGAGTGAAGCAAGGTCATGTGGAAACATCTGGAGCAATTCCTGGATGCTTGGTCTTCCCACAGGATTAGGCAATAGTGCTGGTCCTAATATGCCCCCAGGCAGTGGACAGAATGGTATCATTTATAGAGGGCATCCTGGCATTTGCCTGGCGGCCCGTGGGCTCATGTGCCTTTTCCTATAGGAATGGGTGGAGGCAAAGGACAGACCTGAAGCTTCACATCCCGTGGGGGTCCATCTGGAGGTCCCAGGGCCCAGATCATGTCCTGGAAATCTCAGTCTGTGACCCAACATGTTGAGTGTAAATGACCTGCCGCTGTTGGTGTTCGGAGTTTGTCATTTTTAAGGCGTTTCCACTATGGAAGAGGTATGAAATTATTTCGGACTCCAGGGTCTGATGATGGAATATGTGGCACATACTAATGAATCCTTTGCCAGGCATCACCCTGGCCCAGCCCCACTGTTACCCCCAGGGCCTGAGCTCTTCTGAGCAGTCAAGTTGGAATCCTCTGAACTTCCCAGATCCTTAAGCCACAGAGTCTGGCATTCACTTCTCTGATTGTTTCATGGTTGTGCATTTTGAGTCATCAGCATCTTTCCTTGTAGGAGCCATGTCTATACATCCTTCATGGTCTTCCAGGGAGCTGTGTGGAGTTGTGCCTCTCCACCCTTTGTCCTTCCAGGCTCTCCTCCTTATGCCACATCACCCTTGTCGGGTACCTGCCATGGCCCAACCCAGTTTGGCAGCAAAAGGAGCCAAGAGAAGTATATGAAATGTTCCTTTCCTCAAAGAGCTTCTGGAGCGGATGGAGAAACGAGGCATTCACATGTGAGAAAAACAGAAGATCTGACATTCTAGAATTAAATGTGGGCAAGAGCAGCCTGGAAGTGGGAGGGCAAAGAAACGGGGCTTGGGGGCAGAGAGGGAAGGTGTCACAGACAAGGAGGGGTGCAGGCTGACTGCCGCTCCGAGTGTGGAGCAGATGTGGATGACGGGTAAGAACATGCTGCTTGATAAGCCAGGGGCCTCACCGTCCTCTGCTCACGGCCAGGTCCGGTGTGCATGCTCTGTGTCTGCCAGACGGCCCGGTGAGAGACAGTAGGGAGGATGGGGACTGTGGTGCGGGCCAGGGAGCTTACCTTGTCCAAAGGGGAGTAGATGCTCTCCTAGGTATTCGCATGGCAGGAACTCAGGCCCATTCTGCCAGGTCTTCCAGTTTTTCAACAGAAGCTGGAAATCTGGCTTTCTCTGTGACATTGGGGAACTTTTATAAGACTGTCCGAGCTAAACTCAATGCATCTGTGCTGCTCTCCAGCTAGACTGGAGCTCTGGCCTCTGCCATCACAGTGTGCTCCTTCTGCAGGGTGACAGAGCCTGGGAGTCTGGTATCCCCCCATTTCCAACTGGAACCAGAGTCCACTTGCCTTTGTGTGGCCACCCCTGGTGCCCCGAGGGTTTCCAAACAGGTCATGGCATCCTGACTTCATCCTCAGTGCAAGGGGAAAGAGGGCTCCCCTGTGGAGAAGCTGCCTTTCCCATACTCAATGGACTGCTTGCTCTCTTGTTGGACAGGGATCTCAGGAAGCCGGCAGTGGGGTGGGGTGGGCATGGTTTTGGGGACAAAAGCAGTGAATCCAAGTGTTGTGGTCTGTCATTCCTTAGCAACAAACTCAGCAGCTTGCCTCCCAGTTTAATAAATCTAGACCTTTGTGGCTCGTGCAACAAGCGTGATGACAAGTAATAATAGCTCATAAGAAAAAGGAAGATTTTCTTTCTTCTTCTTTTTTTTTTTTTTGGTCATTCCTGATTCATGCCTCTAGCATGGGAAATCCAGGCAAGGGTGGCCACAGATGTTCTGTGGAGCTGGAAGGCATGAACCCAGGGGTGGTACTGCATGAGCTGGGAGGTCCGAGGGGGTCCATCTAGGAGGAGGAGGCTCCATGGGGAGCGCCCTGGGCTCCTTAGATGTCCCAGGCTTCTCGAGGGCATGTGGTGGTCAGGAGCCTGGATTCTGGAGCCAGACTGCCTGGGTTCAGATGACTGCTGTCCTGCCTCCTAGCTCTGTGACCTTGAGTAAGTTACTTAAACTCTTTGTGCCATAGTGTATTCATATTTAGATGCAAATAATAATAGTAATAATAACAGTGATGATGCTGGTACCTCCCATACACGATTGTGAGAATTAAAGCTGCTGTATGTGAACCACTCAGAAGACTCTCTGGGGGTTTGCAAGAAGTGTTTGCTATTATTACTTTTGTTACTATACCTATACCACATACAGAAGAAAGATGCACCTGCCCTTGCCCGTAAGTAGTAAATGCTTTGACTCCCTGGGTGGGGGAGTCAGGAGGGTGGAGAGGTCCTTTCTGTAGGGAGAAGGTGGGTTTGAGCTCTAGATATCTTGAACCTACGTGTTCCCAGGCCCATCCAAGGGCACCGTGCTTCCTTCTCACCGACACTTTGGGCCACATAGGGAGGACAGAGAAGAAAACCCAGCAGGCTAGACACTCTTCTCTCACAACAACAGTCCAAACCTGGCTGGCCATCGTTCTGTTTTCAGCCAGGGTACAGGCCCAGTGGGACAACAGCAGGGCACCCAGCCACAGTCACCCCCCAAAGAAAGCAGAGTCCGGATCTGCACTAATACTGGACTCACCGAGCACTTAAAATGTGGCTTGTCTGACTAAGACACGCTGTGTGTGTAAAATATACAATGGCCTCTGAAGGCTTAGTACAGAAAAAAAGAGTGTAAAATAGTTCACTAATAACTTTTATCCACACAATGGAATATTATTCAGCAATTAAAAGCAAGGAAGGCCTGATGCGGCATGTTATGCCATGGCTGAGCCTTGAACACATTTATGTGAAGTCGAAGAAGCCGGTCACCAAAGACCACATACTGTATAATTCCATTTATATGGAACGTCCAGAATAGGGAGATCCACAGACACAGAATATATGTGATGATGGCCTCGGGTTAGGCCTGGGGGTAATGGAGAGTGACCACTGATGGGTGAAGGATGTCTTTCCGGGGTGCTGAAAGTATTCTAAAATTACATCACGGTGATGGTTGCACAGCTCTGTAAACATACTAGAAATCATTTAATTGTACGCTTTACATGGGTGAATTTTATGACAGGTAAGGTATGTCTCAAAAAAAGGTGGTAAAATAGTTTTTATACTTACTACATGGTGAAATGATAATATTTTCGATGTATCAGGTTAAATAAAATACATTAAAATTAATGTCACCAGTTGCGCTATACTTTTTAAATGTGTCTGGGAGAAAATGCGAAATTGCCTACGTGGCTCATGGTATATTTCTGTTGGACCACACTGCACTGCACATTCTCGAAGGAACTTCCTGGTTCCAAAATTATATTCTTCCACGAAACAATCCCCAGGTTTGGACTTCTGGTGACTCATCTGGTACCATGGCTAAAACCCAACTTGAAAAAAAGTTCATTTGGGCCTTTTTTTAAAACCATTTGCAAGAATAGGTTTTTGGAGAAAAATCCTGGAAGGAGGCACAGAGTCACATAAGGTGAGCCTGAGCACTGAGACCGTCACTTTCTCCTGTCCCCATCAGCCACCAGAGCCATCTGTAACTGTGGACAGGGCTGTTTTAAAAAATTTACAGTCTCAGCCTGAACAACGGTTTCCTCAATCGATCCTCCTCTTGGAAAGTTGACTCCGGGGCCATCGCTGCCCAGAGGAACAGGCAGTAAATCCCTGGTTGGCAATATGGCTTCACAGGAGCCGGTGCCTGGCTTCCTTATATCCTTATGGCCCAGCCGGAGACCATGGGAGTGTCTTTCATTCCCCCAAAGGCTCAGTGTCAAAACACAAACATTGGCCCCCAGTCTTATCTACAAGGAGGGCTGAAGATGATCTCTGGAAGTGTCTTTTGGCTTTAGTCCCCCCAGTAGCTGTTATTCACCAGATGCTGGTTGTCCATTACCTTAATGGGCCATCACTTACTCAATGATGAGCCTATACCCCTCCCTTAGGCCTTTTTTTTGGTACTCCGCCCACACTGCCTCTATCTGCCTGAGGGCTTCCTCTGGCTGCTGGATCCTGCTGGGCCCAACAGAGGCCACTCTGCTGCCTTTTGCTGGGTGCTGTAGGGAAATGCACACTCCCAAGCTTTGTGGGGATACCTGACTCCTGCAAGAACAGGGAAGTATCGGCATGCATTAAAAAAAAAAAAAAGCCCCTGGGCGTGGCTTGTATTTCCCCTGTGAGGGGGATCTTTTCCTTTTGCTCCTTCAGCCAACCCCTGGAAGGCTGGCAGAATCTCTGAGCCCTTGTCACCTTCTGCATTCTTCAGCACCTGCTCTTGTGTAGGTCCCTGTTGGGAATGTTATCCCTAAACTCCTTTACCTCTCTTTCAATCTTTTTTCATTTAAACAGTCAGTGAAAGTGTTCATTGTCTTGGGGAGGCCCAGCTGCTGGAGGCTGGTACCCCTGTCCCACCTGTTCCTGCCCCTGTCATCCCACGGCTCCGGATGAGCTGCTTTCTGCACCATGAGCTCTTGCCCATTTCGGCATTTGGGCAAGGGCATGCGGAAGCGAGGGCTTTCTGTAAAAACCTGTTTTGCCATTTCTCCAGGGAGCAAGGCAAAAGCAAACCTTCTTTAGTTCCTGGGCTTCTTTTGACATAACTGTGGTCACAGAGACATAGTCATAGAAACAGTAATGATGAGGAAGATAGAAGAGTGAACACTTTTCCTATAGCTTTTCCACTGAGTGTGAGCTTTCCAGAGATCCCCACAGAAGAATAAGCAGACACAGAGCTTGCACAGGGGAATAAAGCGCAAGAGACAGAAAATTCGACCAAGGCCACTGTCCGCAGAAATCCACAGAGTGGTTTCCGGGACACAAGGCAAATCATGTCAAGGCCCTATCTCATCCTGGCAATAATGCAACAAAAGAGCACGCCATGTCAACAATTTCCATTTTAATATTAGCGCAGCAATAGGGCCCGCATCATGATTAAATTAGAGTCAGGTACGTTTTCTTGTAACAGTGATATCCAGAGGAGGGATTGAAAATGGAGCTGCTCAAAGATAATCTGCCTTTGGATCTCCCAGGAGAGGACACTCTGCGGATGTGGCTTCGCTGCTGAGGGAAGGCCTCCCCAGCCTTTGGATGAGAGGATATGTCAGACAGTGGCTCCAGTAGAGGGAAACAAGTGTGTAGTCAGCCAGGCAGCAAGGCCCTGGGATGTCCTGCCTCCAACGCCCGGACGTCTCAGGAGCACAGGCTCTGGGGTTGGTTCTGGAACGGACGGCTTCCACCTGCTGGACACCGCCAGAACATTCTCTTCTCCGTGATGGGTGTTTGCAGTGCACTTGGCCGCCATGTCAGTACCAGCCAAGGTGCTGTGATCACCCAGTGGCCAGAGCCCTACCCCGTCTGGAGGGGTTCCTCATCTACATGGGTCCTGACCACGTTGACGTTATCTTTCTTTTTCTCACTCCCAGATACTATAAGGGGGATGGTACTGATATTCATGTACCTCTGGTACCTTCTTTAACATTATTTCCCCTCCAACATTTTATATGAAAATATTCAACCACTGAGCAACATGGAAAGAACACTCAGATCCTCACCACCTAGACTCCACCATTAACTTTTTAGTGTAGTCACAACATTTTTATTTTATTTTTTTGCCATGGCGAAATCTCTTCATGATTTTCCCATCATATGTTCCTTAAAACAAAACAAAACAAAATAGCCCTATCCCTCCCATGTCTCAGATGGAAACGTGGATGGGAATATAATGCAAAAGGGCATCTTAGTGAAACTGAGGCAAGAATCCAGGTGTTCCGAATTGAGGGCAGGTCAAGGGAAAGGCAGGGTTCCTAGAGTGGGAGCTAGAAGGTGGGGGTACCAGGCCAGGCTCTGCTGCTAAAAAGCCTGCATCCCTAAGGAGATCACCTTCATCCTGACAGAACAGTCCTCATGCTGACCTTGGACTAAGTGCTCCCTGTAGTCTAGTTCAAGGCAGGGACTGGACAGGGACCTTTGGCAGATTAATGGCCTAGATTCTGAGCTGTTGGTTTCTCATTTGGGAAGTGGGGATAACAACACCCACTTCACAAAGCTGTTGTAAGATGAAGTGAGGTATTGAGATGCTATGAAAATGCCCCCAAATGATGTCTGGCCAGGGTCGCCCCTATTATGAATACAGATACACATTTACCTTTGTATGGTGTCCAACACATGGTGCTCACAGAGGGTCCACTTATTATATTGCTGAAGGTACATCTGAATTCTATTTAGAAACAGTAGTAGTAACAAGAGCAGTAGTTCTTGTAGAGTTAAGTAAACCTGAACCAAAGACAAAAAGAACCAAGAGAAAAAAATTTCTCAGTTCACACCCTGAACATCTCTTGCATGCATCTGTGGAAAGAGCTGTTACGTTCGCCTCTGTGGATGAGAATTTTCTGGTTTATTGCTTCTCATAAAAGATTGAAGTGACGAGAGCACTGTCCCCTGCGGCCCTTTGGAGAAGGCCTGGGGGCATCATCGCTGTATAGGACATGATTATTGGAGCTCTGCCATCCTGTGGGGCGATGCCTCTGCCATGGATGGACACACTCCCCTCACTCAGTGACTTCCTGCTTATCATCTGGCAGTAGCAAAAGCTCACGCTTGTCATTGGAGGGGATGGGGTCAACTCGAGTCACAGATGCAGGGTGTTCCTAACTAAACACCAAGTCAGGGTGCCCCTGGAAGCAGGAGATGGTGGGGAAAGGCTCTCTGTAGCACTTCCGGAGCCTCCAACCCCTCCTGAGGCTCGTCACGTGCTGCTGGCTCCTCGGAAATTAGATGCGCTTTTCATGGCTTCACAGAACTCTTCTGAGGCGAGGAATCCCCTTGGAGAGGTAGAAATTTATTCTGGGGACTCCTCATCCTTATCTAGCCTCCTGTCTGCTGCTGTTTGGGGCTGAGAGGCATTATCGCCGACTGTGAGGCTCTCATGATGGACGATGAGGGGGAAGAAGTGGGAGCGTGCCAGGTGCCACCACTTATTCCATGATGGTTTGACCTGATGGGTAATGGAGCCCTGAGAAGGGGGGCAGTACTTTGCGATGAGATTTCATTGCTTTATATTAGGAAGCTTTGTGTCTAGGGAGGCTCAGCTCTGGAACAGTTCACGTATGTAGGGCAGCTTCCAGAAAGAAGTTTGTGCTGTGGTAAGATCACGTAGAAAGTTGCACAGCTATGTTTCAGACCAGAGTGTGATATTTCTCATGACGGTACTCATTATCTTCTTAACAAAAGGCTTGATATGATATATCAGTCATGGCACTTCATGCTGTCAGAAATAAAAAATTCAAAATGCCTAACACACTGGGGGATTTTTTTCGGAGGGTGTATCTGCAGGTAGGCCTATCAGTGGACCAGTGATGTCTTTAGGGACCCACTTTTTCCCTCTCACATTTCTTCCCTTCCTTATGTGAGCTTCATCCCAAGACCAGTTTCTCTCCTTGTGGCAAAACGGTGGTAGAGGTTCTAGGAGTTGCTTCTTCATGCAGAAGGAGAGAGAGCTCTTTCTGGAGAGTGTGAGACCTTCATTCCCAGAAAGCTGCCAGCATACCTCCCCTCAATGTCTCATTGACCTAAATAGGGCCACTTGCCACTCCTGAACCAATCTTTTTGATTGTGGGCCCATCCCTGGAGATGAGGTGAGGTCAAGCTACTCCTTCTCCATAACTTGCTACTGCTACCCAGTGGGCAAAGAGTGGAAGAGGTCTTGAGAAAAGGACCACAATGTCCATGAGGGGCATTTACTAACCCCACCCACTGTGTCTGTGACCCCTCTGCCCTTCCAGTGCCCACTCATTCTTCTGCCATGAAGCAACTAGGACATGATTCCAGGAGTGATGGGCGTGCTCCTCTGTTCCCAGAGTCCCTCACTCCATCACTGCTTCTCAGCTTGTGTGCATATGTGTGTCCTTTTGTTGACCTCCAGTCTCTTGTTTCCTACTTCCTTCACTTTTAGAAACACTGGAAGAGGCCTTTTCTTTTTTCTTTCTGGCACCCTGTCAAAGGGCTTCCTGACCTTGGCTGGTGGTGGCTGTGATGGACGGGGTTTCTCTCAGCATTTGAAATGTCAGGGCCTCACGTTGGGAGAGCGCCTGGGCTGGAGGGAAGAGCTCCGACAGGTGTGCGTGGAGCAAACTGCACCAAGTGTGACCAGGAGCCACGTGGCAGGTCCTAAATACTGAACCTTGAATGTTGTTTTCAGCGAGTGTTTTCAGGGGGAAGTTACTGGCAGTCTGCTTTTGTCAGGACTCTAGAAAATTAACAAAGCCTGATTCTTTAGGCAAACCCCAAATCCATAGAAGTACCCTTGGCAGGCTTCACTGGGGATCAGGGCCAGGGAGGTGTTGCTCTCTGGCTGGAAGGTGAGAAGCAAACCTGCCCATTGCTCAGGTAGCAGGTGGTGGCCTGGAAGGTCCTGTGTGCATCCTGTCCTAGTCTGGCCATTCACGTATTTTCTCCCCATCTCCCCTGTCCTGATGCTGGATCTCGGACTTGGGACTGAAACCTGAGATGGAACGAACGGATCCTATCTTTCTTTCCACTCAACCTTGTTTCTCTCCGATGGCTGGCTTTGGTTTCCAACTTGGAAAGGGGCAAGCAGTGGGCCAATGAGTAGGAAAAAGTGAGAAGAACCAAGTGGCTTTGTGCTTAAATGAAAACTGCACTGGCCATCCTCTCTTTGGTCCTGTCCTTCTCATTGTGAGGCATCAAGAGAATATTTTTGTTCTGGCCTCAAGTTCCCTGGTGAGAGAAGAGAGAAGGAAAGGAAAACATTATTGGAAAATCTACATGTCCATGGCTCTGGACCAATCACATCTTCCCACTTGCTTCAAGAGGCATTCTTTCCAAGATGAAGCCAAGGTTACCTTTCGTAGCTGACATCATTTGGTGTCTCAACCTTTCTCGGGTTCTAGCCGCAGCTGCGGTGGGTAGTTCAGTGTGAATTCAGACTCTTGTTGCAGTGGCCCTCAAGCATGGCTCAGGGTCTTTCCCAGTAGGTGGGAGCTGGCTTGGCCCACTCAAAAGTGCAGCCAAGAATTTGCAGGGGTTCATGCTTCTGGGACAACCTTCAGCTAACAGGCCATGGGAACCAAAACCCTCTTCCTTCAGGTAGGCATCCTGGATGCATCTGTGGGCTTCTAGTGGGTTTGTGCCCTAGTTTCCAGCAGAAGCAACCTCCATAGTGTGTCCTTATATATCTGGTGTCCATTTCCTTACCTTGCTTTCCACTCTCCCTCCCTCCCTCCTACATGGAATCCCCTTCAGAGGAAACTACTTGCACCCAAGTCTTTATCTCAGACTTAGCATTTGGAGAACCCAAACCGGGACACCTCCCAACATGGTAGATACTGCACTGCCATCTAAAGCATTACTGTAGTGTCTCAGCAACATTTGAAGCTTTTGTTTGTTTGCCTGGGCCAACCTCTGGCCATTATCTGGCCCTGGCTGACAGGGTATTTTGGGGGGGTGGGTTGTGCAGACTCTCTCTCTCTACCATCAGTGGCCAGCCTTCATCCCTTGCAGCCTGTACTTGAACCCCTTATCCCCCAAAGCCATCTCAATCCCCATACAATTTCCTGGTGCTCTCATATCTTTATTAGTTTGGTTCATAGAAACCATCGGGAGGCTGTGTTCATGGTAGGATGAAAGACATTTATGAAGAGAAAAGGAAGAGCTCTCTGAGAGTGCACCCCATGGACACGGTGAGGATGAAGGCCAGGGAAGTTTTGGGGACTGGTGTGTGATACAGATGTGGAAGTTCTAATATTTTCTTCCTACCCTTCAGTGAGTCATACAGCCCATCTTGGAGTGCGTGACTCTGAAGGATCGGGACAGAGGTACCATGGGACTCTGTCAGCCTTTGGTCCGATGACTCTACCCTGGATTTAAAACAATCCAAGCTCAAGGGACTTTAGAGGTCGGATCATTCATGCCCTTGAATTTTCAGATGCAGCAACTGAGATGAAGTGACTTAGCTTCTCCAACAGCCCAGAGCTAGTTAAGTACCGGCATAGAATCTCAACTCACCAAATGCCCAACATGGTGAATTCCTATGACCACAAGCCCTTGGGTCCCTGGAACAGACCCACTTGCTTTATTCAGTGGGCCAATAAAAGAAGATGAAGCAATTTTGAAAAGAGAAAACTCTGAAACCAGGCTGCTGGGGCCAGATCTTTCAAGCCTTTCAGAGGACTCTGAAGACAGATCTGGGGAAGCAGACATGGCAGGAAGTGTGCTCCAGGAGCCCACACAGCACTGTGGGGGCCAAAGCACCATCGCTGGCCGCGGCTTATGTGGTGCTCAGTGAGGCGCCTTCTGGTCTCTGGGGATGTTGAGGGGTCCCTGCATTTTCGACTTCAGAGGTGGAGAGACCAAGCTGGGAACCGTACTGGGAACTGGGCAGGCACGCAGTGACATCTGTGAACAAGTTAGGAGTAAAATAGTGCACATGAGTCAGCTGTTTAATCGCAGCATCTCATGCAGTGTGAGTCTGAGGTGGGCCCCAGATTCTGCATTTCTAGCAAGCTCCCAGGCGATGCTCACATGGCTGGTTCCAGGACCACTTTGAGGAGCAAGCATGTAATGGGAACGGTTTTGTCCAGGAACCTGGAAATCCTAAATTTCTGGTCCAGGTTTGCCACTAAAATTCTCGGCCTGTCATTGAAACATAATCCCCCGATCAAAGGGCATGACTCCTGAGGGATGATACAGAATCCACCCCCCCCCCCACCGACCCCGATCTTCCCTGGGGATTCCTGGATTACTCCCAGTCCCACCCAGATGGTGGCTTGAGTGAAACTCAGCCACACTGTGGCTCTCCAGCATTGCCTGAGTTCCAGGCTGGGCAGACACAGGGAGGAGGAAAACCAAGCAGGCTGGGTACCCCTGGAGATTACAGGTGGGTTGGAGGGTGGGGAGGAGCAATAAGGACAGATTATGATTCTGTCTGTGATATATGATCTGAAGGAGGAGTAGCTCCCTTTCTGGGAGCTTGTGGTGAGAGAGGTCCTGGAAGGTCCGGGAGGGCTGCCTGGAGGAAGGGCTTCCCTCTGGAAACAACGAGGGACTCAGAGTCTCACAACCAGGCCTGCCTTATTTGGCCATGGCACAGTCTGTATGTGGGGCCTGTTTGGACTCCTGGCTTATGCCTTTGGGTGGGTGCCTTGGGCAGGCCCTTGTCCCCAGGGCCACTCTTGTAGGAGCTCTGCCACTCTCTGTGGGCCTGGGGTGGGTATGTGAGCTGGGCTCGGGGTGAGGAGGGAAGGGAAGGTGCAGCAGGGGTGGGGACTTTGCAGGGGAATAGAGACATAGCTGGGCCTTCCTTTGCCCCTCCTATGGGTTGGTTTGCCTAGGGACTGGTAATGGAACTGGTCTTTCTGATGAAGAACACGACTGAACACCACAGCATGGTCTGAAGCCCCAGCAGGCTGCTGTGTGCTCCCTGCCCTCCCTTTCTCCATCAGAAGCCCTGGCTTTCCTGCACCCCCTCAGTCCAGCAGTGGCAGGCAGGGACCAGTTCCCTCTGCCCTGCAGGTTTCCTGTGTATGTGATGCTGGGATGACTCCCCCTTGGGCCGTGGGAGCAGCAGCTCAGGCTCCAGTGTGCCCCTTGCGGCTTCGGGGTCTCCCTGGCTTGAGATCTGCATTTCTATCCAGCCCCCAGGAGGTGCCCATGCTGTAGCTAACCGACCACTCTGCAGGAGATCTCCAGAGGACAGGGCATCAGCGGCAGTGCCCGCCTCTGGGGCAGGTGGTTCACGGTTACTCCTCCCCACTGAGTGAAAGGGAGGCCTTGTGGAGGGACCAAAAGACTTCAGCTTTCCACGGGGTTTTCCTCGAGGAGAGGTATTTTGCCTCAGTGCTGGGAGGTTTAAATTCAGTGTGAAAGCTGCAGCTTGTGAATGCCATGCGTGGTTGGAGTGCAGGAGAGGGGAGAACTTGACCCAGCACACTGGGTTCTCAGGGTCCCCCACCCACCGGACTGTGGGTGTAAGCAGCTAGAGAGAGGAGAAGTTTAAACAGAGCGTGTGGCCTTCCCGTCGCAGCGAGGTCTCTGGATCTGACTTTTTCTGTCTTTCTGGAAGCTCTGAGGCAATGGAGAAGAACCAGTGCACAGCCCGTTCAGCCTCTGGCTTCTTCCTCTCCTGGTGGTTTTGGAGAGCTCGCAACTTCTCCACAGTTTGTGTTCTTTTCCAAGGACCAAGAACAGTGCAGAGACACACTCTTCTTTCAGCTGGGAAGTCCATGTGAAAATCCACGTGCAGAAAGCCAGCGCCCCCATTGCTCCCTCTTCACCCTCGGAGGGTGAGAACCACTGGGCTCACCCTCAAGGGACTCTAGGAGTGGGGTCAGGAAGGGGGCCATGTGGAGGGTGCCACTGGGGCCCGGCAGATCTCGCCCCTGCTCATCGAGTCTGCAGAAGGCGGTCTGCTGGCTGCAGGCTTATGCAAACCTGACCTCCAACCCCGGGGTGAAGACCCGGGGTGCAGAGAGTGGAGACAGCTGTGTAAACTGCCGGGTGGGGTATTTATAGCCATGGTGAGGAGCGCTGAGCCAGCCTAGAGAGCCGGAGCCAGTCACTGTGGCCACTGGCTCCGTCTCTTGTTCTCTGTTAACTGAGTTTTCTGGACATTGTTTCTTCAGTGTTGAATTAGGCATCCCAGACTCAGTTTCCTCATCTGCAAATGGGGGGCTGTTTCCCTGATCCCCTGGGCATTTCAGAGTGGTGGCTCTCTCCATCCAGTGTTCAAGAAGAAATGCAGTATTCCAGTTTTCAGGGAGGGGAGAGTTAACATGACCTCTCAAAGTGAGCGTTGCTGACCCCTTGAGACCGTGTCCCCTGGGCTCCTGGAGCTTTGGAACAAGGTGGGCTTTGGAGTCAGATCTGGGCTCGAGTCCCGGGTTGGTCGCTTAGCCCCATCAGCAGCAGCAGTGAGGCTCTGGAAACGCCGTGGGGAGCATGGGGGGCGTGGTGCATAGGCAGGGGGCACGCAGGCCGGTCGTCATGCTGCAGCAGCACCCCCCGCCCCATCTGCTGCCTGCCTGTGTGTCTGCGGGAGTCCCCTCCTCAGAGAGCAGAAAGCCTCACCTCCCCGAGGGCCCTGGGGCCAGGATTTGGGAAGGACGGAAGCCCTGTGGGTCAAGGGTACACATAGGAGAAAGCGTGTTAATTTTCGGGAGAAGGCTGGGATTTGAGGCACCCAAGGAAATCCATTCTTGGTGTCAGAAAACTTTGGATTCTCCAAGCCCCAGTCCCAGGGAGGAAGAAGGGGTGGGGGAAGAGAGAGCGAGGGAGTGAGAGAGAGAGAAAGGCAGAGGGGGGGTGGTAAGAGCAGGAGAGGGTGAGCACACAGCTCTGTAATGGAAACTTGGCATGCAGCCTCTACTTCTTTTCTTCCTTAGTGCATGTGGTTTGAGTCTCGGGTTGAGAACGTCTTCCCCTTTCAGCAGGCACCCGGCATGATCTCCATGGCCCACTCCTGTCCCCCACTTCTCAGAGCCTGCAGTTATGCACCCTGCCTCCGCCGGTGACACATGACATGTGAGCCTCCTGCCTCCCTCCTCATGCGCCCCCTCCCCCTGGACTAATTAGGCCAACATGCAACTTCCAGGGCCTGGCAGATGAGGAGCCAAGAATGCGGTGGACAGGTGCCAAGTGTTTTTGTTGACATTGCTCAAGTGCAGCTTTGTGGAGCAGCCTCTGCTGGAGCAGAGAAGTCCAAGGAAGTCTGAGATGAGTGAAGGGAGAGCAGGGAGAAACCCAAGTGGGTGCCTCTTCCAATCCCCTCTGCTCCTCCTCCTAAATCCAACAAGAGAGCCCTCCAAGTCGTAACCCATGGGACCGGCTTAGTCTGTAAGAAGGCCACGCTGAGCAGAGCGCCATGCATTCAGTGGGGTTTTTGGAACCGTTTTCTCTTCTGTTTGTGGTGGCTTCATGCGGTATATGCCTCACCACAGTTCCTGATTGTTTCTGAGGAAACGAACTTCCTGGAAGTAGGTTTAGGGAAAACTGTCTTCGCCCCTAAACTGTTAAAAGGTTCGGCTGCATTGTTGATCTGCCTCTCTGTAGCTGAATAATGCAACCAGATGGACTGCATCCTCCCCAGTGATCTACCATGAATGTGGCCATTGGGTCACCAGACCTGGGTTCAGATCCCCGTTCTGCCCCTCTCATTGCTTGCCGTGTGACCTTGGGTGAGTCTTTGAACCTCTTCATGCTTTGGTTTCCTTATTTGCAAATGGAGCTAATAGTTCAAAATAAGACTGCTGTTAAAATGAAACATGGATGGAATTGAAAGTTCTTCGCACGTAATAGACACTCAATGAATGGGAGCCATATAGCTATTAAATGGTAGTTGGTGTGGTTGGCTATGGATTGGCTCTGATTTTAGGCATATCTCTTCTACCCTGATTTATTTACTCCAGAGGTAGGTCGATCCAGCACCAACTGCCCCTGCCTACCTCACCAGGATTTTGTGAGGACAAATTGAATGGGGTATAATATTGTTTACACTTGGTTCTCAATGGGGAAGGAAGTGAATGCAGTACTTGCTGTCATCACTCTGATTTTCTCGGACTCTGGTCTCTGCATTAGTAGTTCAGTGGTTAGTGGTCAACTATATTTTTGTTGAGATAAAAATTTGTAGGTTTTGGAATCCAGAGGTGCTGCCTTAATAGTCTCTAATGCCTGAAGATGTTGAATCATTATGTAAAAAAAAAATCCTCTAATTTTCTGCTACAATAGCTGGCTTTATGTTTACATCTCCTAATTGGTATCAGCTTTTCTTTCAGAATTACAGAACCATGGAAACTTGGCCTGAGAAAGAACTTTGGAAGTCATTGGAAGGGACACTTGCTTCTTTGCAAATCTTTGGAGTCTTCCTAAACATTCAGATTGCAGTACCACAAAGCACTTTTCTCTGACCCCGATTATGAGAACAGCAGGGTAGCCAATCTGTTGGTCCATAGCGCGACTCTACCTTTGGATCTTACGCAGGCCGGGAAATGCCTTTGGTGCCCCGCCTGTATCTCTTCGTTCTTGCCTCTGGCGCCGTTTAAATTTTAGCACCTGCATCTTACTGTCTAAGGCCTTTTCCTGGGCGCTAGAGCCCACCTGGGACACCCATATGCCAGGTGAGAGGTGCCAGGGAATTCATGGCCCCTGGGAATAGCCTTCAACCAGTGGCAGACCAGGAATAGGTGGATACATACTTAAGCTTGCTTACTCCTGAGTGTCTGAGATACCTGTCCACCCTGACCCCCAGAGCTTTCCAGGGAGGCCAAGCTCTAGTTGACTCATTTTGGTGACTGGCTTGAAGTGTACCATCTCTTGGCTGGTTCGCCTTCCCCATCCCATGTTCCTGTTCCCCTACAGGTGCTTCCTGGGATCACCCCCACCCCCAATAGGAAACACCTGTGTTCAAATCCTCATTTCCGGGGCTGCTGTGGAAACCCAGCCTGAGACAAATGGGTTGTCTTTCTCCACACTTTTGTAGATCGTTTGTGACAATGCGGTGCTATACTCACATTTCAGGGCTGCTTGTTGGATTTTCAGGCCAGTGACCTTATTGTTTCTTCATGAGTTTTTGAGATTTTTTTTCTCCGCTTGTCACCGTTCTTAATCCTAAGAATTAACCGTTGAGGTTAACCAGACGACACAAATGCCTTGCTTTCACCTTGAATTATCTCTGGTACTGTTCTCTTAGTTATGACTAAACTGATGTATGTGGCCACCATGTAGGCGTTTGCATTTCAGAATCTAAACTGATTGTTTATCCTAGTTAGGCTCCACGTTTCTACATTTGTGTGTGTGTGTGTGAGAGAAAGAGAGAGAGAGAGAGGGAGATGCCTAAAATAGCTCTTCTGGTTAATATGTGTTAGTTGTAATGAGATACCTTGATAATTTTATATCTGATGGCAGATTCTGTTTGACTGAGGAAGACCTCAGTGCATGAGCTGCTGCAGTTACATGTGTCCTGTGGCTTAGGTGAGATTCCCACAAGCACTGTGATTTCCAGAAACTTCCATGAGTCTTATGTTGTCCATACCCAAAGTGGGAATAGTTATTTCAGTACTTACTTACTGAGCACCTCCTCTGAGCCAGGAGTGATTCGGTGTTAGAGAGACAATAGTGGACAAAGTGGACAACATCCCTGCTCCCTCTTTCTTTCCCAAACAGTGTTGTGAGGTTCAAATTCAACAATGAAGTTGGAATCATTTGGGAAACTAAAATCACCATGGAAATAGAGGAATGGGTATGATGACCTTCAGCTCTTCATTGCCTATTTCAGAACACCACACTGATGTGGCTGGATGGGGTGCACCCTCTGGCCTTTCGTGAAGACCACTCAGCCCATGAATTAGACCCTTATCTTGTACTTAGATCCATTTTCTGCCCACAGCAAGTCTGGACACTCAAGAAGTGTCCCTTGCCTCATGCCACATCTTTCTTTAGTGCTAAGCTACCAGAAAGACCATCTTTGCTTGCTGTTTCCACCTCCCGGTGGCCCTCTGATGTCCAGCTCTGTTGTTTCTTGGTCTTTGTCTTACTTAATTTGTTTATAGTGGTCAAGGACATTGGCTGCTCCTGAAATTCCCTTTTGCTGACCTTGCCTTATGCCATTTCCCGTCCTCTTTCCCTTCCTTTTATGACCCACTGCTGAATTCTTTTAGTCTACTTGCTCTCTGAAGGAATGTTGAGTTCCCCACGATATCTTCTCTTCTCTTTAGTTCCCTCCACCCTTCTGGAAGACCCCATGCATCATGTCTCATACTCTTCCCTATTTGCTTATGACCCTCCTGATGCTCTCTGTAGCTTAGCTCACTCCCCTGAGGTGTCTCCACCCACATGCACACAGGTGGCTTACCTCCCTTTCTTTGCTCCACAGACACTTCAAGCTCAACAAGTCCTTAATGGAACATGCTCCATTCTCCCCTCCAATGTGCCCTCATCTTTGTTTTTCCTCCTGGCACATTGGTCCCTACAGTCATCTCAGCTGGAGACCTCAGCACTGTTAACCTGCTCATCCCGTAATGCATTCAAGTGGTTCAGTGTTTTCACATTTGTGCTTTCATCTCTTGTTTATGGAAGTCTTGTTATGTGGCATTCACTGGCCCAGACTCTAGGGATGTTGACATGGTGTCCTAGCTTGGGCAACCCTCCAGAAGCAGCCCCTGAGAAAGTGTTCAGTTGCGGGAGTTTTATTTGGGAGGAGTAGATGCTGGTGGGCTAGAGACAGTCATGCTGATTTCATGGACCTAATTGTGCCCATCTCTTCCCAAATCCATGTTTAGTGAGGTCACGTGGGTCATGCTGAAATTGGCCATGATGAGAATATTTACTCTATGGAAATTGGCCAGTGGCTCCAAACCAGGACTTTTCCCCCCAGAGAGTTGGTTGTTAAACATTTATCAGCATGTTACTGGGAGTGAGGAATTAAGGCAGGGAAGGACAGCAGTTCATAAATTGTGCTTTATCAGGAGAGTTACACTGTAGATAGCTGGAGCATAATCCCAGGGGAGAAAATTCTGTAATCCAGTTTAGAATACTCACCTCAACAGTCATCCTGCTGGAGTGGGTAAGGTAGTAATACACCAGTCCCTACTAGTCAGTGGCTGAGGGTGGTCTCTGTTGGACCCAGCAGGATCCAGCAGCCAGAGGAAGCCCTCAGGCAGTCAGGGGCAGCGTGGATGGAGTATAATGATAAGGCCCAAGGTGGGAGGGATAGGCTCATCATTGAGCAAATGGTGGCTGTTGAAGGCACTAGACATCCAGCATTGGGATAGGCCAAAACCCAGCTATTAGTGATGTGTGGCTGTGATCTTATTCTCCCCAGACCTCGACTTCATGGACCTCCTAGGAGAAGACCGACAGTGGACAGTGGGGAGGAAGTTAATGCAGGTGAATGACACTCTGACTTCAGAAGATGCAGGACTCCGAAGCAGTAAGAACTGCACCGAACCAGGTAACAGTCACAGCTGCGCTGTGGGCAGTGGCTGCCATTTTGTCGGGTTATGGCTGAGGAAGAGCTGGACGCCATGCTTTCCCTTTGAGTTCTAACCCAGAGAGCTCTCAGGGACATTTAGGGCAGGTGTCTAAGAAACTGAAAGGTGACATTCCCAGGAGATTCTACCTCTGTATTCTTTTTCTAGGGCATGGGTGAAAAGGTAAGTCAGTCAGTGATCCTCCTGATTCCGTGCTGATATCAAATGTGGAGGCTGGTGCTCTCAAGTGGGAAACTGAGTTGGGAGCAGGATGGGTGAGGATGTTCTCTGGCCATCTTTGCTTTAATCCCTGGAATCCTCTCTGGCTGGTTTTTAAGCAAGAGCCTTGTTTCTGTCATAGTAAAGACACAGGGGTTGAACCATATCCTTAGCTGTGTTGTTGGTCTTCTTGGAAGAAATGAATATTCATTTATCAGCTGTCATATTTGATATCTGTTGTGTCTTTCCTCAGAAAGACCTGGAACGTTTTATCTCCAATGTATTGAACTTGAAAGGAAAGCAAACACAAAGGGAATGAAGGAGACTTGGAATTGTCAGAACTCAGCTCACCAGATCTCAGGAAAGGCGAGCACCCTCTGGATGGATGAGGGCCTTGCTAGTTTAGACCAGGGGTCAGCAAGCTTGTCTCACAAATGGCCAGACAGGAAATATTTTAGCCTTTGCAGGACATATGCCATATCTATAGTTTTTGTTTTTTTAAAACATCGTTTTTGTTTTTGTTTTTTTAAAGATTTTATTTGACAGAGAGAGAGAGAGAGACAGCGAGAGAGGGAACACAAGCAGGGGGAGTGGGAGAGTGAGAAGCAGGCTTCCTGCAGAGTAGGGAGCCCGATGTGGGGCTCGATCCCAGGACCCTGGGATCATGACCTGAGCTGAAGGCAGACACTTAATGACTGAGCCACCCAGGTGCCCCTAAAACATCGTTTTATAACCCTTTACACATTTAAAAACCATTCTTAACTCACAGACTGTACAGAACAGGCACTGGGAGGTATTAGGCCTGTGGCTCTACTTTGCCAACCCCTACTTGGGCTGTTTGGCTCTCTGGGACCTCCCTTCCCTGCGTGATGGGAACTTGGGTCCCATGCATGCCCCCTCTGAGGGGTCAGAAGCTCAACCATGTGTTGATCCCACATCCAAAGGCCAGTCTCATTTTTAGTGTCATGCTGGAAAGATATAAAGTCTTCATTGCAGCCCCAAGAACCTTAGACCTTTGAGAACAGAGGGTGCTCTGTGAAGCTGTACTTCTACCTTTTTTGGGGAAAAGGTGAGTAGAGGTGTCCTTCACCACCATACTGAGAATTTTAATAGTCCGTTCCCAAGCAGAGCTGGAAAGAATTAATAGATTACCAGCAACCCCCCACCCCAAACCCACAACAACCCACAATGCTACATAATCTATATTCCTCAAGCTGGAGAATTCAGGAGTTACTGTGGCTATTATTAAATGCTTTGAAGGAACACGCTTGAAGATTAGTGAAGCACATGGCTGCTCCATGAGCTAGAAGCAGTAACGGGTGTGATGGGTTTGAGTGCCACACTGAGCCAGCAGAGCCCTTTGTAAAGAGATATGCCAAGAACCCTGGTTGCTGATCTGGTCATGTAGCCAAATATTTTTCAGGATCTTCCTATAACTAAGAGGCAGGTGGTGAGTGAGATGTCAGAAGACTGGAAATACAGCATTAGGGAGGCCAGTCTGCACCTTTGGTACGGGAAAGAATGGAGTCACATGCAGTACAGTGACTGGCTCCGTGTTGAGTTCAGCTACCACACTCAGGGCCAATGGTGATGGAAGGGGCTTCTGTTCCCTGTTGAGGGACGTGTTTTGGGGGAGGTGGTGCTGTCTCTGTGAGTGGCATTGCTCATTGTATCTAGAAGTGTTTTTCTCAGAGTGACAGGTGTAGAAGAATAAAGCACATTAAAAGCCATTGCAAGAGAGGAAATGACTCAGCTCCCAGGTAGAAAGGAAGATGTCCAGGTTTTTAAAAAGAGCACCAGTCCAGCCCCTGCTGGTGTTGACAGGGAGGACACAGAGGGAGAGAGGAGGAAGGGCTTCCAGAGGCCAGCGGGAGGAGCGAACAAGAGGTCATAATGCTGCTGAGAGCAGTCCAGAAAGAATAAAGACCCAGAAGGAACATTCTCGATGTCTTTGTTTGGGGGCTATGGGAACTGGGCTTGATTTCTGGGCCCTTGACTCTGAGCCAAAGGCTACAAGGAAGGTGATCATGCCTGAAATAGGAGGGGTCTTTTTTAAGTCCTGGCACATCAAGGGCATACTTGGAGTCTCTGTTCTTTACCAACCCTGCTTTGACCACCTCAAGCTGCAGTGACCATTCTGTTTGCTGAATGTTTTTTTGTACAAAATGTCTCTAACTGTGCTGTCCAATATGGACACTCAGTGGTGACTTAAATTCAAATTAATTCAAGTTAAATACATTAAAAATTCAGATTCTCAACTGCGCTAGCTACATGTGAAATACCTAATAGTTGTGTGTGGCTCGTGGCTACCATATTGGAGAGCACAGATCATAGCCCATTTCTATCTATCATCACAGAAAGTTCTATTGGACAGGCAGGTCTAGAACTTCCATTTGTCTTTGGACATATATCCCATCTTTCCAGCTTAGTTGCTGGAGCACCTCAAGGATATAAAGTGGACATGTAGATTTGAGAGCCCCATCTCTTCCTGGGTTTGGGGTTCACCATCCCCTGGATTTGAATCCCAGCTTAGAAGCTCTGGGCTTTGGGCCAAATAGGCTTTCTGAGCCTCTGTCTGCCTCTGTCTGCTTCTGTGAGAAATTGAGGTAATCATTCTGACCTTTCATGACTGATGTGCGAATTGGTAAAATGAAGTCATGAAGTATGACTGTGTGTGGTAGTTCTGTAGTAAGAGCTCACTCATGAAGTTCTGTCTGCTGGGGGCAGCCATCTGTCCATTACAGGTGGGTCATGGAACTACTTTCTCCAGTCCCTTCTCACAGAAATGGGCACGTTTGGCCCATCTGGTTCTGTCAATAGGCCACGTCCTCAGGTGGCCCAGGTCTGAGCAGTCAGGAAGCTGTGCCGAAAGGTTCAAGCACTATTTTCTAATACAGGCAAGCTTGAAAGATCTCGCCACGGTAATGACACGGCACCTCTGAGGAATGCTCTTTCTACAAGAATGTGGTCAAAACATGACCACAGACACACATGACCCCCCAGTAGCCTTGGTGCCCTTTCCAGAATGCTACTGGAAGTCTTCTCAGTCTGAATGGAACAGATATTTTACACAAAAGTGTTGAGAGCTACAGCACCTTATAAGGTCTGGATTTGGAATTTAAATTTAGTAGTGTTCATCTTCCCTATCTCTAACTTACTGTGGGAGGGCAGGACTGAGCTGGACGGAGCCAAGGCCCAGTTGCCCAGGTTTCCTTAAGAGGTCAGAGCAGCCCTGTAGGCAGTGAAGATTGCTTGTACTGGTTGAATGCAGTAGTGTTTGCTCTCGAAAGTCTTCAATGTAGGGGCTAGGAAGGGAGCCCTGTGGTTTCTGGACCGCCTCCCTTCCGCTTTGTGATGATGTCAGGAGAACAAGAGTGTACTTCCAAAGATGATCCATTAGGCTTCCCTCTGTGCTCAGAGGGGTGATTATTTACTCAGGGACCTGAGCATTTGGGGTGCCAGTGTGTGCCGTGGTCATGTGAATAATGGCGCCAGGGTCATCGGCAGGACTTAATTTGGCTCTTGTCATAAGGTACACCTAGTGCTACTCGTCATGTCGCTGGGCTTCTCAGACTGTGTTCTTGGAGAACCCCTGGCTTTAGGTTCCGTTAGAGTAAGTAGATTCCGAGCCAGGAGATGGAATGACCTCCATTCTGGTTGTATTCCCTGTTCAGGATAGGGGGCTGGTTTGCTTCTCAGATGTCAATTTCCTTGTCTATGAAATAGACCTGCAACTAATTTATCCTTTCTACTCCTCCCTCTGTACAAATCCAGTAATTCTACAACATTTCAAGAAGAGAGATTCATGAAAACCTCCACCCCAAGATGCCCTGCTCCGCTTTCCCGAATAACTTCTTGGCATTTGCAAAATTCCATGTCACACCTCACCCCCTCCTTGGACCCTCTTTCCCCTTTTCCCTTTCCTCTTTCCTTCCCCTGCCCCATCCCCCATCTCTCTCTTTGCCTTCCTCTGAAAACCAGGTGCCCAGAGCACCCGTCCAGGCAACGAGCAGGATGCAGGGTGCCCAACATGGTGTCAGTGCTGTCTTTGGTTGGTGTGGTAACATGAAGATGACACGGTCTTCATATGACGGCTGCTGCTTTAAAGACATGTTGTTTTGCAGTATTTCGGATTTTTTTTTGAAATGGCATTCTTCCCTTGCCCCTCCAAGACATGGCTTTGGTGGAAGTTGGTAATTTTTTGTGCCTCCATAACTGCATGAAAAAGACTAAGCTCTGGGCTCCAATTTTTCTGCAATTGTTCCAGTCCTCTGTGAATTTTTAAGGTTGTTTTCTTAGCCTGACACTGCCGATTTCATCTAGAGCCTGAAAACCTATTGTTTTTTGGCAAATAAGACTTGAAACTGTTTACTCAGATGACCTATTAAGTGAAATTTAACTTTGAATAAATTTTATCCATGGAAAATTAAGTTAGCTAAATGTAATATTGAGAGTGGTGGACAACTGTAGCAGGAATGAACTCTTTGTAGTATTTATTTGTACACTTTGCAGAATTTTATTTATACACTTCGCAGTCTGTCTCCAGAAAAATCTATCATCTTTTGGTTTTTAGTTCTTTGATGTTTTAAGGAAATGAGCTTTTCCTCAGAGTGCCTCCTTCAAATAAACTTTGGAAGAAAGAGCTATTTAAAATGATAGCCTTTGGTGTGGGCTTCACTCTGAGATCACTGGGTGTTCTTTTGAGAAAGGGCTCATCTTCCTCTCTCTGCCTGGCTTAATTGGGTCTAAGATCCTTGGGCTTGTGCTGTAGGCACCTATGGGGCATGCCAGGCATGTTTACTGGGTCAGGTGTCTACTGGAATATCCTGAAAGCACGTGATCTGAGAGTCAAATAGGAATTGTGGTAGAAGAGGGAAGCCAGAGGTCCATATAAGAGAAGCAATACGGGTAAGTTCAAGGAGTGAGTATGTCCACAGATCAGCAAGCAGCACAGACTGATTCAGGTTGCAGGTCATGAACGAAGTTAAGTGTTGGGGTCCTACTGGTTTTTGACTTTAAACCATAACATCAAGGCCAGTTGGTCTGGGGAGGTGAGTGGGGGGATGAGTGAAATAGGTGATGGGGATTAAGGAGTGTACTTGTTGTGATGAGCACTGGGCGATGTATGGAAATGTTGAATCAATATAGGTACACCTGAAACTAATATTACACGGTGTGTTCACTAACTGGAATTTAAATAAAAACTTAAAAAAAAATGGCCAGTAGGTCTATAATCACAGGGCTGAGCATGACCGGTCTACAAAGCATGAAAAATCCAATCTCTCATCATTTACATAAAAAAAAAAAGATCCAGAGGGGATGAATGACTTGCCTAAGGTCACAGCACTTGTCAGAAGCTGAGTAGAGCCCCCCCGCCCCACCAAACTGTCATATGTAGATACTCAATATATACTGATAATTAGATACAAAGCCTGACGTTTGCATGATTTAGAGTAGGCACTGTCCTGTAGAATTAGAATACAAGCTACAGATATAGTTTTAAATTTTCTAATAGCTACATTAATAAAGTAAAAAGAAGCAGGTGAAATTAACTTTAGTTATACATTTTAGGGGCTCCTGGGTGGCTCAGTGGGTTAAGTGTTGGATTCTTGATCTTGGCTCAGGTTTTGATCTCAGGGTTGTGAGTTCAAGCTCAGCATTGGGCTCCATGCTGGGTGTGGACCCTACTTAAGAAAAAAAATATATATATATATTTTAATTTAATGAAATATATACAAAATATTAAGAATGACAAATCTCAAATCGCCTCAGTGTTTTATCCCTGGTTTTGAACCCAGGAAAGAGCAAAGGGTTTTGGGGTTTTTTTTTAAGTCTTAAAATCTGTTCTTTATTGTATTAGCTTACATAACTTTTACTAACTTCTCTCTGCAGTTATGAATTTCATAATGATTCACATAATAGCTGTTGACACTCTTAAGCGCAACAAGTTAGGAACTTATTGTGGTCTTCTCTTTAATTTGTATCAAAGTCGTTACTGAATTAGTTAGATAGGGTAAGAGTAGCTGCTGTAAAAATAAGTCCTGCAGATTTGGGAGTTTAACACAGAAGTTCATTTCTTTCTTGTGGAAGGTTCTGGCCTTTGGGTGGCCCTATTGCAAGAGGTGGTCCATGGACTCTGAAGCCTTCCATTTCAAGTGGCCCATCCTTACACTTGGTTCCCAAGGGTGTTGTGCTTCTCTGCTTTCAGAGGCAAAGGCATGGAGGATTGTGCATAGCTGACTTTGAGGGACTAGATCCTCACTCCTGCTCGCATGCCACTGGCCAGGGCTCAGTCACATGACAACTCCTCACTTTCAAGGAGGCTGGGATTTGTATATATTAGCAGAGTGCCCTCAAAGAAGAGGGAGCAGATCTGGTGAACAGCTAGCTAATCTCTGCTACCTTACCCCCCCCCCCCAACTTGTTTCTTTTTGAAAAAACAAACTTCTCAGTTTTCCTTAATGCTTATCTTATTTCAAAAGCCATATTCTACCCTCTACAGAAAAATCATAACCCAGACTAACATCTTCTGAGGTGGACTTAGCTCTTGGTTTGACCTTCATGATTCTCACTTGGTCAAGGTGGCACAAATCGACTCTCTTCTCACCTGTCCCAGTTGTGCCTATTTGCACATTCCATCTCTTCTTTGTAAATATAAGAACCCTAGGAAAAATAATGAAAGTTTGATGCATGAAGTCATTGGCAATAACGTAAGAGCTTAGGTTCCAGAGGAGATCCTAAATCTCACTTCTATCACTTTCGACCTATGTATGCCAGGTGAGTGTCTTAAATTCTTTGAACCTCATTTCCACCGTCTGTAAAATGCCAGTCAAGATGCCCACTTCACAGAGGTGTGGTAGTCACGAAGCCAAGTAAGCTTCATAAATAGCTGGAACCTCAGTCATAGTACGTGCTTATTAAATGGTAGCTGAGTTATCTCTGTTACCAGAAATATAATGGAGAGCAGACCCACAGAGGTCATTTATAGGGACTTTGCCACTCTGAGGCACATTAGAACATGGTGGGATTATGAAGATTGTTTTAAGGATGGATCGCTTATCGAGTGCAGTTCGGCCCCAGCACAGCATTCTCACAGCTGTGTGAATGAGACATGTCAAGAGATTAACCAGGAGGCTTCTGACTAATGCTGTTTCCTGGCCTCAGAGGCCACTATATAGACACATAGGATGAAATACGGAGTACAGGATTTTCTACTGCACACTAATGAAGGGTTTAAAAGTTTCCAGTTCTGGGAGGAAAGGCCAGACGCTATTCATTTCTTTTTTTTTTTTTTTTTTAAGATTTTATTTATTTATTCATGAGAGACAGAGAGAGAGGCAGAGGCAGAGGGGAGAAGTAGGCTCCCCACGAAGCAGGGAGCCCGAGGGGCTCGATCTCAGGATCCCAAGATCATGACCTGAGCCAAAGGTAGATGCTTAACTGACTGAGCCACCCAGGCGGCCCTGCTATTCATTTCTTGTAGGTTCAGCATCCCTTTAGGACTTATTTCTTGAGACATTGAGACATTCTTAAAAGCCCCGTTCTTTAAAAGTAGCCCAGGCAGACTAATCCAGTGAACGGTGCATAGAATCTTCCCGAAACCCAGGTGAAGGATGATAAGCTCTGCTCTTAGATGCTTTTGTGGGCCTGCCTGTTTGCTCAGGACTTTAGACTCTCAAAGCATTTTTACATTCACTAGCTCATCGGAGCGTGTTTGGCTCCTGGAACAAAAATACCTGACGGCCAGGAATGACTGTATTATTGATAGATAAATTAGACCTAGACCAAGGCCAGTTGGGTTAAAGAATTGATTCATAGTCCTAGATGTGGAAAGAAACTGAGGGATTCTTGATTCCAAACCCCTTTCCTCAAGCCAGGGCCCAGCTAACTATGGCCCTTGACCAAATCTGGCCTGGTGACTGTTTTTGTAAATAAAGTTTTATTGGAACACAGCCATATATGTCCATCTGTGTAATGTCTGAAGGCAGAGCTGAGTAGTTGCAGCACAGACCTCAGGTCCTGCAAAGCCTAAAGTATTTACTCAGTGGCCCTGTACAGGAATGTCTGTAACCACCTGCAGGCAGCCCTAGACCCTGGGACTGGTGCCTCGGGTGGCCTGGAGGAGAGGTTAAGGCAAGAATGATATCCCCACCTCTCTCTCTGCTCTCCCTGACCCTTTCCCCAGATGATGCCTGTGGGCCATATTAAAACTAGTGTCCCATTAAGTATTTTTAACATCACTCCTGGGCTGGGGGCCTGTGACTCAGATACTCCTCTCTTTCTGTTTTCTCTCTCACCCATAGACACACAATCAAAAACCTTCAGCATTGTCTGTCCACATGTTAGGGATCTGTGTAAAGTAGAAGAGGTAACGTTCATCCCCATAAAGATGCTGGAAACCCACTGGTCTGGACTAACTCCTTGTTCCAAAGCATCCGGGTATCTGGACCCACCTGCCCAGTCTTTCTTACGCCTGGAATTGCTTCCCTTTGGGGTCAGAGAGTGAAGCGTCCATGGGGCGCTGGCCGCTGATGAGCATGGTCAGCCCCCACCACATGCAGAGAGTTTGCCCAGGTACCCCCAGAGCAGTGAGCAGTGAGCTCCCCTGTGTGAGGAGGCCACGGGGCATTGGGTGAGGTGGCTGGGAACACCTGCTGTGGGGTCAGCTCAAGGGTCAGTCACCTCCTGGCCCTGGTGCACCCCTCAGCTGTTCCTGCATGGCCTTTTGACAGCGGCAACAACAGCCGCTTCTTCCTCGTGGCCCCGGCTCCGTCTCCAGCCCTGTGGGAGTTTATTCTTGCCTGCCCCGGATTCCTTGGTGGCACTGCAGCACACCTGGGTGACTGGGGCACTTTTTTTCTTGAATTACATGTTCTAAAATGATCTTGTACCACAGATAAACCCATTTCACGGATGAAGCCAGGGCTGAGGTCGAGGGGCACGAAGGGGCATCTCCAGGGTCCACCTCTGGTTGGCAGTCGAGTGAGGACCCGCACTTGCACTTCCCAACCTTTCCTGCCTCTGGCCAGGGGGCTGGGCTGTGTCCCCTCACCTTGTGTATGTGTAGAGTCGGCCTGAAATCACATCCGCAAATCGGGGTCACCAGGAGGATACCGCTCTGCTCTCATACAGGTGCTCTCAGGTACCTTAGGGTGGCAGTTCTCAAAGAGAGCAGACCAGCAGCAGCGGCACCAGCCCTGGGAGCTTGTCAGAAATGCACATTCCTGGGCTCCAGCTGAGACTTCCTGGGCCAGAGCCGCTGGGAAGTAGGCCCAGCCATCTGGATTTTTACAAGCTCTCCAGGGGCTTATTAGGTGCACTTGAGTGTGAGGAGCCCTGGCTTAGCTCACTGGAGTCCCCTGGGGAGATTTTCGATCCAGGCCCCACCCCAGACCAACTTGAGTCTCTGGGACGGGAAACCAACCAGGCTTCAGTGGTCTGAAAGCTCCCTGGTGAGGCCAGGATGCAGTCAGGGCTGAGACCATGGCCTGAGGCCACCCACCTCCATGCACTGGCTGGCTCTGAAAAGCTGGCTGTGGGAGTCTGGTCAAGAGGAAGAGAACTGGGCGGGTGAGCCCAACGAACAACCAACCAACCAGAGGGAGGGTGTCAGCCAAATATAAGACACCAGACCTATCTTGCTCTAGGTTCCTCATTCCTCCTGCATTCATTCATTCATTCCTTGTGAGCCACACAGACAAGCGTTCATTTTTAGACTCCATTTTGGGGATCCCTGGGTTTTGTTTCTAAGATTTCTTCCCCCAAGAAACACCAGGATGGAGTTTCACCTAGCTGTATTTTAAAATGTCCATCTGGGGTGCCTGGGTGGCTCAGTCGGTTAAATGTCCGACTCCTGATTTCAGCTCAGGTCATGATCTCAGAGACATGAGATCAAGCTGCACATCGGGCTCCGTGCTGGGTGTGGAGCCTGCACAAGATTCTCTCTCTCCCTCTCTCTCTCTGCCCCTCCCCACCCTCTCTTTCCCCATATCTAAAAAAATAAAATAAAATGTGTGTTTGTGAGGGTCGGATGGGAACGTACCTGCCTCACCTTTCAGGGGATCTCATCTTGTGTTCTAGATCTTGGTTGGTTGCTGAGTGCTCACCTCTCCCACTCACTCTCTCCCTCCTTCTCAGACCCCTGGGCTGTCTGGGACCCCTGGGCCCACCCAGGGCTAACTGTGGGCCTGAGGCCAGGGCCTTGGGGTGCTGACTGCCTCTTCCTGGGCACTCCAATCCTGACCTGACTGGGACACTCTCAGGCCTGGGGTAGACTCTGGGAGATTCAGGGTAGGATGAGGCCCAGGCAGAGTCTCTCTCCCTAGAGGCTCACAGCAGCTCCTCTGGGCCTCAGACTTCTTAAAACAGGCTCTGTGGAGTAAGCAGGCAGTGTGGCTGAGGGCTGTGGGGAGGGCATATCTGAGTTAGTGAACTGAGTGTGTCTTCCACAGACAGCACACTTGGGCAACAGGCACCCAGCTTATTGCTTCCTCCTACCTGGGGCTCCCCATGGCCTGTGGGCCAGTGGCCACCCCTCCAGTCTGTATTCACTGGGATAGGTCCCATCTACGCCCATGACAAGGTTCACATTCCACCTTGGAGAGTAAGGTTAAATAAGTACATGTCTGGGATTTTATATTGGCGCTTCCGAGGTTCCTGATATAGTTTAAACCATTAGTTTGGCTGAAATTTCTATAATAGAACAATAAAATCCCTGAATTAAAGATTAGCAGCCTTTTTTAGAAGCGGACTCTGAACGAAATAGACATGAGCCCGGTCCAGTGGCTTGTCCATCCCTGCCAAGGCCTTTTGCACAGAGCTGAGCCTGGCTTCCCAGCCCTGAGCCTGCAGGGCTCACCCAATGTCCATGCCATTGGGATCAGGGGCACTGGGCTGAGAAAGGGAAGAGAACAGGATGCAGGGGACTGGGGACAGGCCACTCTAGAATGAGCATAGGACTCGGGTCCGAGGAGTCATGCTGGACTCAGTTAAGCTTCCATCATCTCAGTCACTAAAAAAGTGCCCAGAGTTTCCACCCTGCCTTGGGATCATTGAGACAAAGAGGAGATAAGGGGTACCCATGGTTTATAATTAAAAAGTACTTCTGGGTGGAGTAGGGATGCAGACTAGGGTTCCACAGACATGGAGAAGAGTCCTGCTTTGATGCCCGTGGGCTAAGGGACCCTGGACCAGTCATGGAACCCCTCAAAACCTTGGTTTCCTCCCCCGTGAAGTGGGAAAATTCAAACAGCAAGGGTTGCCGTGAAGAGTCTGTGGAATATAGTATGTAGAGTGACATACAGCAGATGCTCAACCCATGAATGGATGCCCATATTTTGAGCACCCATTATGTGCTAAGGGGTTTCACACACAGGGCCTCAATTAGTGATGCATAGGAGATTGTGGTTATTATGCACAGATCTATTAGGGCACAGAGATTTCTACTGCGGGAGGAGAGTGAATGGACCTGACATGTACTAATATCATACAAGTGCACCTCATTTATTGCACTTCACTTTATTCTCTTCGCAGATACTGTGGTTTTTTTTTTTTTCTTTTTTTACAAATTGAAAGTTTGTGGCAATGCTCGGATGATGAGCAAGCCTGTTGGCACCGTTTTCCCAACGGCATTTACTCGCTTCGTGTCTGTCTGTCATGTTTTGGTAATTCTCACAATATTTCAAACTTTTTAATTATTATATTTGTTACGGTGGTAGGTGATTACAACTTGCCAAAAGCTCAGATGATGGTTAGCCTTTTTAAGCAATAAAGTATTTTTTAATTAAGTTATGTACGTTTTTTGATATAATACTATTGCACACTTAATAGACTACAGTAGAGTATAAACATAACTTTTGTATGCCCTGGGAAACCAAAACATTCATGTGATTCATTTTACTGAAACATTTGCTTTATTGCCGTGGTCTGGAATTGAACCTGCAGTATCTCTGAGATACGCCTTTAATACCTAGGTGGAAAGTAAAAATATTCTTAATTGTCAAATCCTCTGTGCTGGTTCATGAACAGCCTATTAACATCAGCCCCAGCCTCCCAGTAGGTCTTTTTTGGGGAATGGGAATTCCACTTAGCTGCATTTATGTTGGTCTGTCCTGGGAAAATCTACAGGAAAATCACCAGTAATGGGAATTTTGGTCTTAGCAGACCGAGATTCGAGGTTGGCTGTACAGAATGGACATCAGCGGATGAAGGAAGAGGGAGTGAAGGGCAGTGAGAAGGTGGGAAAGAAGCTGGACTTGTTCTGTGCTCAGTTCTGTCCACCTTTCACCATGCAAGTCTGCCCTTTGGACATATCTTTAAGTCAAATCATGTGAAGAGAGGTGACCTGTGTTCCATGGGCAACGATCCTTCCGTATTCCAGAAACATAGTTCCCCCACTGCCTGCGCCATTTTAACCACAAGTACGAGACCAATTTGTTAAATTAAATTCTAATTTAATACTGAATTTAAAGGAAGGAAAATCATAACACAGCTGTACCCATCCATCTAATCAGGTGTTTTTATCCATTGACCCTAGTTTCATGCAGAACATTGGCCTCCTTGCAGGAATGTGCTTGTGGCTTACAAAAGGATGTTTCCTTAAATGGGGTGGAGCATGAATACTTTGGTGCTTGGTGGTTCCCAAGGGTGCAGAGTCTCTCAGTAGTAACCATTATGAATCTCGAATGATTGTCTTTTCAATGCCACAATTTCATGTGCTGTTTATTTACAAATTTGCATCCCTTCTCTCCCCATCCAGGCTCAAGAACCTTACCATCAGGTACTTTTTTTTTTTCACTTCAGCATTTTATTATAAAAATTGGCAAACATACAGAAAAATGGAAGAGATTTTACAGTGAACACCCACGACTAAACACCTAGGTTCTGTAATTTACATTTTACTCTGCTGGCTTTCTCACACATTTACTGATCTAGCCAACCCTGTATCCGTCCATCAATCTGTTCTGTTTCATTTGAGTGGATTTCAAAGTAATTTGCTGAAATAAACACACTCCCTCTTACATAAGTTTAGCATGCATATCAGTAACTAGAGTTTATTGTTCATTTACCCTTCTTTTTGGGTAACATTTATACACAATGAAGTGCACAAATCTTAAGTGCACCATCAGTGAGTTCTGACATATGCATACAGCAGTGCTTCCAACCTCTATCAGGATCTGGGACATACATTGTCCCAGGAAGCTCCTTCATGCCCTCACATAACCACTCTTATGATTTCTCTCACCATAGATTAGCTTATACCTATTCTAGAACTTATATACAAGAATCATAAAATATATATTCTTTGATATAAGTCTTCTTTGTTAGCACAGTGTTTTGGAGATTCATCCGTGTTTTTGTGTATAGATACATCCTTTACTGTACATGCACACATACACGCACATCAATAAATATCTATGTATATGGATTACATTTACACACGTGACAAACTTCCCATGTAAATGTTAATATGTTAGGTATATTTCTCTCTAGGAAATGATTTGTAGATTTTGGTCACTTCTCTTAGAAACTTATATTAGATCAACTTCCAAAGAGACCTTTATGATGTCTGGAAAATTAGTAAGAGCTTTGGTTGACCAGGGTCTAAATATAGATGAAAGCCAGTCATCCCTAATCCCACCCTCTCACTTCCCTCCAGAACAGAACCGTGCACTGGACCCAGAAGCCTTCTGGTTGTAGGTAGGGAAGGGGGAGGGGGTGGGAGGGGCGATCTCTCTTGTCCTAAGGCCTCTGGATGCAGCCCTGCACTTTCAGTTACTCAGTTACGAAAAGAAATGGGAGAAGCCTAACTGTGAAGGTGGAGAAAATGGTCTGGTTCACTGAGTAAACAGCCATGTGCATTCTGCTGTGGAAGCTGCTTCCAGAAGGCCTGTGTGGCATTCTTTCCTGCTGGAGCTGGGCATGCTCCTCGTCACAAACAGCAACAGAGAAAGACATTCTCTAAGCACCTCCTCGGGAGGTAGATGCCTAGTCAGGGAACAGGACCAGCCCCTCATTCAAGTGGGAACTGTGTGTGTATGTTAGTGTCTTTAGAAAGGATGAGATCCTCATTTTCCCAAACAAGTTCTGACCCAGCAGAACATTTTGTTGGCATAAGTCTTCATTTGTTTATGTTCCTTGCCTGCTTGTCTGCAGTTTCTGACACACAAGTTGATTTGGAGTAGGTAATTGAAAGGCACAAGCCACTGGTACAATGAGGAACACCCTTGGTGATCATTAATTTCATGCTGTAGCCATCAACTCCCTTGGCTCAGTTCTCGTTCCCTTTGAAGCAGACGCTGAGACAAGGGTTTGGGTACATGTAGTTTATCTGGGAGGCGATCCCAGGAAACACCAGTAGTGAGTAAGGGAAGTGAGCCAAGGGTGGGAGGACAAGATAGCCAATGTCCGAATGTCAGTCAGTTACCACTGGGGACAACAGGGTATAGATGATGCCTGTGAGATCTCCCACTCAGGGGTGAGGGAGCCGGGTTATGTATACGCCAGCTCCCATATACCCAGCCTGCCTCTCAGCCAGGCAGAGCAGTGTCCATGACCAAGGACCAGCCCCAGGTGAAGGAGTGCAGGTGCGGGCAGCTGGAAGTTGGGGCACTGTGCACCCAAGTGCTCAGAAGTGGGAAGGTGAGTGGGGCACCAACAGTGATTGCTAAACGCTGACTTCCTTCTTTCCCACTAAGCGGTTCTGTGTTGTAAAACAGGTTGGAAAGCTCATCCTAAACCAGGAAGAGCTCATAACGGCACTTTGCACTTCCTCTGCGTCTGCACGGGTTTGTCTCGCTAGACGCGGGCACTCAGACTCACCCCGCTAGTTTTCAGTGTGTCATAATGTGTGCTCGTACAAGTGCTGACTGCTCGCCAGGCCCTGGTGCCACAGGCGGCAGGCTCAGGCTGCATGAACCAAGGAAGCTTTGCAGGCCAGGGTCCGCAAGCAGAGGGCTTTCATGAAAACCAGGAAACATGCCTTCCTTCCTCATTCATCTAAGATTGCCTCCATGCATGTGTTAGACTTCCGGGGACCTCGGGGAAGCTCAGAAGATACCAAAATCGAAAAAAGAGGAACCCACCAAGAAAATACTGCCTAAGCTCCTTCCATAAGCAAACAGAGCCTCTGCTCACCAGGCAGATCTTTTTATTTTGTGATCAATTAAAGCAAAAGAGTTACTTCTAGAAGTGTTGCTGGGGCCTGGGGCCTCGAACTTATGTAAATCCAGGGAGAAGACTTCATTTAAACCCTGAATAAAAATTGGGAAATGTGGTGTCACCACCAACATGTGGCCCATACTTTAGTCTCTAGCATGGGTGTTATTTTAGGGGAATACACTGGCTTTTCTGGCTTCAGAGTGAAAAGAAAATGGATCCATATCCTCAGGTAATCATTTAATCCGTCACTGGGCTCTATCTTATATCAAATGGAGTCCATATTTCACACCACATCATCTTGACTCAGTATGTTTAAAGTAGAGAACCCTGTAGCCCTGGTCTTTAGGGCCTATATGCTTTCATATTCCAGAGCCCCCCAAATGTGGGACTTCCAAAGCCTTCTAGAAAAAACACATCCCACTGAGTAAGGTTCTTCAGCCCAAAGCCTGGCACAAGGGGAGGTCATTCCCACCTGGAATTGGAGGCATTTAGATCCCTCGAAGGCTATGGGATGCAGTTTTTGACCACGGGAGGAAGGATTGTACCTTATGGTGTTTTAAACCATGACCCCAGGTGCTTTGATATTTCTCTGGGGATGAGATAGGCTCTCACTCTCTTCCTCTTGAGTATGGCTGGCCTTCATGACTCACTTAGACAGACTGTGGCAGAAGTTGTGTGGCTTCCAAGGCTGTGTCGTAAAAGGCAATACAGATCCACTCAGCTCTCTCCCTTGGGACAGCCCTTGGAACTGGGCCACCATGCTAAGAGGAAGCCTGGGCATCATGGAGACCGCTTGCAAGTGCTCTGGGCGACAGCCCCAGCCACTGTCCTGTGTGATCGCTGACAGCCAGCATCCACAATCAGACACGTGCACGAAGACACCTAGATGGCTCCAGTCCCAGCCACCATTGGACTGCAACCACATGCCATCCGGGTGAGGACTGCCTAACCGAGCCCAGTCACCCCCAGAACCATAGAGATAAAAATGATCGGTTATCATTGCTGTTTGGGACTGCCAGGTTGGGCTGGTTTGTTATGCAGCCATGGTGATTGGTACGCTCATATACTCACGGCC
The DNA here is from genome assembly GCF_054177405.1 of Leptonychotes weddellii. NCBI lineage: Eukaryota > Metazoa > Chordata > Mammalia > Carnivora > Phocidae > Leptonychotes > Leptonychotes weddellii. Next base: position 38,809,204 of record NC_138378.1, read on the forward strand.
GTGTTGCCCAAGAAGTTCCAGGGCCGGTAAAGGATCTCCGCCGTTTACTCACTGCTTTCATCTGGTGCGGTGACTCACTTCTTGCTCCCTGGGAAATCAGTGTCTGGGGAGAAGAGACAAGAGTGGGCATGTTTCTCGAGTCTCCAGCTCGCTGCCAGCTAGGCGGCCTAGAGATGCGTGAGGTTTCCAGCTGTTTGAATCTCAGTAGGTTGGGCATTGAGAGCCTGTTCTGGGTCTGGCTGCGAACACTGGGGGGCAGCAGTGGTGGGAAGCAGCCCTGCGTGTCCTCCTGACGCTCTGGGCTTCTGGGGCTGACTCTGCACACCGAATTTGCTTTATTGTCATGACCTCCCTGGTCTGGCCTCCTCCTGTCAGAGGGTGCAGAGCAGTGCGACCCCACTGCTTCTTCCAGCGCTCCAGTCCTGGGGAGGGTGGGTCCCTGTGTGGGCAGCTGGAGGTCTCCCCTCTCACTTCTCCTCTGAGCTTCTCCTCCTTCAGCCTGGGAGTGGCTCCCCCATTTCTTCACTGTCTTGGGGAGATGTGAAAGTGCATGTGAGAGAACTTTGAAAAATCTGCAAAGGTCTTATGAAACTGGAAGGTACTGGTAAGGGATTCGAAAACAGTTACTGGATCAGGCAGGAGCGACACACCAGTGTGGCGGTTTTATCTTCTCCAAAGACCGTAAGTTAAGGATCATAAACTCTCAACTAAAAAAATCATGTGGCCAGGACCCCATATAACGCTCGAGTTCTCTTTACGACATTGCCTGAAAATGGTCCTCCGTCATGTCCTTGCATATCCTCAGTGGCAGGGAGCTCACCCCCCCACCTCCTTTTAGAGGCTTTTTATTCCCTTGGGCAACTGGGAACATTAAAATTGTCTTTCTTGTGCTGAACCGAAGTGATCTTCCTTTTAGTCATCTAGGGTTCTACAAAATAAATCATCTTCCTTTTCCGCATAGCATCCGTATGAGGTCGGATATCAAGGCCTTCCTTGTTCAGGCTTTGGTCTTTTCAGTTTTTGAGCTCCTCCTCCCCACCCCTACTTCATATAGCATGGTTTGGAGAGCCTCTCACTATCCTGGTTAGCTTCTGGACCAACTCTGAAAAAATCAGTCTCTGTATATTGGGAAAGAAATCTTTTCATTAAACGTATTTCTAAGTGGTCACTAACTTAAATACATTTGTTTACATCTTATATTTTAGCTTAAGGGCAGCAATCACTTTTTTTTTATTATGTTCAGTTAGCCAACATATCGTACATCATTAGTTTTTGATCACCCAGTGCCCATCACCACATGTGCCCTCCTTAATAACCCATCACCCGGTTACTCCATTCCTCCCACCCCCTCCCTTCTGTAACCCTCAGTTTGTTTCCCCGGGAGTCCAGAGTCTCTCATGGTTTGTCTCCCTCTCTGGGGTCCTAGGATCAAGCCCTGCATTGGGCTCCCTGCTCAGTGGGAAGTCTGTTTCTCCCTCTCTCTTTCCCCCCTCCCCCCAGCTTGTGTGCACGCACGCTCACTCACAAATAAATTAATAAATAAATAAAATCTTTTAGAAAAAAGAAAAAGTCAGTCTCCTGTCATTGTGTTTGAACAACACGTGAAGAATTGGACCTGATTGAGTCCCTGCTCAGCTGTTAGATATAATTATTTCAGATGCGAATTCACCTAATGCAAAACCATGTTCAGATGCAAACCCATTAATTGCTAAGCTAGGATTTAAACCCATAGGTTCTTTCCAGAGACAGGGTCGAGTGTCTCCTTGGAGTCAGGGCTGGGCTAAGTGCTCTGCCTGCAAGTCTCCTTACCTCCGACGGACCACATGAGTCAGGCATTCCGTGAGCACCCAGGGCCGGCTGCCGAGCTGGAGTTAAAACCCAGCCGCACCCAGGTGCCCCTTCCCAGCACCGCGTACCCCTTCACGCTGAACGTCAGGCATGAATGTCGAGTTGACACATGATTTCCACAAGTACTAGTCTTTGCCTGCGGGTGCTAAACCCTGTGTGGGCAGGCACCAGGGCTGTTTTGCTCACTCTTCTATCCCCAGGGTCTACAAAATAACCCAGAACATGGTGGTTGCATCTCATATTTGTTGACGTTGAAACTTTGTTGAATGAATGATTGAATGAAGGAGTGAATCCTTCTGCTTGTAACTTCTCTGTGACAGTTGTTCCCCCCACAAACATTTCATTTTGAAACAACAAAAGATTAATAGAGAAAACTGTAAGGGAAAATATAACAAACTTCAGTGTGTTTACTGTTAGAATTAATAAGTGTTAACATTTTTATTTGCTTCTGATCTTTTTCTGTGTCTAAGAAATACAACATTGCAGATCAAGTTAACATCCTTTTTTTCTGCTTTGTCAGGTCTTCTACCTTCAGAAGCAGCCATCATCCTTATTTTGGGCATGGTTGGCCTGTGTTTAGTGTTTCTATCTCATGTAGATATTTGTATGCATAAACAATAACATTGTTTGGTGTGCTTTCGAATGCACATGAGTGTTATTTGACTATATTAATATTCTGCAATGTTTTTCCCACTCATGTATATTTGAGATCTATGTGTATGCATGCGCTGGTCCATTCATTTTAACTGCCGTCTTTTTTTTTTTTTTCCATTGTAAGATTCTATTGGCATTTATCCATTCCCCAGTAATACATACGTGGCTTGTTCTCAGTTCCTTGCTGTGGGCAGTTAATATTCTCATCATCCTGAGTTGTCAGGCAAAGGGACTTAGAGCCAGCCGTGAAATGACCCCTCTAAGGTGCCACAGTTTTAACAGGTAGTAGAACCAGAGGATGGGCCTCTATTTTCCGACCTCAGGCCATGGTCTTCCTCACTGCACCACAGCTGTCTCCCTTTGGGAAAGGAGATGTCAGGTCAAAGGAAATGGGGGAGGGCTTTATCTCCTAAAAGCTCCAGGATTGGGAAATGACCTTTTTTAGAGACCAGCATAAGCGTTTGATGCAAAAGGAGGTCACCCCACCGGTTTCAAGGAAGAGAAAAGACTTGAGTGTCACAGGAGGGGTATCCCTGGTGCTGACTCTTGTGTCGTTGTCAGGCACTTGATGGCGCCCTGGACAGACAGGTCAGGTTAAGTCTTAGAACCTCAGAGCTGGCCCGAAATTCACAAAAGCAGCAAGAAGGCATGGGTGACTTTATCTCCTAGCTCAGAGGGTACTGGACTATGGGACCACTTCCGTCCTGGGGGTTAGCATCCCCCCCTTTTTTTTCTTTTCATTTCAAGTGAATATAGGGTTACTGTAGAGCAGGTTTAAAAACCACTTCGAATAAAAAGAGACTAATCATTTCTATCCTTGTTTCTCCTTAAAAATTAGGGCTTTGAAAACATTAATCAAATTTTACAAATTTAGCAAAAGATGTTCAAGTTTCTGAGACAATAAAGATCTTCTTTTCCCTTCTCCAGAAATGGTATAATGGCCCTTAGGCCACCTGGCTCTGTGACTTGCAGTGGAGAGGAGAGCCTCTGGGGCAATTTGCGTAACTTCTCGGTTTCCTCATCTTTCAGAGCAGATGATGTTGATAACCGCCTCATTGCCAGAACAAATTTGCCGGAAAGTGGGAGCCTCAGGGCTCTTCACTTGCAGGAGCCCTTCCAAGACCTCTATCTAATTTTTATTCATAATTTGGTGTGCTTTTTCAGGAAGAGGGTCTGCCAAACTGTATGTGCTTCAGCCCCATGTGTTCTGGATTCACCTTCTTGAACATAAGATGGTTGTAAGGATGCCTTATCGCATAATTAGGGCACAGTAATTGTAAGCCTTTGTTAGGATAATTAATTAATAGCATGCGCCTTGAGTGTAACCTCATGCCTGGAACTGAGTGGGGGCTCAATTAATAGCAGCCTTGGTTATTCTTTTCTCAAATTCGGCACACAGTTCAGTTTTTATAGGGTCTTTCATCTTCAAGGATAATGTGAGGAGGACCAGAGATAGCCACCCCGGCTGGCCTGCAGCCCCAGATTCTCTGTAATACAACAGACAAAAATTGCTTTAAGGCCTTAAAAGTTTTCTGCTTGTCTTCTCCATCATCTGGCTCCCCTGAATGGTCTGGTTGACCTCTGCATCCCATGGTGAGGTGAGCAGTCAGCTAGGCAGGGACGCACAGAGATGTTGACCACATCTATTCCCGTGCTTTTTTTTTTTCTCAAAAGACCATGAATATGAAAGTCCCTCAACTAAAAGCCAGTGGCAAACAATTTTACAATGGAAAAAATGCTTATAAGAGAATGCTGATCACTGAACAGAAGCTGAGAAGAAGCGTGTCTTCGGAGGGGATGGGATTGTGAAGGACAGGGAAGTCTAGTCTTAGACACTCTCAGAACCTTGGCTTCTAAATCCTCATACTCTGAAAACTTAGATCAGGATATTTGGGCCCCATCTGAATTTTATGACCTGATGAGTTATTTTGTTCTTTCCTTCTTGAATGCAACATGACAGTTGTGTTTCTAAATTTAACTCTTCCTGTTTTGGCTGCTTGGAGTATTTGTTCACAGAAGACCCGTGTGGGATGAGAGCAGCTCTCCCTGGGGCATGAAGTCCGCTGTGGGCTGTCACATCCCTGGGGAAAGAAGCCTGGGCAGGATGGCCTCACCGGCCCATGGGGTCAGTGGCTTGTGGATGTCACCTTTCTTTTCTTGGGAGTGATATAAATATATGAGTGTGTAGATAAGTATTTTCCCCCAAGGTTAGTTTCCTTGGCATTCTGTTACTCCATCGTCTCGTTACACCCCTTTTTCTCAGGAAGTGCTGCCTCTTTCATGAGGAAATGTGAAAGATGGTTGCTCTTAGGGCATCATTCTGAAAGCCATTTATGGAATCTTCTTCCAGTTTCTAACCTCTTTGAACTTTTTCTTAGCATTCCTGGGTAGCCAGAGTCATTTGTAATTGAGGCACCTGAACCACAGGGAGGGTAAGGATTTGTCCAAAAGGACACAGCATGCTGAGAGCGGATGCCAAGCCCTGACTTGATGGCAGTGCTGCTCTTACTTGGACCTACCTCCTCGGTTCTGCTTGGCTATTTGCCGCTGGTTCATCTACTCTTGACTGCTGGGCATTTGGGCCAGTGGAGGTGCTTCCTATTGACCGTTCATTGAGCTTTCTTTTGGAGGGGGATGGTATCTGGACCTTCCAAGGACTGGAGGTCCCCTGAGCCTTCTTCAGGCCCTGGCTGTTCTCTGTCCTGGTGAGGACTTTGGTTGGGTGGGGTTGGGAGAGGGCTGGGGGTTCTGGGCTAAAATGTGGGGAAGGATTTATAAGACAATTTGGTATAGAAACAGCAACTGGGATTTCTATAAACTGGATTTGGGTCATCATGTTTCCATGAATTATAGGTGGGAACTTGAGTCCCCTCATCTCAAGATGGATATGTGAATTACACTGGGTTGTTATAAAGAGTAAATGAGATCAGATTTGTGATCGCACCTACTGTACGTGGTGTACTGTGTGTACAGTCAATGCTCAGTTAGTGGTCACTCCCCTTTGAGCTCCCATTTCTTTGTCTATGAGATGCATGGAGTAGACTGGATGATCTTTTTTTTTTTTTTTAAAGATTTTATTTATTTATTTATTAGAGAGCGAGCGAGAGAGAAACAGCATGAGAGGGGGGAAGGTCAGAGGGAGAAACAGGCTCCCCACCGAGCCGGGAACCCGATGTGGGGCTCGATCCCAGGACTCCGGGATCATGACCCGAGCCGAAGGCAGTCGCCCAACCGACTGAGCCACCCAGGCGCCCCTAGACTGGATGATCTTTAAGGTTCCTCCTAGCGCTAAACTGGGATGATTTTATTGCAAGAAGACATAAAACCTGTCCTCACGTAGATGAAGAGCTTCTGGAAATGTGGAAAGATAGCAAACACCTCAGTGTAAAAAAAAAAAAAAAAAAGTCTGTGACGCACTTGCACAAGATTATTCACCCCAGGACAACCCCCTGCACCCCAAGGGCAGGTCTTACTCTAGCAGTTTCTGCTCTGTCCCTGGGGCCTACAATAGGCCTTGGCACAGTGTGGGCTCTGGTTAGATATTTGGTGAATGAGTGAATGGACAGCATGACTGTCTTCGTGGCACATGAGACCCCAGCATCATGGTGGTCCTTAGAGCTGGCAGGAGAAATAGCTAATGATGACAGTGGAGGGTAGGGCTATTGATGAGGAACTGGCTTCAGTTGTCACTTCTGCTGCTCTAGGACCCACTGATTTAACTTAAATAAAACAAAAAATTAACACTTGCATGGCCCATCCTGAAAATGTGTCCCATTTTGCAATAGTCTGGCTTGTTGGGAAAACAAAACTAGAGGCAGGGGCTTCCACGATCCCCTAAGTTTAGGAAACATGGCATCATATTCTTGGAGAGACCTCAGACACATTTCCATCAAAGCCTCAGAGAACTGCAGGAAAGCTTGTCTGAATTTGTTTTAGCTCATGTTTTCCAAACCAACTGGGCAACAGAACCCCATTCTTGGAATTCTTGTTAACTACCTAGGAATCTAGGATTGGGGAGAAAACACCTGGGGATATGCCCACGCAGGTGAATGTGAATTATGTTGCAAACCGTGCTTTTTACTCAAGACATGCAGTTCCAACTATATTCAAAACCAGGTGGTGATCCTCTGACATGTCTCATCCTGGGCAACAATTAAAATTGTAGAGGTGCATCTTTGGTGCCCTGGGGACCTCTGGGCTAGTCATACATCTGTGGTGACCAAGCAGATGCTGGTTTACTTAACAGAACACAGCGTGGGAATATTTGCATTTTTCCTGTGTCTGATATTAATGAAGAAACAAAGAAGTTTTAGAAGTGAAATATCATCATCTTTCTTCATTACACTTCATCTAATATCTACCTAACACAGAGGTTGCCCCACAAGAGTATAACAAGGGACCTTGGGAAACAGATCGGGCTGCGGGTGCATGAACGCTAAGGTTAGTCCTTTTTCCCTTCAAGCTTGGCCACTGTTTACATTAAGGATGGATCATATTCAGCATATTTGACTTCCATGCTATGAGGTTTTCTAATGGGCAAATAAAGAAATGCTTTGAAAGGAGAAGGTCTCTTTCAAGGTGTATTGGCCCACCTTGACGTTACCAGCCCCTTGATGTTCAGTTTCTTCGAGTCTGCAGCTGTTATGTTTTGCTCAGATGGCCCTTGCAAGAAGAAAGCTCCTACTTAGACTGGCGAACGGCTTCATTCTGAAATTGCAAAAGACTGAAGATGCTTTTATTTGCAGCCTCCAGACACTAGCTGGTGGGAGGTGACATCTGTGGTATCTTCAAGCAGATGTTGGAGAACCAAATCACACCAAGTCCCCTGGCCATTTGCCTCATTGGCTGAGGGTCTATCAGGATAGATTTGATATGTGATACACTCTGTGAACCTTTATTGAGCTATGATACTAGTTAATTAAAATGTCTGAAATGAGCTGTGTCATTTGCACTGGGCTCCAGTGGGGGCTTTGTTCATTGTTGAGGAGTCCATGTTACAACCTTAGTACCTCATTTATCTGTATCATTGAGAAATCTTTCCACCTAAGTGGCTGCTGATAATAGCACCGTGTTGCATGTCAAGGAACTCAACAAATGTTTGTTGAATATGGTTGAATGAACTAAATGAAACATCCTTTCAAACGCCAATCCATTTAAAGAAGTAGTAAGCAAATGAAGGGAAAATCAGAGGGGGAGACGAACCATGAGAGACTATGGACTCTGAGAAACAAACTGAGGGTTCTAGTCGGGAGGGTGTTGGAGAATGGGTTAGCCTGGTGATGGGCATTAAAGAGGGCACGTTCTGCATGGAGCACTGGGTGTTATGCACAAACAATGAATCATGGAACACTACATCAAAAACTAATGATGTAATGTATGGTGATTAACACAACAATAAAAAATTTTTTAAGAAGACAAAAAAAAAAAAGAAATAGTAAGCATTTGATTGATGTCTTCTTCAAGTAAATTCTATACATTCTTGCCTCTGGGACACAGTGCGCTGAGTGTGGACTGGACTTCATCATAATACATTTAGGCCATCATTTTGTTAAGGAAAAAACATGAGCTTTGGTATCAGGCTGACCAGACTGGAAATCCGAAGGCTCCCATTTTCTAGTTGCAGAACTTGATCAGATTTTTTTATCTCGATGGTTGGCTTCTTCATCTGTCAGGTGGAGGGTGGTGCCTGAGCTGATGGCATGGCTAGTACATTAAATTAATTAATGTAAATTAAGGGCCTAACTAGGTGGCCAGCACATTCTCCAACCTTTTGGTACTTATCGCGAGGGACCAGTGCAGCAGCTTCAGCATCTCCTGGGAGCTGGCTGGGAATGCAGAATCACATCCTACCCAGACCACTGACTCAGCTGCTGCCTGCTAACAGGCTCCCCAGGTGATTCCCCAGCACACTGAAGTTTGAGAAATACTGGCCCAGAGCTCCCCTTTTCTCTCCTGTTTGGGAGAAAAAGCAATTAACCAGCTTTAGGTAGTCAAGGCCTTTGGCTTTCTGGAAGGGTGCTGGGTCCTCAGCATCATGAGAGTAACCTAAGGAAGGAACATGGAAACTTCTTTCTGATTCTTCTCCACAGAGGTGGGTTAATGTGAGATAGCCATGTACTGTTCATTTCTCAGCCGTACACAAGCAGATGTAGAATCATCTTTTGAGGGATGTACAGACAAGGGGGGCCCCCTTCCCCCAGGAGAGCTGGGCTCCCGCCAGTGCCCCATGCACCGCGTGCTCCTGGGAATGATTCTGGGTCATCCGGCTGTGATGGGGCCATAGAGCACCACTGTCTGGGCTACAGTATCCGGCCTGTGCGAGTCCTGACCCTGCACAGCAGGGAGTCCAGCAGGTCCTGAGGGCCTGAAGCGGAGCTGGGTGCAATGTCAGAGGTAGCCCCTGGAGATGGGCCTGACCTTGCTGGTGCCTGACGGAGCTGGACTTTACCTGGACACCTGACAGCCAGCCACTGATGATGCAGTTTCTTGAACGGATGGACCCTTGTTTTCATATTGCCCCTTCTAACGTCTTTCACTGTATTCTAAACTCTTGCTTCTCAGAGTGTGGTCCAACAATAGAAGAGGCATTGGCGTGCCTGGGAGCTTGTTGGCCACCCAGAAGCTCAGGTCCAGCTAGACCCACTGAATCTGAATGTGAATTTCAAACATTCCCAGAGGATTCATGTGCATAGTAGAGTTTGACAAGTGCCAGGCTAGTGTATGCTCAGTAAGTACTAATTCTCTCTTCCTTTGTTAAACATTGTGTATAAAATAAAAATCAATAAGTCTCCCCATGAGAGCTTGAGAAATGAGGAGCAAGATGTCAGAGCAGAAATTTTATGGAAACTATCTCTTCCCTCTCCAGTGCAGGCCAGTTCTCTGGAAGGTTGGGGCCGCTCCACGACTGCCTTGTGGCTACCTGGGGAGGGACCTTACTGCTCCCGGCAGTGTTCTTCCTTGTGGGTGTCTGCAGCCTGGGCGGCAGACAGCCATGCTCTGTGTTGCAATCGTTCGGGCGGCAAGAATATAAACAGAGGGCGATGCTGCTTTCAGCTTTGTTACGTGACTTCGCTTGGGAGTCATATTTTCCAGATGTTGTGTATCGACATGCTCCCCGCTTCTTGCACTACCTGTGTCTTTAGCCATGTTCAGCTTTTCTGGGGAAAGGTCAAAGACAAGCTCCTAGGACAGCCGGTGCTTTAAATCTTCTGGGAAAATGCGTTTTTTGAGCTCATTCTAGGTTGTGTTTATTTGCTTTCCTGGAGTCTCTCTGAAAAAAAATTTTTCTCTCTCTCTAATCTTCCTTCCTTCCTCCCTCCCTTCCTCTCTCCCTTCCTCCCTCCCTTCCTCTCTCCCTTCCTCCCTCCCTTCCTCTCTCCCTTCCTCCCTCCCTTCTTTCTTTCCTTCCTTCCTGAAGAAGCACAGTTTGGGGCCATTGGAGCCTTGCTTTCCATTGCTCCCGTGTGTGTGGGCATGAACCTAAACCCACGTTCAGGGGCCTAGGGCTGGGAGAGAACCCCAGACTTTCAACGGGCTGTTTTGGGACAACGGGGTCCAGTGGTAGTTTGTTACCATGTGATGAATCATTCTGGGGCCGCACACAGGAAATCAGGATGAGGTGATAACAAAGACAGACCCACCCTCTCTGAGCTTTCTTGCTGGTCCAGGCACTCCCCTGGTGGCTAGGAGGCTTGGAGATAGACAAGACATGGTTTCAGCCCTCAGGAATCCCATGCTGAAGGTAGGGGGAGAGAAATCCAGCTACTTCCATACAGAGTGATAAACACTGCACTAAAGGTGTGCACGTTGGGCTGGGTGGGGGCCCAGAAGAGGGTGAGATGGATAGGAGGGTGCTGGTAAGGAAAGCCTTCCAAGAGGAGGCAGTGTTTGAGTTGACAAGTACCTCCAAAGGAAAATGATTGGGTTGTGTCCCCCCCCCACCCCGTCCCTAGGAGGATGATGGTACTCGTTTGGGAAGGGGGGCTGACAAGACCAGGACAGCCTATTGTACTTTAGCAGCAACACACAACGCCTTTCTTTCCACTGTGGTCAGCACAGAATTCATTTTGCCGCACTCACTTCCCATGCTCATTAGAATACATCTCTCGAAAGGATTGCACAAAAGAAATACGGCTGCAGTTGCCTGATATAATCCTTGGCCCATCTGAGAACATCGCCGCCTGTGCTCTGTTTGTTACATGGGGACTTTTCCCTATGAATTCTCTCCCTTTCATCTGCTCTGAGCAATGAGTAATTTTGCACCCATTTCCTGCTCTCATGCTAATTCATGTTCCAAACACTAGAATAGCAAATGGAAGGGAGCCTATAATATAAGAACAATAAAGTCAGGGGTAGCTGGAAGGAAAATTGGATGTGAAAATTGCCATGTGAACCAAAATGGCATTTGATTAATTTATGAAGGTGACGAGTTTATTTTTAAGTGTCAGTGGATGTCCCTCAGGTCAGAGTATTGGAAGAGTTCTTTAGGAGTGGAAGACACGGGCTCTGTTTTCCCCTCAGTGAAGGGCTTCCTTCTTGCTTCTAAGAAATGTGTCTGTAATGTCAGCAGGCTGCCCAACGTGTGGACAGGAATAGGGGAAGACATTCTGTGAATCTGCCCAAAGCTCCGGTAATATAGAAGCTTAGAACAGCTAAAGTGTATATAGCTTTTATATTGATGTCTTTGACTTTTTAAAATTACAACTCATCTAAGAATACATACTTAGCTTAGATAATCCAAATTGTGTATACTGAACTATATAGAGAAAAAGTTAAAATCCTTCTTTACCCACACCTTGCCTCTCCCAAATCTGTGTTCTGGAAAGATAGCCATTGCAAACAGGGTGGTTGGGAGGGCAGGATTCCTCATGACCTCCGTTTATTCACTCACAAGTGTGCATATATAGATTATTATAACCTAAGTGGTTAATATCCAAAATATATAAAGAACTCAGCACCAAAAAGCAAAACCCACAGATAATCTAATTAAAAATGAGCAGAGGACCTCAGTAGACATTTTTCCAAAGAACACATACAGATGGCCAACAGACACGTGGAAAGATGCTCAACATCATTAATCATCAGGGAGATGCAAATCAAAACCACAATGAGAGATCACTTCACACCTGTCAGAATGGTTAAAATCAAAAACACAACAAATAGGTTCTGGTCCAAATTGGTGACGTGGGAGGACCCTGAACACACTGCCTCCATGGAACACACCAAATTAAGCCTAGCTGTAGGACAGTTCCTTCTAAAGTAGAACTGAGGGCCGAATCAACAGTGTCTGCACAACAAATGACAGAGAACAGCAAAAGAGAAGAGCAAGAGAGACAGCAGACCTGGATGCCTGCTACATGGAAAGCCCCAGGACCCCCAGCCCACACCAGCTTACAGCGCCAGCCAGCCAGCAGAAGTCAGCAGGCACACACCGTGTGCATAGCGGTTGACCATACACAAGACCATTCCTTTAAGTTTAGAAGTAGCTGGTCCACCTAAACCATAGAAACAGACACAGAAAGCCAAGCAAAATGGGGAGACAGAGGAGTATGCTCCAAGAGAAAGAAGAAGAACACTCAGAAAAAGAACTAAATAAAATGGACATAAACAGTATACCCAATAAAGAATTTAAAGTAATGATTGTAAAAATGCTCAGTGGACTGGAAATAAGACTGGAAAACCACAAGCAATAAGAAGTGTTGGTGAGGATGCGGAGAAAGGGGAGCCCTCATGCGCTGTTGGTGGGGTTGCAGACTGGTGCAGCCCCTGTGGAAAACAGTATGGAGGTTCCTCAAAAAATTGAAAGTAGAACTGCACTGTGATCCAGTACTCTTGGGTATTTACCTGAAGAAAATGAAAGCACTGATTCAGAAAGATACATGTACCCTTATGTTTACTGCTGTAGTATTTACACTAGCCAAGATATGGAAGCAACCCAAGTGCCCCTCTAAAGATGAATAGATTAATGGCTGAAAGAGAGATTTTGATGGATAGATAGATCTATAGATAGATATAGGTATAGATATAATGGAATATTATTCAGCCATAAAGAAGAATGAAATCTTGCTGTTTGCACCAACATGGATGAATTTAGAAGGATGGATACGCTAAGTAAAATAAGTCAGAGAAAGACAAATACCATGAGATTTCCCTCATTTGTGGAATTTAAGAAACGTAAGAAAGAAAAGAAAGAAAAAGAAAGAAAAAAAAGAGAAAGAAAAAAGACAAACCAAGAAACAGACTCTTAAATACAGAGAACAAACTCACTTTGGGTGGTTGTCAGAGGGAAGGTGGGGGGGGGGTGAAATCGATGAAGGGGATCAGGAACACACTTACCTTGATGAGCACTAAGAAATATATAGAATTGTTGAATCATTATATTGTACACCTGAAACTAATATAACAATGTGTTAATTATACTTTGGTTTAAAATAAAAAAAACCACACACAAAGATACAACTTACACCTTATTTTGCTATTTACACCATATTTTGCTACTTGCTAAACTATTGCCTGTGATGTTTTTGTTTTGTGCACATCTTTTTGTCTAGATTTTTTGGGGGGAGGGGGTGGAGGGGCAGAGAGAGAGGGAGAGAGAAAATCCTCCAGCAGACTCCACATCCAGCGTGGACTCTGATGCGGGGCTCAATCCCAGACCCTGAGATGGTGACCTGAGCTGAAATCAAGAGTTGGACGCTTAACTGACTGAGTCCCCCAGGCACCTTTTTTTGTCTAGATGTTATGTGGACACGTGTGATGGGGAAGACAAGTTTTATTTCAGCACTTGAGTGAGCGAGGGAGTTGCTGCGTGCTCATGCTGTCACCCAGGGTCTTGGAGCTCCATTGGCCAGTTGCGGTTATGCCATAGCAGTGGGGGTGTTGGCGCTCGGGGTGACTTCCCGGCGTCCCCATGAGTTGGCACAGCCTGGCCATGCAGGTTTCCCTCGGACACCTGGCAGCCACCTGCCAGGTTTCCCCAGGACTTTATCAAACTGCAGTGTCAGGACAGACACACTGAGGGCAGGCCGCTATATTCTCTGGTGTTTTCACTTAGCTCTCCCTTTCTCTTTGCTTTCTTTATTCCTGCTCCGTGGTCCCCTGGCAGGAGACAAAGTGAAACAGAGGGTGTTTCAGATGCTAGTCCTCCACTCGGAGGTGGAACGAAGTCAGAGCCTCCCAAGGAAGAGCAGGGAGCGGCTGGTTCTTCGCCGGGTGCCCTGCGCTCTGCACCTGCCTCACACTGCATGGGCCCAGCAACCTGAGCCAATCTGGAACCTAGCCCTGTTCTGGGCCATGTTCAACTCCAGCGCCCCCACTTGCCTCTCTGAGGCCTTTCTTTTCTTAGTTGACCTGGCAAATCAGATTTTAACTAAGAATCTTAGGCTTTAAGTCTACTGTGGCTGCTCATTCTAGGTGGACACATGGCAGCTTCTGTTTTCAGAGTAGGCCCTGAGGATTCCTGTGATTATCAGGCAAGGTTCTCTTGTGCTCTAACCCTGTCTTCTTCCACCTTTTTGAGGCTGGTGACAGGGAAGTGTCTTGAAGACTAATTTAATCCCCTTGGGGCTTTAGAAACTTGCACAGCCTGCCCAACCCCCACCCCTCAGTAGGAGATTATACATTTTAAAGGGTAGGCAGAGGGACAGGGCAATGCTGGACACCTGGGATGACTTGCAGAATTTCAAATATGGGGGTGCAGAAAGGAGATTCTTCTGTGAGCATTTCCTGAAATAGCTTATGGTCTAACCATTCTGATAATTGATCCAGCTCACATTTGTGGATCTGGGGACTGTGGATGGATGGCAAAAGCTTTTGACTTGAAGATTCTCTGCCCCCAAGTTTTTCTCTGCTTTTATTGCAGGGTCAGAGGGCTGTAGACAGGATCCTTCCAGGGGCAGAATTTCCCAAGGAAGGTTGGAGTAAAGCTGTTTCCTGGTCCTGTTCTAAACCATCTTTCCTGGTGTTCTGGACACTTGTGTGTTCTCACTCAAGAGTGAGGGTTTTTCTTATCTGCAGGGTGCAGGGAGCTGCAATGGAAGGGTCTTGGCTGTGCAGGCAGCCACACTGGCATGCTGCCCATCCTCACGGTCTTCCAGAAAAAGAGTCAGCTAAGGCTTAAAATAACACACCTTGGCATTTGCCAGCCCATGGCCTGCCATTGTGTCTGGATGTGGGCAGGAGGCCTGATGTTTCAAATGTGTGATTTACGCGGGGTGTCTGCAGTGCACAGAATTACCCAGAATTCGCAGTATCACCCTGTTGTCTGAAAACAGTCACGGCGTGTTTGGGTGTTTGGTCAAAGGCTACACATAAAAAGTACTGAAGGAGAAATTTGCTTTGATTTTGTGGGTCATGGGGCTAGTGTGCTTGCAATTAAGTTGCTTGCTTTCTGAAGCACCCACATTCTGTCCCAGCACAAGGAGGTCATCTATTTTGTTTTCGTCTTCCTGAAAAGAACAGGTCCTTTGTGTTGCTGTACTCACCCTCTCACCCTCACACCCATATCTGTTTCTAGCACTTTCACGCATGATAGGTCAGCTTCCTGTGTGCTGAGTAGACCTGTTTTTCCCTCTTTCCTACCAGACTAGGAATGTTTTAAATGAGGAATGGAAAGGAAGCTCTGGCGGAAGCCTGGCAGCATCCCCAGTGTGGGTTTTCCAAGAGCATGATCCTTCTAAGAGCAGTCATCAGGCTGGGCGTCAGAGACTCCCACTCAGGTGCAAAGTAGGAAGGGTTCATTGAGGGATTTTTCCATTAGGCACCAGATGGGAATGAAATGGAATGTTCTGGAAAGTGGTGGAGTCATGGTCCCACCTTAAGTAGGTTGAGTGGCTGGGGGCAGATCCTTTATCTTGCAGGGCTGAGGCTTCTCCTTCCTCCTGTCATGGCGATTTTGTGGGATGGTGTACCATGCTGGAGATTCTACCAAGAACACACATGCTGGTGATTTTTATGACCTGTGTGGATCCAGTGGCTCTGCAGGTTGGAGGGTCTCTACTGTCTTACAATTCTGAGAGTTATAACACCATAATCAGAATTCATGTTCTTTTATTCAGTCATGCACGTAAATGCTTGGGAAGTGCTAGCGTAAGGGGCATTTGCAAAGATGAGGCCCCAGGTCCAGCCTCCATGTACTTGCTGTGAGGCTGGAGAGAGAGAGAAGAAGAGAGGCAGAGAATGCAAGCGAAAGAGGGATGAGATGAAGCCGCAGACACAACCAGAGGAGGTAAGCTGGTCTTCAGGGTTTATACAAACAGCCAAGGAAGGGAGTTGGCCTGCAGCCACCAAACATCAGTGTTTGTGCCTCATGCAAGCAAGTGTGGTGGTCCATTTGACAAGACAGGGTTTCCCTGTTTAATCTGAGCTATGGTTCATAAATCAGTCAAATAAAAAAATTCAATCTTGAAAACGTCTAGCTGTTCAAAAACTGTGGAATTAAGTTATGCCAATCGGGCCCATAAATCAGCCGGAAGCTAAGTCATTCTGATTCCTCTGGACAGCAGCAGAGGAGGGTCGAGGCCAGGTTGGCTGGGGGGTGGGGAGGGGATATGGTGGGGAGGTCACCTGACCTGAGGTGGGCCTCACAGAGGAGGCAGTGGGAACCACCTCAAGGTCTTTGCCGAGGAGGGGGACGTTAGGTGCTCCCACCTCTCTTAGCAGAATTTTAAAATGTGGAGACCCCTTGATTTCCAAGTGATGAGTGAGTGTGGCTGCCCCCCCTTCATGGGTACTGGGATCATCTTGTTTCTGTTTCTCCTCAGTCACCAAGTGATGCTTTCATGTCTACTCTGCTTCCCACGATGATTCTTCTGTGACCTGCTGTATTTACAGAAAAGAGGCAAAAGGGAAAAAAGCACTTGAGGGCGGAGAAGCCACGCAAGGCCTGTGGACCACTGCCCCTCACTCTTGTGGTGTCAAATGGTAAAATCGATTCGGATCCCCAGCCACACCTCCGACTTCCCTCGAGCACCTCTCTGTAGGAAGCTGATAGGACGGAGCCCCAGGGGAACTGCCTTTCCCCACTGAGTTTCTGTGACAGGGACATGGCTCCTTTGGGGATCCCTTTTGTTCTCCACATGCTCTCCTCTTCTTGTCCAGGAAAGAGAATTGCTTTTCTGGCTGAATGGTCATGCCTTGTGTTATGGGGCCCCTCCCTTCTGAGGAGCACAAAGCCTTTTACATGTGGGTGGCCTCAGGCCCCCAAGGTGGTGCCGCAGCAGATGGTTTGGGCTCTTTGAAGAAGCAGGTGTTGCCTGCACCCCGCTCACGCCTCTTCTGCTCTTCCACTCAGTGCACACTGGCCAAATTTCCCCTGCTGCCTCCTGCATTCCTTTGCTGAGAGGCTGTCCCTTGTGTCAGAGTTCATTTTGCTCCCCGAGTGGTAGGCTGGGAGGTCAAGGAGCCAGTGACCCCTGGAATCAGCCCTCACCCAGGGACCGTCGGGAGCTGGTGCATCGCCCCTCTGGTGGGATGCCCATAGTGGGCACCTCCTTGATGACACAAGCTCTATTGGCTGCCCTCCCACTATGTCTCAACTTCCCATTCATTACTTGTACCAAATATCTTTTTTTCTGAGTGTCTGTTCTGTGGAATCTTAAACCAAGACATTTGCTGACCTCCTTTTGTGCAGGCAGGTGATGGTGGACACAGGGAAGAAGTGATTAGCTGTGGTGAGCGTCAGAGATGCCCAGAGCAAGGCCTGGGCCAGGGGGTGGGGGGGGAGGACCCCACTGGCACCTCTGCCTGGGGAGGCCATGTTGTTTCTTCACCCCTGGTATCGATGTGCATGACTTTTCCGGGAAAGCCAAGTTAGCTCCCCCGAGCCCATTTCTTGAGCTTAGCTACTGTTAGTACGAGACATGAAATCAAGAGTGGGAGACACGGGGTGTGCTTTTCCAGGTGATATTTTAACAACTGGTACGTCCATCCATACTGGTATACACCAGCTGGCCTGTGCCTGTTTGACGGTGGGGCTGGGCGCCACTCACACCTAAGGAAGTTGGTGCATGGGGCCTGCCAAGACAGCAGCACCTCCTGAACTCTGGGGCTTTGGGTGGGGAGGGAATCCCAGAGCTCCCTCCTGCAGACTCCCAGGGGGAGTTGTCCTGGGCCTGCCTTGTGCCTGGGCAGCTGGAGGCATGGATTGGGAAGCCAGGTCCACCCAGCTTGCTCACCTATAATTTCATTTGCTTAAATCTGCTGGCATGTCCAGGCTGCACCTGGAGCCAAATGTGTTTAAATAAAAGCTGGGCCAGAGAAGCACCAATGCCTGTGTTCTGTGCTCAGCCGTCCCTTGGCTTTGTTTGCTGTTGGGCACCGAATGCTCAGGCTTGTCGTTTGGAGAGGCAGCGCATGTGTGGGTCTTTTTTGTTTCAATCAAAATATGGTGATTTACTAACATTATAAAGGTCGCGCTATGAAATTAACATGAGGGGATGCCCGAGTGGAACTTTAAAAGATGATTTCCACCTCATTTAAGAGATTGTTGCCAAATTGCTGTTCCGGAGCAATTGGGTTTGGACATCTGCTCATGTCTCTGGGAGGGATGTTGTCCCTTGTTTGGTTCATGCTGTGGTCATTCTGCCTTGAGTGAGCTGATCCTGCTGACGCTGTGCACTTCTGGCTCTGTGTCAACATCCTATGGAGGGAGCATTACATGTGCATGCTCTCTCTATCCTTATATGCACATCCCCAGGCATGTGCATTTCCTGTGTGTGTTTTTCTGCATCACCAACCCATTCTCCAAGTCTGAGTGGACACTTGTGTGTCCTACGTATTTCATTTGATTCTGACACGGTCCGGGCATAGTGTTAGATCCTCCAGGCTGAGGGCTCAGCCCCACAAGGCTGTCCCCACTTTAGATGCTTGTTGCAGGTCCAGGTTGTCACTGGGCTTCTGACCGACTGGCTATAAATCAGAGGTTCCCACAACCCTCTTCCTGGGTTTGATTAATTTAATTAATAAATTTCAACTAGAATTTAATAGAACTCGGAAAAATGTTTACTTATGTTTACTGGTTTATTATAAAGGACATTCTGTATGGCAATTATATCTTAATGCAAAAATTAAAAAAAGGTATTAGAAAGAGTAAAGTTACAGACAGGTGAGGAGGTATGTAGGGCAAGGGCCAGAAGGGTCTTGTGTGCAGGAGCTTCTGTCCCCATGGAAATGGGATGTGCCACCCTCCCAGAACATGACTGTGTCCACCAACCTGGGAGCTCACCAACTGTTGCTGTTCAAGACTTTTGTTAGGGTTCCCTCTGCAGCCCCTGCCTTCCCTTTCCCAGAGGTTTGTGGGTGGGGTTAAACAGGTGAACACTAATCACTTGGTCTTTCTGGTGACCACCCCCATCCCAAGGCTCTCTAGGGGCCCCACCTTGAGCTATCTCATTAGCATATACTCCCGTGTGTTCAAAAGGGGCTTCTTAAGAGTGACAAAAGACATTGCTGTCATTCAGGAAAGTCCAAGAGTTTTAGGAGTTTTATGCCAGGAACCAGGGACAAAGACTAAATATATTACATTGGACATATTATTACTTATATACATACACACATACACACACACACGTGTGAAACTTGTTTCTTGTTTTGGCAAAATCACTTGGAAGTTAAGTTGCAGGCATACATCAAAACCCTGTGTCTCTAAATACTTGGGACCGATCTCCTAAGAATAAGGGCACTGCATTCCCACCCATGAACACAGTTCCACTTAAGAAATGGAACAGTCACGTCGGAAGCTTTTGGAAAACAGTACAAATGAAGTTTTGATCGAATTAAGACATGAGTATCAGAAGCATGCAAAATTATTAGTAATGTATTGAACACACATTTACCAAGTCACTGGTATGCCCTGATGGCTAGGCGTAGGACCAAGGAAGCCAAGGGCAAAAGAAAGACTGAATTGGTGAATATACTGGAAATATGTGAAAAGGGCAAAAAAGGAAATTTGAAGAAGCTCAGGCTAAAGGATTTCAGTCTTAGAAAAGGAAAAGCTGCTTCTACTTCCCAGGTCATCAAGACAGATCATCTTTTTTTTTTTTTTTTAATTTTACTTATTTATTTGACAGAGAGAGAGACAGAAAGAGCAGGAACACAAGCAGTGGAGTGGGAGAGGGAGAAGTGGGCTTCCCGCCAAGCAAGGAGCCCGATGCGGGGTTCGATCCCAGGACCCTGGGATCATGACCTGAGCTGAAGGCAGACGCTTAACGACTGAGCCACCAAGGCACCTCAAAGACAGATCATCTTAAAGAGTGAGATGGTCTTATTCCGTGGGTCTCTAAGACATGTGCTACATTTAAATGTGTTTAAAATAACTAAAAGTGTATGTATACTTTTGTATATGGAACATCTCTTTTGCTTTTTTTTTTCTTTTCCTGCCGTTGACATTTTGATGAACTCAGGCCTGTCAGCTTGTAGAGCGCCCCGCACTCTGACTTTGTCCCATTGTCTAGCCCTGGGTAGATGCAGGATGAACATTTTTGGTAAGAATTCTCTGTATATGGGGTATGGTGTCCTTCTCAGTGTATCACATCGGGAGGCACATGAGTGCCAGTGTGTTCTATAATTCCTTTGACCTGTTGGTTACGGTATAGCCACCGGACTGATGCTTTGTACCTGTGTGACTATCCCGCTTCCCAACAGGCTTTTGCCCTGTGTGGCTTTAGCGCCTGGAGATCATCCTTCCCTAGATCCGTTTGCAAAATGGTGATTTTCCTATTTAATCTCTTTTACATTAGCTGGCATTCCTCTCTAAAAAAAGAGTGCTTCTGCCCCATTTAGTATCACTAGGGATTCTTTTTTTGTCTATTCATCATCATTTTTTTTTAATGCTCAAATTGTCCTAATTTTGGCCACGAAAGCCCATTCACGCCGACATGCTCCCTAATGACTTGCCGGACTCAGCTTGCCTTGTTCTTCCCTGCAGGGTATTTCAGACTTTCAAACACATGGGGCTTTCTCTCTCTCTAGCCTGCACCTAGTTCTTCTGTGAAATCCAGTTAGACTATCACAGTTTTCTGGCGACTATGGAGCATTGGTCTTAAAAATCTGGCCCTCCTTCATGTCCACGCGGCACACACAGGAGGCGCCTCCCCCTGCTGGACCTGGGCCCGGCAGCCGTGAGCTCCTGGAAGTCAGCAGACCCACGTGGAGCTCTTCTCTGAGCTTGTCCGGATTAATTCACATTGTCAGCTAGAGCTGATGAACTGACAGTGAGACACAAAACATGGGGACATAAAGGAACCTATTTTGGGTGAACGACATTTTCCTTTGGGGAGAAATATAATCTTTATTCTTCAGGTTTATAAAAGTTTGAGAAAGGCATTGTAAACAGAATGACCTAGACCAAAGTGTGACTGCAGATGTGCTAACTGGTGGTCGAAGTGTAAGCAGTTTCATCTAGGGTAGTTGTTTCTGGCAAAGTTGATCACTTCTTTTACATTTGAGACTTTCTTTGGTCAGTGCACCTCCAGAAGGAATGGGATCAGGCCCTGTGGCGTCCGTAGGACCAGACCTGCGCATTGAGGTGACCACACACCACGAGGCCAACAGCGTTGTCAGCCTGCCCTTTGGAATGCCTTCTCCGTCTGCTCCTTCACTGTGAATCCCACCCACATCCAGTGGGTTCACAGGAGGTTAATATGGAGGTTGAGGCCTTAAGGGGGGCTTTTGCTACCATTTACACATTTTCTGCATCCTTCTGCCAGAAAGGTGCTGGAAACCACACTTACCTGCGTGAGAAACTAAAAGCTTGTGCCTCATTTGCCAAGATGGCAGAAGGATTGGCTTTAACTAGAAAATTGTTTCTTTTCCCTGCTCAGTTTGAAGCACTATTTTTTTTTCTTTTTTTCCCTTTTATTATGTTATGTTAATCACCATGCATTACACCATTAGTTTCTGATGTAGTGTTCCATGATTCATTGTTTGCATATAACACGCAGTGCTTCATTCAGTACGTGTCCTCTTTAATACCTATCACCAGGCTAACACATCCCCCCACCCCCCTCCCCTCTAGAACCCTCAGTTTGTTTCTCAGAGTCCATAGTCTCTCATGGTTCGTCTCCCCCTCCGATTTCCCCCCCTTCATTTTTCCTTTCCTGCTATCTTCTTCTTCTTTTTTTTTTTTTAACATATAATGTATTATTTGTTTCAGAGGTACAGATCTGAGATTCAACAGTCTTGC
>NC_138378.1:38831385-38854923 GCF_054177405.1 Leptonychotes weddellii
GTCGTTGCAAATGGCAAGATCTCATTCCTTTTGATGGCTGCATAATATTCCATTGTATATATAGACCACATACTCTTTATCCATTCATCTGTTGATGGACATCTTGGCTCTTTCCACAGTTTGGCTATTGTGGACATTGCTGCTATAAACATCGGGGTGCACGTACCCCTTCGGATCCCTACATTTGTATCTTTGGGGTAAATACCCAGTAGTGAAGCACTATTTTTTAATCACTTTGCAGACCATTTAATTGATGTTACTGTTATTAACACCATCACGAGCATTTCAAACCAGTCTAACTGAATTAAGAATATTTGCTTTCTAGTATGTCACAGACAAGATGAATATCTGCCTCACAGGGTGGCTGAGAGGCAGGTGAGATCAGGCCCAGAAAGTTCCTAGTGCAACAACACCTGGTACAGGATAAGAGCTCAGAAAACATCGGTTTTGATTACGGAACATATTTGGTCGCTCTGATGATCTGGCCTTGGAACACTGCAGAATAATTCCACTTACTTCAGTCATTGGAAATCTCCTGGCTGTCTGCTATAATGGATAAGTTACAAGTGGGTGTCAGAGAGCACATGGGACTGGCCTTTCTCCTCATAGAGGAGGGCAAGTTCGCCAGAATGCTGCTTTCCTTGCTGTGAAAGCTGCACTCGGATCAATTCGAAACCGTTTCTAGTTTTAATGTTTTTCTTGCGTACTGATCGTATCTGCAGCGAGATTGGGCTGCAAACATATTATCAGTTATAAACCCTTTGACGGTGACCGGGGAGCATTTTCACCGCTCTAATTGAGGAGTAGGAAGTTCTGGTTTTAAGAACGCGGCTCTCTCTGATTCACACCGAGAGGTGTTACAATCCCACAAGTCCGCAGTCCTCCCACTCACAGGGCTCTGTGGTGGCAGCTATGCTGGTTATCACCCTTTCCTGACTGCACACCAGGATGGTTTGACATCTTTACTCATCCGTATGATCAGAGAAAATCAAGTTGTTGGCTCTTAATGAGATGCCTTTAGGCTGCGTCTATAGAATGCCAATTATGCAGCTGGAAATGGGGGGGGAGGGAAGGTCAATTATCTTATTTTTCCCCAAGACTTTAATGAAATCTGATACTTGCATTAATATTGTGACACATGCTGTCCTGGGGAACATCTCAGGCTTTTGTTTGGTGACTTAATCCTCCCGGTATGTTCACTTTTCAATCTTCACCCAGGCAGCTGACATTCCAGAAGCACAGCTTTTCTCTGTTGTGACAGCTCCTGGAGGTGAATGGAAGGTGGGGCTTTTTTTTTTCCCCTTGAGATGACACCTTCTCATTCTTACTCCTACTCATTATTCTCTTGCATTCCTGAAATAGCTTAGGTGGCCTTTAGGTCAAAGTGGCATTCCCACCCCCCCACCCCCAGAAAAGAGAGAAGGAGCCCAGACCGAGCCCTGAGCACTGACCTGGGTGGATGGCCCCTGCCCATTTGCAGAGTTGGTGGCCAGTCCATGAACCCTGCTCCTTCCTCACCACTGCATGGGAGACAAGGCATGGTTGCCAGGGCTGTAGGGCTGTATTTCCCTCAGAATGTGGTATTCCTCTTGGAACATGCATTCTTCCTTCAGCCAGAGTTTGGGAAACAACATATGGTATGCTCCAAAGAGGTGACTGGGGGGTAGTTTCAAAAGGGATGTATTTTTACCAAGAAGTGAGCAGGATGGGGAACCAAGAAGAGATGCTAAAGCTTTCAGAGAGTAGCCGTGGCAAGGGGCCATCACCACCCCTCTGCCTAAGAGAGCAAGGAGGGGCAGGGACACCCCAACACTGAGCTGTGGGCTATGGAGGGGGGACTTGGTGGAAGCTCTGGGCCAGGAGAGAATGAGGGGGAAATAAGTGTCATGGTCTCTCAACCTTTAATCTCCTGCCATTGGCCAAATCCACCAGGAAGCCAAAGGCCAAGGGAGCTGGATCTGGCCTTTTAAGGCATACAGCAAGAGTGGGGTGCCTGTGGGTTGTGGGTCAGGAGGAACGGAGGGAGAATTGCCAGCACATTCAGTTTTCCTTTTTTTAACACAGAACAAAGCTTGTTTCCTTTGTTTTACAGAAATGGATACTTTGGAAGCCCAGGAAAAATAAATGCTGCCAATAATTAGGTACTGTTTAGAGACTCATTAGAACCAGACTTTGCACCAGGAGAGAGATGTGGCCTGACCATTTACTGTTCCCTACATTTATTTTGATTAACATTTCTTTATTTCTATTTTTAAAATATCCTATTAATATATAACTATACCCAGTATTGGATCATTTTGTTCTGTTATGATTCACACAATGGGAAGAGGATTTCTTTTCTTTTTTAGAGAGAGAAGGGGAGTGGGGAGGGGGGAGGGCCAGAAGGAGAAGGAGAGAGAGAATCTTAAGCAGGTTCCACACATGCCCAGCATGGAGCCCGACGCGGGGCTTGATCTCATGACCCTGAGATCGTGACCTGAGCCGAAATCAAGAGTCAGACACTGAACTGACTGAGTCACCCAGGCATCCTGGGAAAAGAATTTCTAAAGGCTTTTCCTCTCATGATTGCTGGAGTGGTAGATTAAGGGAAATACCTTGAGTTTTTTCAGCTTTTGAGAAGGTCATTGTTGACTCCCTGCGTCTTCCCATTTCGTGGCTGGGCTGGAGAGGGGCAGAGCAGCACATAACTACAGTTGCTTTGTTGCTGAAAGGCACAGCACATTGGTCACCAAGAGAAAGACCTTCTTTCATTTACCATGCACAAACCCCCCGGCTATAGCTGTCAGTGAATGGAACGTATGAGATGACATGGGTGTGCAGTCACGAGATTTGTTACCTGCACAGACTTCTGCAGAATGAAGAAGAGAAACCTGTGTGTGCCATACCCAGATGCTGCTCAGAGTCTCAGTGTGAAACCTGATGTCCTCCAAACTCAGACTTCAGTGGAGCCTTCCACACTGTGCTCCCAAGTGGAACTTGCTTCAAGACATGCTGTTCTGTCCTTGCTAACTATTTTACTCCACTTATATATGGTCTTTGTGGTCATAATAGCATTAGGATTGTACTGATTTGAACTTGTCGGCTCCCTGGCCTCAGGACACTCTGCATTCTTGGCTCACCATACTTTAATGGTTTAAATGTGTATTCCTTATTTTGTCCACTTTTCTACAAGATTCTGTAGAGACCTGTTCATTCAGTATATATTGGGCACCCACTCTACGTCACCCACTATGTGTTCTGGGACATGAGGACAAGGAACGAAAAAGCCCAAATTCCTATCCTCATGGAGCTTGCATCCAGGCTGGGGGAGGGTGTGGTCAAGACAAACAGCAGATAAACACAAGTAAATATCAAGTTTGCTAGAAAGTGATAGATGGTGTGAAAAAAGTGAACAAGATAAAGAGGTACCAGGGTGGTTTGCAAATTTAAATCAAGGTAGAAATCTTTGAGAAGGTGGTATTTTAATCACCTCTGAAGGAAGTGCAGGTGGGAGCCATGGAGATAGCTAAGGGTGAGCAGTGCAGGCAGAGGGACAGCAAACACAAAGACCCTGAGGTGGAAGCATGCTGGATGTGTGCACGGAATGGTGCAGAGTCAAGGTGGCTAGAGCAGACTGAGGGAGGAGGAGAGGAGCAGGAGGGAGGTCAGAGGGGGGAGGCAGAACCAGATCACTTAGGGCCTTGGAGACCAGTGGAGGTCTTTGGCTTTTCCTGTAGTTGGGGAGCCATTTCTTGCTCTGAGAAGTTATGTTGCCAGGGTTATGTTTTCAAAGAATCAACTGGAATGTCAGGTTGATAATACAATGAAGGGAGCAAGGGTGGAAAGTAAAGTCTTAGAGGAGACTATTAAAATGGTCCTGGCTACATTTTGAAGACAACAACAACAGGGTTTCCTGAAGGAATAGATATGGATGAGATAGAAATAGAAGAATCGAGGATTCTTGACGTGAGCAAGAGTGGGTGAGGCAGCTGGTATAGGAGGCTTTGTTGGGGAGATGATACGGTGTTCTCTCTTGAAAATATCGATTTGGAGATGCATAGTAGGCATCCAAGTAGAATTAATGAGTAGGAGGCTGAAGTGTGCACTTGAAGTTCAGTTGGCAGGTTAAGGCTTGAGATCTGAACTGGGAATTTAGCATATAGAGGCTTATATTTATAGCCATGAGATGGAGGAGATCCCCTATGGAGTGAGCATGGACAGAGAGGGGCCCTACTGGGAGCCAGAAAAGGAGACTGAGGGGAGCAGCCAGCCACAGGGGAGGTGAGCCAGATGGTGTGGTCTGACATAGAAGCCCAGCACCCAGAGAGAAGGGAGTGAACAAGGAGACTGAATGCTGCCCACACATCCGGTGTCTTTGGTGACATGTACAGGAGCAGTCTCAGTGCTGGTGGGGTCAAAATTCTGATTGGAATGGGTTCAAGGAAGAAGGGAGGGCAAGAATTGGAGGCAGATCATATAGGCAACTCTTTTGAGAAGTTTTGTTACAAAAGGGTGAAGAGAAATAGTATAGTACTTCATAGGAAAAGTGGGAATAAGAAGAATTTTTGCTGGTTGGGGAAAAAAAAAAACCCAAGAGTATATTTGTATAATAATGGAATTTCCATCTCTGTTCAGCTGAATGTATTGACTTCTCAGGGTCTCTTTCTTTTTTACTTAATACATTTGTTCTACTTCATTCCACTGATGTGTCTTCCCTTCTCATCAGTAGATCGAAAGAGTCCTTATTCCTCTAGGAGACACACAGGTAGACATCCTTGAGCTCCAGTTTTGTTCTGTTCGTTGGGTGTGTGTAAACATATGGCAGTGCTCAACAGATAAGCCTGTTCTCTTACTTTGTTCCTCATAATATTTGATTGTTGTATTCCACTGGGTAGCTATGAAGGCTATTTTGAGTTTACTGTTATTGAATTTGTTATTCAATTTACAGGACAGTGGGAGGTGTAGAATCGTTCCTTGGGGAACAAATAAGACCTCTCCTAGATTTTCTACTCCAGAAATAAGTGTTCCCCTTCAGAGCTAAATGGCTGAGGTCAATTAATTTGTAGTCAAAAACATGTTCATGAGTCCTGAGTTTGCTGTTTGGCTCATCCTGTCTACTTAATACATAGTGAGTGCTATCCTTTCACCTGTGCTGTTTCAAGGTCAGGAGTTTGACCTTGGCAGCACACATGGACTCTCCGTGATCTGACATATGTGAGATATTCCTTGTTCCAGCTTGGAGCTCTGTCACATACTGGACACCCCTTGAGCTGGTTGAATCAGTGTTTTGATAATCTAGAGTCCCTAAGCATGATTTTTATTGAAAAGGACTCTAATATGCATCATAGACCATCTTATACACATTCACTGTAGTGTGATTCCTGGGATAACCACATCACACACTTTTATTCTGAAATACAATTAGGCCTTAATGAGGAATTGTTTTAGCTGTTTTGGGGGACGAGGTGTCAGTATCTCTCGTCCAAAGGTTTCCCTGGGCAGGGCTGGCTGGGGAGGGTCTGTCAGGCTCCGGGTGTAAACATTGTCAGACCCCATGGGTCTGGTTTCATAGTTCCTGAGGAGATGGACAGGGACTTTACAGAGTTGTGGCTTAGCCAATGAGATGATCCCCCAACTGTCCAGAGCCTCCATGTGGGGTGCTACAGACTGCATGTTTGTGTCTCCCCAAATTCATATGTTGAAGCACTAATTAGGTTTAGATGAGGTGATGGGGTTAAAGCCTCCATGATAGATTTAGCACCCTTATAATAAAAGGAAGAGCTCAGAGCCCTCCCCTACAGTGAGGTGGTGGCCAGGAATAGGGCTCTCCAGACAGACACTGAATCTGATGGCACCTTGACCTTGGATCTCTAGCCTCCAGAACTGTGAGAAATAAATATTTGTTCTTTAAGCTGTTAAGTCTATGTATTTTGTTACAGCAGCCTGAAATCAGTACAAGGAGGAATGCTTATGTCTCCATTAAGTCAAACTTTAGGGAAAGAAGGCACCTTTCAACCAGCCAGGGTCTAATGAATATATTTAAAAATTAGCTACCTTAACATAGGACCCTGTTTGAAGGGGCTCTACTGGGACAAATCTGGGACAGTTTGAGTACCAAAACATATGAGGATAGGAATAAAGTATAAAAAGTAAGAATCCATGATCCCATGCTTATAATAAATAGATAAACCAGTTTATAATAAATAGATAAACCAGTAAAGAAACAAATCTGGGAGGAGGGAAGGCTCTTGCTTACATTTGAATGCTGAGTACTGATTGGTTATTGTAGAAAAGGTGCTGGATTAGGAAAAATCATAATTTTGCAGTCATCACAGTAAAGATTGAATCAGGTGAAAGTTACCAGTAGGTGCAAAATCCAGGGATAGATTTGATGAGGAAGAGGATATTTGTCTGCTCTTAAACTATCTTCCCATAAATTGCTTCTAAGTAGCAAGAGAAACAAAAGTAACTAAGTGGATAAATCCAACAACATATTTACTGAAATCACCTTGATCAAAGTGAACATCACTGATGAGACCAGGTGGTCACAGTACCCTGCAGAAGTGATACTCCAGAAGGCGCTTTTGCCTCCATGGTGTTCTCACCAGGAGGACGCAACCCAAATCTAATTATAAGGAAGCACCAGAAAACCCCAAACAAGGAATTGCATCAGAAATCAGCATCAAAAATGCTGATGTCATGAGCAACAGGAAGGTTGACGAGCTGCCCCAGAGTAGAGGAGACTGGGAAGACGGTACAGGTAAGCACAGATCTTGACTTATGCAAGTTTGAAATTGCTTCCAAAGAAAAGTTAAAGATCCTTTGTTGAAGGCTTGATTGATCCACCCATTCATGCAGAATTCATTGAGCATGGGTTTCCCAGGCAGTGAGGCATGCAGACAAACCCCTGGTTCTCAGGAAGCTTCTGCTCTAGGGGGAGATGACAGAATAGAGGAATACACAAAGATACACAAGAAGGTGTCAGATGGTAATCGATGTTCAGAGAAGGGAAACCGGGTCATAAGGTGGTGATGGGGGTCAGTGGGAGGGGTCCTATTTATATCAAGGGCCATGGGGGGAATGGTAACTTGATTGCGGGAAGGAGTCAGTCCTATATCTGCCCAGGGAAGAATTTTCCAGGCTGAAGGACCAGCCACTGCAGAGGTCCATTGGCAGGAGGGAGATGGCATGCTTGAGGAACAGAAAAGGACATTGTGACCAGGGGTTAGGGACAGGGACAAGGATTTGGAACCTGGGGCAGGACAGGACCTTCTAGGGCCTTGTTGGCCATAGTAGGGAGCTCGGATTTGATTCTAAATAGGAGGGGGATCCAATGGTTGGTTGAAAGAATGGAAGTGACATTAATGAATTCATGTTTGCAAAGATCACTCTGGTTACCTCATGGAGTATTACTTGTAGGGGGATGCTGATTGGGGAGGAAGCCTCCACAAGGGACCCAGAGAGGCAGTGCCCTCTCTGGCCCCCACTGCTGTGAACATCTATGGGACTCCAGGGTGTCTGTAGGAGCACACTGTCTCTTTTTTGTCTTTAATACCAAAACAGATCTTTAGTGCACTCAGTGCTTCTCAGCAACTCTAAAAATTGACCAGATTTCTTTTTCCAACATTATTTTGACACATGCCAAGAATGACAAAAATGTATCTCTCTTCATTTTTTTTTGCTCTTGAGCTACTTTCAGGCCTGAGTGTTGGGGAATAATAGAAACCCTGAACATGACTAAAGAGGCCCCATTCCATGGGGAGAAAACCACTATGAGGTTCCAGAGAAGTATTTGGGGGTCTCACCAGAGCCCCAGAAATAGGAGGAGGTGTCAAGGGGACATCAGCCCCGTGACCACTGTGGCGCTACCTGGAATATTGTAAAAGAAATAAAGACTGTAGTTTTCTTGCTCATGGATTCCCACCACTGCTTCTGCCATCTGCCACCAGCCACCATTTCTGGAGTTTGGAATTCTGTAGTCCAGAGAGGACACAGAATAGCCCTGTTTCCCTTCCTGGTATCCAGTGAACTGTGGTTTTTCTTTAGCAGACTGAAGGGGCCCAGGGATGGGGTTCTTGTAGCTCTTAGGTGGATGTTTTGTTGAGGCGCCATCCTGCCAGAAAGCAGAATCATGAGGCTTAGGGAAAGGGCCCTTCAATGCAATGATTGATTCTTTAAAGATTGGGCAGACTCTTTTTAAGACCCTCATAAGACCCCAAACTTCAGGCTGTGTGTGTGTGTGTGCATGTCTGTGTGTCTAGGGTTTGGGCGGATGCACGGTGGGACAGTGGATGTCCCTAGAAAAACATTTACCTGTGATGTCAACAGTTCTGGTAGATCTTGTGATGGCTATACAGAGGGGTGCCCTTTTATCTTCCCTCTGGATGTGTTTGGCTGCTCTATGGCACTCTTCCCCTATACAGGGAGCTCCAATTAGGGTCTGGGAAGCAGATTCTGGTGGGGGCTTAAATGGCCCCAAACAGATTCTAAGTGACTGGGGGAAGGTGGGAGGCTATTGCAAAGAGCAGTGTGGGAAGAGGAGGGAAGTATTTTACCAAAGTGGTTTGTGGCATCAGTAAGAATCAGAGAACTAGGGAGGAATGGAATTTTTAAAAAGAATACATTTTTGTGTGTGAATTTGCATTTTGTTGAGCAAACAAAATGTTCCTGAGTCCAGTCTTCGTGATTTTTTTTGCAGTATAAATAGATAAATCAATAATTGAACATGGTAATTTTTTGAAAAATGGAAAGAAAGAAAGCAATACTACTATAACTATTGCTTATTTTCTCTATGCTCAGTGATAGTAAGCGATCCTTCAGTGAATGTGACTTTGATTTTTGGATGTAGCCATCAGGTCGTCAAGCAGGAATAATGTGTGTGAGAGAGCTGACTGCCTATTACCATTTTGGAGAAAGAAGACAAGAGAGATAGTCGTACAACCCTGTGAATATACTAAAACATGTTGAACTACACATTTTAAATGGGTGAATTATATGATATGTGAATTATATCTGAATACAGCTGTTAGAAAAAATAGCCAAAGAGAAGTAGACAGGCAGACAGGTTTCACTATGAAGAAATCAAATTTTAAAAAGCCATACAGGAAACAGAATTTACAAATGAGTACTCATCATCTCCATGGGACTTGGACAACTAATCTTAATGATTTGATGTGGGCCCTAAGGTCCTTAAGCTGGATGGTGGGAAAGCTTTCAAACCAGGGACATATTGCCTTCTGTATTCTCAGTAGGGTCAAATGTCTTTGGAGAATGGTTTGGTTTTTGGAAACAGCTAAAAATGACTCAAAGGTAGGTTTAGTAATTAAGCAAATGATGAAGCTGAGAGAAATATCAACACAGTAAAAATAAAAATAATAAAGAATGCTATAAAGTAAGATGACATTTTCTTTTGGGAGCTCCCATTTATTAACTCTATCAATGACCATCTTTTTCACCAGTGAAATTAACAGGTTTTCAAACACCAACATTGTAGGACAAGGGAAATGTGATTGTCTTATGATTTGTGAACTCTTGTAGTTAATTGTCTTGGTTGGGTTCCTCTGGAAGCCAGCCCGGTCAAGCCAGTGACGGAAGTGTTCACGGCAGGTGATCACTGTGGGCATATGGGACTCCCTTGTCACCAGGAACATTCCTCAGAGTTGCCCAACCTAGGAAGTGAGGAAGATGGGGTGTTTGCCCACTGATTCTCATCTGTCACTTGTTGAGAACTGCTTCTTGTTGGCTAGAATTTGTTTGCTGGAATACCCTGCACTTAGGCTGAGTGTGCTCTTCTAGAGAGAAACAACACTCAGAACACTCAGGCAGAGTTGGAATTGTTAGTAGCATCTACTACTTTAGTCTAAATCAGTGCTGTTCAATAGCATCTTCTTCAGTGATGGACATGTTCTGTAAGCTGGACTGTATAATACAGTAAGATAGCCACTAGACACTTTAAAAGATGACTAATGTGACTTAGGTTTGCTTCATTTCCAAAGCTTCATTTCCTAGCTTGTTTCTACCAAAGGTAAAGATTGTATATTTATTGTCTTCTTTATAAAGCTAAACAGCAATAGCTGAAGATATACAGATACTTGACTTTAATAATTCATATAGATGAAAGGCACGATGTCTGCAGTGACCAGTGTGGCTAGTGGCTACCAGCCTGGGCAGTGCAAGTCTAAATAGAATATTAGAAAATGAACCTCTCAAAGTCTCCTAGTCTCAAAGTCTCAAAATTCGGTATCAAGAGGACTAGAATAAAATGAGTGGTATGTTTTATCTAAAGATATATTTTAATGGACTCTTTAAGTCTCTAGTCTGCGCTTTGGCTGAACAGATTTTCAGCTGCTCTTAGCAGATAGGTAGGACTCTGTGTGCTCAGCCACAGATAATTGCTAATTAAGGCAGTTCACGTTTTTTCAGTGCCTGCTGTAGGAAAGTTCTGTGTCTCTGCATCCTAGCTCTGAGGGACAACTAACATGCTAGAGCCTTTGCTGATAGGAATCCGTGCTGCAGGAATGCCCACGTGCTTGCTCAAGTAAATATTGTTGCAAGGGGGTTAATGGAATTATTCATTTGGTTTGATACTTATAATTGAAAAAAAGTCATTTGGTTGGATGCTTGTAATTGAAACAAAGTGGTTAGGTAATTTTGATTAGTCTTTTCTAGCTTCATTGTATTGACCAGCTTTTTACTTTGGGGATGATATGTTTGAAGATATCAATCAGATCACTGGGTTATAAAGGCATTCAGAAGATTATTCACACCTGTGTCTGAAAAGCAGCCTGAATCATCAACAATTAATTGTTATTGAAAACAGGTAGTGGCATTATGGAAAGTAAATGACAGATGTGTGGGACACCTGACTTACTGCATTTTTCTCCCTTCCTTTGCCCAAGGCAGACATGGCTAATCAATCACCGTGCTCTTTCTTGTGGACCCGAAATACAGCCTCTGGGTCTTTTCATAACACAATGCTCCTGGCATATACTGCAAGTCAACTAAGATTAGCATGTTCGGTAAGAAATAATGAGTCATTTCTGTCCTACCTGATAGAAAATAGTGGGTGATTCAGGTATCATTTACACCTATGAGACTTAAACATACTTGTTGTTTTTTCTTTTTGATCCTCGGGATTAAAGAAACTAACATTATAATCTGTTCCCCTCCCCTGTCCCTGCCCCTGGCTCTATCCCTTAGGCCAGGGCTCAGCAAACTACCTCTGTTTTTGTAAAGAAGATTTTACTGGACACAGCCACACCAACTGTTTGTGTTGTCCATGGCTGCTTTTTTGGTACAGTAGTTCATTTGAGACTGTATGGCCTGCAAAACCTAAAATATGTATTTTCTGCCCCTTTGTAGAAAATGTGATGCCATATTAGACTCTTCTTTTGACTTTTGTACAGGGAGAAGACCTCTCCTTCCCATCTTCCCAGAGTTAGATTAGCCTGTGCTTGTCCCCTCCTGCACTGGGTGAAGCTGGTGAAGCTTATTGCTCATGCAACTTCCAATCTGTAATATGTATATGAAATTGATATATGGCCAGGGTGCAAACTTGTTAACCCCAGCACATCATAATTAATTACAGAGATAGAACTTCTTAAGCACACTCTGTGAGGATGTGAACTTGGGATAAGTTGGCTTTGGGGTCGCATTTTGGATCTGCCACTTAGTGTGTGGCCTTGGTCGAGTTAGCCTGAGTATCTGTTCCCTCATATTAATATGATAGTATTTTTTTTTTAAAGATTTTCTTTATTTGAGAGAGCAAGACAGAGCAGAGAGAGAGCACAAACAGTAGGGAGGGGCAGAAGGAGAGGGAGAACCAGGCCTCCTGCCGAGCAGGGAGCCTGATGTGGGACTCGATCCCAGGACCCTGGGATCATGACCTGAGCCAAAGGCAGATGCCTAACCGACTGAGCCACCCAGGCGCCCTTAATATAATAGTATTAAATCACAATCCTTGTTGTGGCTGTAGAGATAACATTGCAGCGAGGATGAAATAAGAAGATGCACTAAAACATGCTATCCTAGTGCCTTGCACATGTTCATAGTCCATAAGTAGTAGCTTTTCTTGCAGCAGCATGTTTTAGTAAATAAGGGGTTGGACTAGGAGAATGGCTTCTTCAGAACAAGCTCATCTGTCATATGAGAATCTTGGGAAAGAGTCTCCATTTGTATTTTGGGAACCCTATTGTGTCAGTTGACTATAGCTGTGTAACAAGCCATCCTAAAACTCAGTTGTTTAAAACAATAACAATTTAAAGATTTTATTTATTTATTTATTTATTTATTTATTTATTTATTTGAGAGAGAGAGAGAGAGAGCGTGCACAAGTAGGGGGAGAGGCAGAGGGAGAGGGAGAAGCAGGCTCCCCATTGAGCAGGGAGCCTGACATGGGGCTCAATCCCAGGATCCCGGGATCTTGACCCAAGCTGAAGCTGAAGGCAGATGCTTAACCGACTGAGCCACCCAGGCACCCAACAATAAGCATTTACTATGGCTCATGAGTCTGTGGGCCAGCTGAGTAGTTATGCTAGATCAGGCTCAACTGATCTCAGCTGAGTTGGTTCTTGTGTCCGTGATCATTGGTGGTCAGCGGGCCTGGGGTGGGGGCTGCTGGACTAGGATGGCCTCATGTGTGTTGACACCTATGCTGAGAAGTGGCACAGCATCATTTCCACCACATTCTCTTGGTCACATCAAGTCACAAGGGCAGCCCACATTTAAAGGATAGCTCTACCAAAAGATGGAATGAGCTGAAACATCTGATTGCAAGGGGCATGGAAAGGGATGAATGAAGAACTGGGGCATTTTTTTTTTTTGCAATTGATCTATCATGTTGGCTACTTCAAGATGATAAAAAATAAATCAAGAAATTGCAGACATTGTGCCTTTCATTCATATGAATTTTTAAAGTCAAGTATCCACATATTTGCAGCTACTACTACTTAGGTTGATAAAGAAGATAATGAATTTACAATTTTTACCTTTGATAGATGCTAGGAAACAAAGCTTTTGATTAGGAAGTTCCACATGAGAAACCCAGGATTTTCCTTGCCACATCATCTTTGCTACAGACTTTGGCCAGTGGAGCCTTTGAAGAGTCAGGATGTTAATTTGGGGCTTGCCTCCCACAGTTTGTCTGTCATATAATAGGGTCAACAATCCTCAGAGCCTGTTGGCTCGTTGTGTATCATATTTCTCTGACATTTTAGTAAGCACTGCAGCCCTTAGGTTCTTTTATGAAGGCGCCATCAAGCTCCCTGCTTCTCAGACTTAAGGAACTCCCAGAGGCCATGTCTGCACATTGCCATTAGGGCCACTCGAGAAGCAAAAATCGTGGCTGGACAGTGCACTGTTTTGGCCTCTGGGGTCAGGCCACCCTGGATGCCTTGGTGGTTTGATCTCATTGGCTATTCAATTTCAGTTTGGGTTTGGGCTTGGGCTCTGGAGCCCAATGGAACATGGAAACCTGGCTCCATCACTGTAGGTGTGACCTTGGGCAAGATGCTGAGCTGGAGAGCTGCAGGTTTTACATTAATATGATGGGAGCATCATGGCACTTATGATATGGGGCTGCAGAGATGATGCAAGCTAAAGCTCGCAAGGCATCTGACTTCAGTTTGTGGAATAAACACACACTTGGCGACAGCTCTTATTATCAAGATTATTTTTAGGGGTCTGACTCCACTGTAGTGTGAGCCTCTTGGTGATTTTTGAATCTGAGTTACATGCCCAATTTTGCCTCTTCGAAGGGGTCTTCACTGCCTTTCTCTGGCTGGCTCTGGAAGGCCCCGTTTGAGTGGAAACATCCATGGGTTGCCATGAAGATGTCATTTTTGATTCGCACAGGGACTTTCCACGTTTCGAAGGGGATAGCTTCTCCTCAGCACAGGGACTCTTGCCAAGCTTCGAAAGAGCTATAAACTTGCTGAATCGTGGAAAGGCATTCTTGGACACAGAGCTTCCAACAAACCAGTCCCTGTTTGTAATTAATTTGAATGCTTCCAGAGCTTCATGTTATACCCTCCCTGTTGTATTTCCATGGGGAGTTCATTGGGCCATAGCTATGGTTCGGAAAACCATGCACAGCCCTCGTTTTTATCGTGTGGGCTACATTTTAATGGAGGGCAGTAATTTTTTTTTGTCTGTACCTGTTTTCATTTGTCTTTTTTTTACCTGCTCAGCATCTGTGTGGCTATTCGCCCTGCAGAACGAAGCTTGTAAATAAATACACTCAATGAAGAATACCATGAGAATATTCATTCATAAAATATCTCTGAGTCCATATAACAATTTATAGGATAACTGAATATCAGTTCACTTATTTAGCCATTCAGAAATTCTGCTATTTGCTGTTTTATAAGGAAAAGTAATAGGAACAGGTTAGGAAAACTGAACCTAAGGTATGGCAGTGTTGGAAGAAGCAGAAATTGTTAAACAAATACTGGAGTTCACATTTCACTTGGCTCCCACGTGGTGTTCCAGAGAGGCCCCACCCTGACCTACCTGCTGGGTAGAACTGTGTTCTTAACACGGGGCCATGAGGTTTGCCAAGTGCTGAGGGCTGAAGGCCAGCAACCAAGTGCAGGGAAGAAGACAGAGCTGAGCTGGGGATAGCCCTTGGCAGGTCCTGACCATGAGCCGGGTCACTCGGCTGCAACTCTGAGTTGGTGACACTTGAAGTGTGTGATCAGTCATGTTTAGGCAACAGTAGATTGGGTAGAGGGAGGCAGAGGAGTTCCAAGTGGAAAAAAAAAGTGAGTTTTGTATAATCTCCACAGGACTTTCTTGTGAGGGTTTGTGAGGCAAGGAGTTTTGACGAAGGGGTTTTCCAGCCAGGACCTTACACCCTTGCATGCGCTTTGCAGCCTGTCTCTGTCAGTGGGACTTGGGGCATGTGCATGACCCAGGGGGATGGTCTCAGATCTCTACATTTAGGAGGGTGTTATGGGTGGAATTGTATCTCTCCGTCAAATAGATATGCTGGCTTCCTAATCCCTAATACCTCGGTATGTAATTTATTGGGAGATAGGTTTTTTTTTTTCCTCCAGAGGTGATCAAGTTAAAATGAGATCATCAGGGCAGGCCTTAATACAGTATGATGGGTATCCTTGTAAAATGGGGGCATTTGGACATAGACACTCTCAGGAAGAATACCATGTGAAGATTAAGAAAGAGATAGGGGTGATAATTCTCCAAGCCAAGAATGCCAGAGATTGACAGCAGAGCACCAGAAGCAAGGCAAGCAGCGTGGAACAGGTTCTCCCTCAGAACCCTCCAGAAGAATCCACCCCGCCAACACCATGATCTTTGACTTCTAGCCTCTAGGGTTGTGACACAATAAATTTCGATTATTTAAGATACCCCATTTATGGTACCTTGTTGAGGCAGCCCTAGCAAATAATACAGCTAGCATTGTGACAGAGGGCATGGATATTCTCACCCCCACAGCCTGCTTACTTCCCCCCTCTCCCCACAGCCTGTGCAGGGAGCACGAGTGGTGGGGGGCGAGCAGTGATGGGGCTAGGGGACCAGGGATTTCCAGGTCCTCTCAAACGAGGCTGGGAACCACTTGGCAACTGAGACTTGTGTGGTTCTAATAAACATCCAGAAATAATGTGATGAGGTCCCGATTTCTGCCTCTTGTCATCTCGATTTTCTGTTTGTAATAATAATAGTAATGTAAAAAGTGCAGTTGTAAGGTGTGATTCAGTGAGGGGCTTGTTAGTACATTGGGTAATTGGTATGCAGGCCACACTTAGTCTTCACTCCCACTGAATGATGGTTTTATGGGCCCTTTTTTCTTGAAGGGGAGCTGAGGCTCCAGAGGGTAAGGGAACTGGCACAAGGTGAATGATAGGATGAGAGTTCTAGTCCAGGACCCTGGACTTGCAGGGTTGAGGACCTCCCCACTATTCTGTAGGATGAGGGCACTATTCCCCGGCTGGGGTCACCTGGAGAGTTCTGAAGATACGCCTGGATCACTCCCAGAGGGGCTCATGTAATTGGTCTGGGAAGTTGGCCTGTGAATGGAGTTTTTTCAAATCTCCCAGCTTGAGATGCACCATGATAGGCAAACGAACAAAGCATTTTAGGTTGAAAATTTTAAGTTGGCTTATGGAGACGTTCTCAACAGAAGTTGCTGAGAATCACCTGCAAAATTTTTCCTTGAATACAGATTCTTGGGCCCCACCCAGGCGCACTAGATTAAAATTTCTTGGTGTGGAGTCCGGGAGTCTGTATTTTATGAATGCTCCAAAGGTCATTCAAGGATCATACAGGTTTGGGATCTAGACTTTGTTCTAGAGGGATGCTAGGCCATGAAGGGCTCTGTTGTCTTCCCAGAAAGCCAGTGCTGTAACATCCTATCTAGTGACCTAGGGAGCATGGCCATCTGTTCCCTTCAAACACTCTAACGGTAGATGTTACAGTGTCACACTAGAAAGGAACCGGGACTTAAAGATGGAGTAAATCCGCCTTCACTCAGTAACTGGGGAAAACTCCCCTTCACCCAGGAACCGTGCTTTGGAATTTGACAGCTTTGTCCAGTGGATGCAGTTTCCAGTCCATAAGAAAGCCCTAGAAGGCAGCCTTCTTTGAAGTCATGTGGCAGGTTTTTTTATTCTATAAATGAAGAAATTAAAGCCCGTAGAGGATGTGGCTCTCATCCAACCCCTGTGAAGAAAGGTGGGTGTAGGACTGGAGTCTCCTAATGCCAGCTGTGACATTCTTCTCCCAGTGTCTCTGTTCCTGACCCTGCACACATCTAGCTGCAATTCACTGGTCACATCTCCGAGAGATCTGTGTTCTGGATAGGGGCCTTCCTGCAGGAGTCACAGGAAAGCTGTTTTTGGTGAGGAGCTGTGCTAGAACCTGGAGGAATCTGCCCAACAAGAGCAAAAACACACTCCACACTTTGTGGCTTAGGTCAGAGGGAGTCCGTGTTTCCATTCAGGATGTTCTGTAGAATGAATGATATGACCTTCCCTGGAAGGTTGCCCACACCACCTGGAGAGCCTCCTGAGTCTGCATCCTATAGACCTGTGCATGTCATCTTGTATGTATCAGGGACCCACTGTCCTAGGGTGGTTCACTGTTCCCTGTGTGAAGATAGCATCACGTGATGGAAATGAGCACAACACTTGGGCTTGGGATCCTAAGGTTTAAGTCCCAGCTCCACCCCTTAACTGCACTGGATAAACTCATTAGACTTGCTGGGCTTCCATTTTCTCATCTCTAATAATATCTGCTTTGGGGTATAGTGAGCATCAAAAGCACTTTAAAGCTTTATAAAATATTAGTTATTACTGTTGTTATTACTATTATTGGAATGTTAGTCTGCATTAGGTTTATATGGAAATTCAAGGTAGGACATCAACTTTGGTTTGTACCTACCAGAACAATTAAGTACCAATTTCTATTTGTGGGCCTGGTTTTCTCTTACCAGCCTCCAGATGATTTACTAATATAATGCCTTATACAGGGAATTAAGCTGATTAGCTCTCCTGTCCTCCTGAAGCTTAAAATCCAAGACATAAAATACTGGCCGTGGCAAAAGTGACTGGGTCATCAGCTAGAGCAAAGTCTTTATATCTTGTCAAAGCTCTGTGGGAACCTGGGACAGAGCCATGACACCTGTACTCTGCCCTAGGTATCCATCATGATAAGTTTCTGCTGAGCTGGCCATGTTAACCTTTGGACTGATTAGATGGTATGATTTATGATCATATTCAATTATAGACCAATCATACATTGGAATATTGAGTAGTCATTAAAAATTAGGTTGTTCAATATTGAGTGAGGTAGGGACATATTGACGGTGTTTTAGGTACAAAAAGCAAGTTACAGTATGGAAATATATGTATCAAATGATAAGAATGGGTTTCTTATGGAAGAAAAAGGATATTTTTATTTTCATCTTTGTATCTATTGGCATTTTTCAAGGAAATGCTAATTTGGCCTGATGAATGTAGCTTCACAAAAGAAACAACGCTTGAGTTGGGTCTTAATGGATGTGTAGGAGATTGAAAAGGCAGAAGGGCCATCTTGAGAAATGGGAGTAGCATTTGTAGAGGCATAGAAGAGTGAAACCTTATGGCCTGTTCTGGAAATGATCAGCAGTTCAGGCTGGACCACATGGTCAGCAGTTTGGGGTTTGCACCAAGGTCTGGCTGGAACAAAGAGGAAGACTTGGGAGCTTTGGGAAACAATGTTGGATAAGTTTGTGAAGCCAGATTATGGAGGACCTTATAGGCCTGGTGGTAGATTTCTCACCCATAAAGGGAAAAGGGATTGGGATGTGATTTTGCAGGTGTTCTATGCCTGGTAAAAGTGTTGAAGCATAAAGGGGTTTGCACCTGCCATGTTTTTCCGAAGTTGGGTCCTGGACATCACCTGTAGCCAAAACTGATACGGAACTGTTTTGGATCTCTGTTTTGCCACAGGCATGGAAATAAGCCCTGGTTTTGGGTTGGGTTTCCCAAGAATCAGACTCTGAGAATAGGATTTAACTAGTTTATTTGGGAAATGACCCAAATAGCATTGGTACAGGAGTGGGAAGTGAGACAGGCAAAGGACGGAAGCCAATAAATGAGGTAATAATAAGTAGGTAACTTTTTTGGGCAATAGGGGTTTCATCCCCCAGGGGACCACTGGGAGTCTTCATAGAGTACATGCAAGATTGATCTCCTCAAGGGGTGAGGACACCAGAGAGCATTTAAATGAACTCCTGTATTCCATTGGTTGAAGGTTACTTCTGGGGGAATTAACTCCCCAGCACTCCTGGCCTTCTCCACATAATGGGCCAAACACACTCTGTGGCCAGAGAAAGCCCTCAGACATGGAAGACTGAGTGCCAAGGGAATATGGATAGAGGACCCATTACTCCATGTCACATAGAATGTTTAACAGTAAAATTAATGCTGATAAAGTAGATGCTCTTTCCCTAAGATCAGGAACAAGTCAAGGATGTCTGCTTTCACCATTTCTATTCAACAGTCTACTGGAAGTCCTAGCCAATGCAATAAGATAAGAAAAGGAAATAAAAGGCATATAGATTGGGAAGGAAGAAATAAAACTGTCTTTGTTCACCGATGTCATGATTGCCTGTATAGAAAATCCAAAAGAATCAATAAAAAACTCGTGGAACTTGTAAGTGATTATAGCCAAGTTGCAGGATACAAGGATACAAAAGTCAAGTGCTTTCCTATATACCATCAATGAATAATTGAAATTTGATACTAAAAATACCATTTACATTAACAGCAAAACAATGAAATACTTAGTTATAAATCTAACAACATGTGCAAGATCTATAGGAGGAAATCTAGAAAACTCTGATGAAAAGAAACAAAGAGTTGAATGCATGTGTGGAGAGCTATTACATGTTTATGGATAGGAAGGTGTAATAGTGTTTAGATGTCAGTTCTTCCCACCTTGATCCTGACTAGCTTCAGTGCAATCCCAGTCAAAATCCCAGCAAGTTATTTTGTGTATATCAACAAAGTGATTCTCAAGTTTACATGGAGAGGCAAAAGACCCAGGATAGCCTACTCAGTGTTGAAAGAGAAGAACTAAGTTGTAGGACTGACACTATGGAGCTTCACTCTTACTGTAAAGCTAAAGTCATTAAGACAGTGTGATACTCTCCCGAAAGGAGCACAACATGTGTGATTATGTGTGTTTATTTACATACATAAATAAACTTCTGTGTTTGTTTTTTAGAGAGTGTGATATTGGTGAAGGGATAGGTAAATAGATCAATAGAACAGAATGGACAGGCAAATTGGAGGCAGCCAAGATGTCCTTCAATATGTCTGTGGATAAGCAAACTGCGGTACATCCATGTGATGGAATATTATTCAGCAATAAGAAGAAAGGGGCTGTCAAGCCACAAAAATACATGGAGGAACCTTAAAAGCATATTGCTAAGTGAAAAAAGCCAGTTTGAAAAGGCTACATACTGTATGATTCCTACTACATGACATTCTGTAAAAGGCAAAATTATGGAGAAAGTAAAAAGATCAGTGGTTGCCTGGGGTTCCAGGGGATAGAGGCAGGGACGTATAAATGGGTGCAACATTTAACCATCTTTATAAGATTTCTAGGGTGGAGGCTTGTGGGTGGCTCAGTCGGTTAAGCATCTGACTCTTGATTTTGGCTCAGGTCATAATATCAGGGTTTTGAGACTGAGCCCTGCGTTGGGCTCTGCACTGGGCGTGGAGCTTGCTTAAGATTCTCTCTCTCCCTCTCCCTCTGCCTCTCCCCTACTTTGTCTCTAAAAAAAATAAAAATAAAAAAAAAGTAAATTAAAATCTTTTAAGAAAAGATTTCTAGGGTGGTGAAACTATTCCATGTGATACTGTAATGCTGGATACATGACATTATTTGTCAGAACCCACGGAACTGTACAATATGAAGAGTTACCCCTTATGTAAACTGTGGACTTTAGATAATTATAATATATCAGTACTGGTTCATCACTTGTTACAAATGTACCACATTAATGCAAGCTGTTAATAATAGGGGAAATTGGGGTGAGGAGGGGATGTATGAGAACTCTCAATTGTTACCTTCCACTCAATTTTTTTGTAAACATAAATCTTTCTGCAAAACAGAGTCTATTAATAAAGGAGAATAAATAAAGCAAGCCATTAAGTAGATTGGTGTTTTAAAAAATATTTTTAAAAGATTTTATTCATCTGACAGAGAGAGTGCACAAGCAGGGGGAGCAGCAGGCAGAGGGAAAGGGAGAAGCAGGCTTCCCGCTGAGCAAGGAGCCTGATGTGGGGCTCCATCCCAGGACCCTGGGATCATGACCTGAGCCAAAGGCAGACTCTTAACTGACTGAGCCACCCAGGCGCCCCTGGAGTTTTAAAAATATTAATATTTGTAATTATAAATTAGAACAGTGTCCACATTTTTCCCATAAAACAATGATTGTAATGTGAAGACGAAAGGGTGACATTAAGGAGATCAGAGACACTCTGTTGGGGATGTGTATGGTGCAATAGAAGACCCCAGGCTCGGGAGTCACTCCTGCCTCAGTCCCATTCTAGCCTGTCTCTTAGCAGCAGCAGGACTTCAGATAAGTGGTAACTCAGCCTCAGATTTGTCATCTGCGAGGTGGGGATGGTAAGACCTACTCTGTGGGGTGGTTGTGGAGGTAAAGGGAGGTAATGGCTGTAAAATGGTTGGACAACTCTGCGCACAGAGCTCAGTTCCCTCCCAGCCTCGCCCAGCCTCCAGAACCTCTCAGAGTGCTGTACAGAATGTTTCACTTCAATTCCATCAAGGGCTGTGCCATCTTTGGCTTATGTTCTGTGGTGGGGCTGCCAACTGATGACAGACAGCTACTCTGGCAGGTCAC
Source organism: Leptonychotes weddellii (assembly GCF_054177405.1). NCBI lineage: Eukaryota > Metazoa > Chordata > Mammalia > Carnivora > Phocidae > Leptonychotes > Leptonychotes weddellii. The sequence goes on from NC_138378.1 coordinate 38,852,735, forward strand.
AACAAAGTGGTGATTGACCTTGCTCCCCCTCCAGGACATCTGTTCAGGCTCTGCTAGAAGCCAAGGGCTCCCCACTTGGGGTTTCAGTTTCAAACTGCAGCACTCCAAACATTCTTTATGGGCTGGCAAGGGTGTTTCACACTTCAGATGGGCCTCTTGAGGACAATTTGCTTTCTACAAGGATGATTGGGAATTCCCAGCTGATTGGAAGGTTCTGTTCAGTCTCATTTTGGCACTTCAGATAGACTCTCCTGTACGTGCATACATGGCCAAATCTGGATGAGCCATCAGTATGTAGCAGGGGGTAAACTGTCACTGTATTGGAGAGTGCAGACATAGATTATTTCCATCGTATCAGAAAGTTCTGTTGTGTAGCACAGGTAAGGAATATTCTGGCTCTCTCACTAGCTGCCTTTTTTTTTTTAAATCCCTTGCATGCATCTGTGCCTTGCTGTTTTTGCTGCCACCACCCCAGTTCTGGCCCTCCATGCCTATTAACATGTTGACAGACTGATAGAGTTGTCCTTTAGCAAGTCTGATGTAATGCTATACCTTTGGCTTCTCAGTCGACAGAGCGGGTCCTCTGTGAGTACTCAAGCCCTTACCAGGACCCCAGCTCACCTGTGACGCTTTATCTCCTCCCATCCCCCAGCATTACTCAGAGTGTGTGGCACGTATGCACCAGGTGCTTGGTATTTTGGGAGCTCATCTGTCCTCCCCCCAACCCCCCGCCTCTGTGCTAGGTGTCATTTCACTCTTCACTCTTAGAGTGATCTCCCTCCTCTCCATCTGTCCTGGCCAAAGACTTCTCCATTATGTGGCACCTTCTCAAATATCACCCACCCCTCAAAGAAGGCCTGCATGCTCACCCAAGCAGAGACAATTTGTCCCTCAGGGAAGTGCTTTAGGTTTCCCTTCCTTGTGACACCTGGCACATCTTGCTCCATAGGAAATCATTTGTATGCATTACCCATCCTCACTTCCTCCTGGAAATATACCACTTTAAGGACAAGTGCTCTGCACCCTTCATCTGTGTAGGCTAGCCCAGTGCTTTGCCAAGCAATGTGTATTTGGTGAATTTTAAGGCCCTCCTGTCAAGAAACATTCTCCAAAGTCACTCCTCCATGTTCTTTCCTAAACCACCATAGGAGCAAGCCAGCACACTTACATTGTCTCCATGTAGGGAGATCCTGCAGAATCTCTGTCTCAATCCCTGATCTCTCTGTCTCTAGACCAACTTGTAGCCACACTGGTCATGTGTCTACTTTTGCACACAAGGGGATTATATCACATACCAGGCACTATTGATGCCCAGCTTAGTCCCTCAGGCCTTAATACTTAATGTTTGTGCTGCCCAAGCTTCTCATGGCTTGAATCTGAATCTCTTTGCCTAAGAGTTTTTGGAGGTTCTCCAAATCCTGGGAAAGTCACTCTGCTTCACAAAGTCAAGCGGAAGTTCCAGGGGATGAATATCCTTAGGAACTGTCCTCAGCCAAGAACTGATGTAGGTTGGTGTATAAATACCTCAACTACCTCTCCCAATGGGTGGGATGGCCCTGAAGTACATACTTTAGATGGTTTCCCAGAGGTTCCCCAGAGGATGAGTTTCAGTTGGCCATAACGTCACTAACTTGATAACTTAACCCTTTGTTGGCTGCCTTCCTTCCCTGTCCCACTTCCTCACTATCTGGGTTCCCTTTACCTCCCAATAAACTAGCTGCCTTGAGTCTTTGTCTCAGATTCTGCTTCTGGGGAACCCAAATTAAGACTGAATGACTGCAGAGTAGTCTTTATGCTGACACTCTGGCTTCTTTGGTTTTCTCATTCTTTGGTTTGCTCTAGTTGGTGTTTTGTCCACATAGTTTGTCACCTGTGAGGCAAACATCCCCAAGCTCTTAGCTGGAATGATTGCCTTACTTATGTCACAGGATTAATCCTTGTAAGTTATATGTTCAGTCAGGGACTCAGCAGGATGAAGAATGTATCTTGAGGATGTGGGCACAATTTGGCGTCTCCAGAAGTTCTGGAGAAAAGGGTGCAGGGACGTTCTTGGCTACAGTAGCTCTACCTAAAGCCAGAGATTACTGAGAGTTACCAGCTCTACTCTTTTTTTTTTTTATTCTTATGTTAATCCCCATACATTACATCATTAGTTTTAGATGAAGTGTTCCATGATTCACTGTTTGTGC
>NC_138378.1:38855423-38881714 GCF_054177405.1 Leptonychotes weddellii
GAATGGTTTGATCCCTATCCAGCTGAATTCCTGAGAGGAGACAAAATCCAGGTCTCCTACTCCTCCGCCATCTTGCTCCGCACCAGCTCTCCTCTTTATAAGGAATGAATTCATAGCTAGGGAATTTATATATGAAAAATGGAAAATACTTTTATAATGTTAAATATAATTTTATTCCGTAGTTGGTAAAAAGAGCATTTAATTAGAATTTGGTGGAAGATATCAGAGTTACTTTGCGAAGTTTCAGACATTTCTTTTCTTTCATAGACATTTCTATCTGAATTTCTGATCTCTTGTCTTCTCTTTTTATTCTTTTCCTCCCTTTCTCTCTTCCTTTCTTTTTACCATTATTATTTTTGTTATTATATTTAGACAACATTAAGGTGTTTTTAAAAAATTCATATGCAAAGATAATTTAACTGTTTAGCATTTGAACTCGTTAGAATTTCCTAAACAACAAAAAGGACAAATTTGTGGCACACAGCCTGCCATCTCCTCTCCACGGATCTTGCCAGAGATCAATAATCAATCACAACACCCTTCTCAACCTAGAGCTCAAGGAAGCCATTGCCAATTGATTAATACTAGCATAGGAGATGAAATTTTGTAATTTAATGTGAATGATTCGGGGAGACCAATTTAGACACATAATTGATATGCCTGCCCTTTTCAGTGGTTCTTTGTTAGAAGTCAGATAAAAAGGATGGTTCTAGGACAACTTCTCCTTGGGTTCCATGGGTTGTGCGTCAGTCTTGGGTATAGCCCTGTGCTAACTTTTTCATTAGCTTGAGAGAAATCCAAGAAAGATAAGAACCACAAGCCGAGTTTTCCACTCACCTCTGTCTGAGCTCCAGGGGTAGTTTAATAAAGACCCTTCACAGTATCTACACATGGGCTTCTTGCCCTTTCTCTCCTCCCATCGATTTTACACATATCAATGCCACTGGCATTCCCCATAAACTAGCTCCCAGATCCCTTGGTCATCGACATCATCCCTCCTCAGATGCTGTGATGTTTGGCTGGCTCTGTGATGGTCTTTGAGGGCTCAGGTCCAGGGCTGGCCTCCATAGAGTCTGTCGAGGAAGACAGAGACTTCCCCACATTCGTACCTCACAGTCTTCCCCAGAAACCTAGTTTTGGCGACGTGAGCATCTCTAATTGCTGCTCTGCCAAGTCTACACATAGGGGTGGGCTAACTCCTTCATACATGGGGGGATCACTTCTCTTCTTGCCCACCTTTCTGCTAGGCCATTTCTGAAATCAAAGCTTATTTTTGCTCTTCCCTCTCTGTCTTTTTTTTTTTTTAAGATTTTATTTATTTATTTGAGAGAGAGAATGAGAGAGAGAGAGCATGAGAGGGGGAAGGTCAGAGAGAGAAGCAGACTCCCTGCCAAGCAGGGAGCCCAATGCGGGACTCGATCCCAGGACTCTGGGATCATGACCTGAGCCGAAGGCAGTCGCTTAACCAACTGAGCCACCCAGGCGCCCACTTCCCTCTCTGTCTTATCTCTGCATCATGGGCCAACCCATCGGACTCAGTTGCAGTGTGTTCTCTATGTCTGCATGTATGACTACATAGGACCCCCATCCCTCTGACTGTCTGGCTTCTACCACCCTCTCCAGCTTCTCCTGCCTACTTGTCCTCATGTCCCAGCTTGACAAACAACTTGGAGAACTTCTCCAGTGTTTATTTGTAATCTAAGTAATTCAGCTTCTCATCAGCACTCATGTATGTATCAACGGGGGTAGTCACATTTGTCACTCCCAGCCTCCCCAAAATGCCTCTCCTGGGGTATTTGTCAGTGTCTTTTATGCCACTGACACTCTGACTAGAGGTTTAGCTTTGGGTAGCTCTCTTCTGTACACATCCTAAGGCTTCTGAAAATGCCTCTTGTTTGATTGCTAAGTTAACCTGTTTCCCACAGGTGATTGGTTTGGGACAGGCTGAATGCCATCATCTGCAGAGATTCCATGGGTTTAAACCAGCACAGAATTCATGGAAAACTTCTGTGACTGTTCACCCTCCATTGGCCAGAGAGTGTGGCTTCGGAAACTCTTATCCTTTGTGTCATTAACACATAGGGGAGAAAACGGTCCCTCTGTGTTGTGGGATTCTAGGAGCAGAGCCTGAGATGGGGATCTATGAGCATGTGTTTTACTGAGGGAGAGCTCTCAGGAGAAGTCTGCGAAAGAGGGAGAGAAGCAGGACATTGCAGGGGAAGGGGCCAGAAAGGATGTCCTGTAAGGCAGGTTTAGCCTTGACCTGATCCAGTGTGGGGGAGGGTTAGTGCTGTAGCCGAAATCATACCCAGAATTGTCCCTGTTTGAGTCAAGGGGTCTTAGCTTCTGTACTAACATAAGTGACTCATTGAACACCCCTGGAGGCCTGGGGGGCCCAGACTTCCAGGGGACTGTTCTGTGGACAGAGTCCCAGCTTTAGCCCCCGCAGCTGGAGGGACACAGCATCAGCTGCTAAAGATCTTGGCTGGCACCAAGGGCAGCGATCCCCCCGAGTATTGTGCAGGAAGAAGAAAGCTCACTCTTATTGAAAGGCTGCTGTGAGTGGGTGTGTGTGAAGAGCCTCCACATCCATCTCTTCATTTAATTCTTAAAACAATCCATAAACAGGGGTGCCTGGGTGGCTCAGTTGGTTGAGCATCCGACTCTTGATTTTGGCTTAGGTCTTGATCTCGGGGTTGTGAAATCGAGCCCTGCATCAGGCTCTGAGCTCAGCAGAGCCATCTGCTTGAGGTTCTTGCCCTCTTCCTCTGCCCCTCCCCCCATTCTCACAGGCTCTCTTTTTCTCTCTCAAATAGATAAATCTTTAAAAAACAACAACAAAAACAACCCATAAACACAGCATTGTTTGCCCTCAGTGGGATTCAAGAGCTTTCTAAGGTTAGAAAAATAATGAGCAGAGGAATCAGGATTTGAACCCAGACCCCACTTTCTTGGTTTCTCTCCTCAAGGCCCCAGTTGCCTGTCTTGAACCTCACTGCTAAATTGTTGCCTGCACCAGGGACCCCTGTTTAAATATGTCATTTCTCAGTCCTTGATGGGGAAAAACACTGTACACCAATCTCCTAGGACGTTTTCCCCAAAGCCATCTTTTAAAGTCTTGAAGGCTCTTTTTCAGGCCTCTGCCTTTATTTATATAGTTACGCATTTAGAAGTCACACTTCTTTGTCTGCTTCCCATACAAGCCCGCAGTAGATTCAAACCACCAGTTTGGGTGGTGGGTCATCTACAGGCAGTGGGAGGCTAAAGATCTTCAGTGGGAGAGGAGCGTTTAATCACAGCAATCAGAAAAAAATTAAGTCTTGGGTCATTCACTATAGAAAAGCCTGCAGCTTAACACTCTTTAGCAGGCCCTAAGAATACCATTATATTATATCCCAGAATTAACTGGAATTTATTTGCTCATTTTTTAACAGACTTCTATTGAGTACCTACCATGTGTCAGATACCATGTGCTAGAGATACAAGGATTATCGAGACATGGTCCTTGTCCATACAGGGTTTGCATCATTAAAAACTGCTTAAAACAGAACAAGAGATGAGAGCAAGAGTCCTTTATTTCCTCAACCAGAGTAATAAAAATATATGACTGCATAAGCACATGAAAGGATGCTCAGCATCGTTAGTCATTGGGGAGATGAAAAATAAAACCACAGTGAGATACCACTGCACACTCACCAGAATGGCTCAATGTAAAAGCCGACAACTCCAAGTGTTGCCAAGGATGTGGAGTAACTGGAACTCTAATATATGGTGAATGGAAATATAAAATGGTATAGCCACTTTGGAATTTTATAATCATTAAGCATACACTTAGCATATGGCCCAGCCATTGGGCACTTAGCTGTTGACCCCAAATGAAAACATATGGTTAATAAAAAGACATGCACACAAATGTTCACTGCAGTTTTATTCACAGTAGCCCCAAACTGGAAAAACTCAGATAGCCATCAACTGGTAAATGGATAAAAAGGGATAAATGCATGTTATGGGATACTACTTAGCATTTAAAGGGATGAACACTAAAAATACATGAATGGATCTCAAAAGCATCATGTGAAATTAAGAGTCCAGACACGAAAGCATACATACTGGATGATTCCATTTGTATAAAATTCTAGAAAACGCAAATGAATCTGTGGAGTCAGAAAACAGACCATGGTTACATGGGGGTCAGATGTGGAAGAGATGCGCCCCACAAAGGGGCACAAGGAAATTTTGGGGGTGATGGAAATGTACACTTTAAATGGCTACAATTTATTGCAAGTAGATTACACATCAATAAATAAAGTTTTTGTTTTGTGTTTTTTTTTTGAGAGAGGGGGAGATAGTGTGCATGCATGGGGTGGGAGGAGCAGAGGGAGAGGAAAGGAAAGCACATGGAGCCTGACGTGGAGCTCCATCTCATGACCCTGAGATCATGACCTGAGCCGAAATCAAGAGCTTAACCAACTGAGCCACCCAGGCGCCCCAAAGTTGATTTTTTTAAAAAAGATTTTATTTAGTTATTTGACAGAGAGAGAGAGACAGCGAGAGAAGGAATGCAAGCAGGGAGAGTAAGAGAGGGAGAAGCAGGCTCCCCGTCAAGCAGGGAGCCCGATGCGAGGCTCAATCCCAGGACCCTGGGATCATGACCTGAGCCTAAAGCAGACGCTTAACAACTGAGCCACCCAGGAACCCCCCAAAGTTGATTTTTAAAAACATCTAGCAGCATGCCTAGCACGTCGCAAGGGTTCAATAAATGGCGGACTTCATGAAAAGTATATATATATGTGGCCCACTGCATGCTGGGTTCTCACCAGCCTCACTCCTAAGATAAGTCACTTCTCCTCCCGGGGGCAGCAACGAGGCATAGAAGCTCCCTAAGGTCTTCCTGGGAGGGCAGAAATATTGACCCAGCTCCCCTCCTCTGCCTGCAGCAATTGTGTTCTCTTTTCCATCTTGCAATCGTTTGCCTCCATTCAGATTTCCCAAGGCCTGGCCACACCTCAGGCTGGGCTGAGTCAGGAAACCAGCTGGTCCTCACGCCTCTGCTCCACCCAGGCATCCTTCTGGCCTGCAGGGAGGAAGCTGCACGTGGTTCCAATCACTGAATTAAAGACTCCGCCTTCACTTGGGTTTCTGTTCGGTTTGGAGGTCCCCTCCGAGCCTTCATCCATCAGCTCAGTTCTTGTGTTAACATTTTGATCTGGGTTTCAGAACACTTCACAGGGTAGCCCCTGATGAAAATCCAATAAGACGAGACAGAAAAGATGGGGTAACAAGGATGGCACACTATAAAATAGCTCAGCTTAATTCCTTGGCTCTGTGTTGCACATCTGCTAAGATAATCAAGTGCCACTTGCCTCTCCTTCTTAAATTGGGATCTGATTTCTATCTCTGACTTCTCCAGCCTGGAGCCCTGGGGGGTCCCAGGGACCTTCCAAAGCAGCTGACCCAACTTCTTGGGAACCCCCAGTCCCTCTCCCCCTCCAGGGGTGCAAAATCCCCTTGGCAGTCTGGGGAAGGATACTGTTCTAAATACATTGGATAGGGGCGCCTGGGTGGCTCAGTCGGTTAAGCAACTGCCTTAGGCTCAGGTCATGATCCCACGGTCCTGGGATCAAGTTCTGCATAGGGCTCTATGCTCAGTGGGGAGCCTGCTTCTCCCTCTGCCTGTGCTCTCTCTCTCTCTGACAAATAAATAAAAATCTTAAAAAAAATAAATACATTGGATAAAATACACAGGGCAACAGAAAGTATTCCAACTACATTGAAATACGGTTATCAGCATAGAGAATAAACAACCTGGCGATGGAGTAATAATCCATGTGCTTCTTTTTTTTTTTTAAAGATTTTTATTTATTTATTCATGAGAGAGAGAGAGGCAGAGGGAGAAGCAGGCTCCCAAGGAGCAGAGAGCCCAATGCGGGACTCGATCCCAGGACCCCGGGATCATGACCTGAGCCGAAGGCAGACGCTTAACCATCTGAGCCACCCAGGCGCCCAATCCATGTGCTTCTTTATTCTCAACATCCAATAGCAAGATCTGGTGGTGGGTCTTATAACTACTGTCATTTTGAATTGCTGATGAGCATAAATGCTATCTGGAAATATCTGCCACACTGCAGTGGGCTGTAAGGTATCTGACAGCTATGGGTGATAAAGTCAAAGAAATTGCTATAATACCTTGTGGCTCGCTACTTATATTCATATTAGAAGGAGATGCTACATTTCAGTTAGAAGTTAGTGAAAGAAAAAAATGCATTTCCTTATCGCAGTTCATAGGTTCCCTACATTCTACCCATAGATCCCTTGGTTAAGAACCCTCGGGACTAAGGCCAGACTTTCCCTCCTGCCTGGCCTTCCCACTGAGATGAATCATCTGTCACCACTGCTGCTGGCCGTATAGATCACCTCCTAAATTGAAAAAAAAAAAAGTGACAAACTATTTCAGACATGAAAGCATATAGGGAATAATATAACGCACATCCATATATCCATCACCCACCTGAGAAATAGACTATTGCTAATACATTTGGAAATCTCCTTTGGACTTCTCACTGCTCCTATTTGCATTTCGTTCCCTGCCTCCCAGGGGCAACCTTTATTTAGAATTGAGTGTTTGTGGTTCCTGTGTTTATCTTTAGGCTTCTATCACAAATGTACATATCCATAACCAACATCCAGTATCAGTTGCCTGTTTTTGAACTCGGTCTAAGTGATTTCTCACCATGTGAGTCCTGCAACGTGCTTTTTACCCTCGACGTTATGTGTATGAGATTTATCCATGTCAATGTATGGGTCTCAGTTTGCTTTTTTTTTTTTTTTAAGCTGTGTGGTATCCTGTTGCCTGACTACCTCATGGTTTGGTTAGCTATCTTCCTGTTGATGGACATTTGGATCGTTTCCAGGGTTTTGACATGACCATGCCGTGTTGAACATTCTTGCGGGTGTCCCCCGCAAAGATGAATTTCTCTAGCCATGGAATGGCTGGATCATAGGGTACATGCATCCTTAGTTTTTAGGGATCCTACCAGACCGTTCTTGGTTGTATTGAGAGATTTACACTCTCACCAGCAGGAGATGTGAGTCCCTATTGTTCTGCATTGTTGTAAATACTTGGTATTGTCAGACTTTTTAATATGTGCCAAGTCTGATGACGTGTTTCAATATGGCTTTAATTTGCATTCCTCTGGTTCCTGGTTGCGGTGAGATGAACGGTGCCCTCCCATGATATCAGGTCCTAACCCCCTGGAACCTGTGACTGTTACCTTATGTGGCAAAGTTTTTGCAGATCTGATTAAGTTAAGGCTCTTGAGATGGGGGGATTACCTTGGATTATTGGAGTGGGCCCTAAATGCCATCACAGGTATCCTTATAAGAGAGGCCAAGGGAGGTCAGACATACACAGAGCAGGCAGTGAAGCAAAGGTGGGGGGCAGAGACCGGAGCACTAAGGTCATGAGCTGAAGAATACCAGCAGCTACCAGAAGCTGAGAAAGGCAAGAAACAGATTCTCCCGAGAGCCTCCAGAGCCAATGTGGCCCTGCTGACACCTTGACTCTGGCCTTCTGGTCCCCAGTGCTGGGAAAGGATACATGTCTGCTGTTTCAGGGCCCCCAGTATGTGGTCATTTGTTACAGCAGCCCCAGGACACAAATACGCTCATCAAGTTCAGCTTCCATTTACAAGTTTATTGGGCATTTGTATGCTTTCTTCTGTGAATTGCTTAGTCATAAACCTTGCCTGTTTTTTTTTTCTTAGTAACTGTAAGAGAACTTTACAAATCCTGGATATCAATTCTTTGTTAGTGTTACATTTTGTTTATGGCTTGTTCTTCTTCTATTTGATGGTGGTTTTTTGTTTTGTTTTGTTTTTTTAGAGAGAGAGCGTGCACAGGACGGGGGAGGGGCAGAGGGAGAGGGAGAGAGAGAATCCTAAGCAGGCTCCACGCTTAGCTTGGGGCCCTATGCGGGGCTCGATCTCACAGCCCTGAGATCATGACCTGAGCAAAAATCAAGAGTCAGATGCTTAACCAACTGAGCCACCCAGGTGCCCCTGATGGTGGTTTTTGATACATGGTGTCCATGTTCACAGACTTCTGTCTTCCTTCTTAAAAAAAATTGTGGTAAAATACACATAAAATGTACCATTTTAACCATTTTAAAGTATACAATTTAGTGACATTTATTCTGTTCACCATGTTGTGCAACCACCATGTCTTTCTAGTTCCAGAACACTTTTGTCACCCCTAAGGATACCCTGTACCCATTAGCAGTCACTCCCGACTCCCCTCTGCCCCTAGCCTCTGGCAAACCCTAGTCTGTGTTCTGTATCTATGGATTTGACTGTCCTGGACATTTCATATAAATGGACTCATATAATATGTGGCCTTTTGTATTTGGCTTATTTCATTTAGCATAATGTTTACAAGGTATGTTACATATGTATGTATGTACAAGGTATATACAATTAACCCTTAAAGAACAGGATTTAAACTATGTAGGTTCACTTACATGTGGATTTTTTTTTACAGTAGAGTACTGTAAATATATTTTCTCTTCCTTATTTTCTTACTAACATTTTTTTCTCCAGCTGACTTTATTGTGAGAATACAGTATATAATGTAAGCTACAAAATGTGCGTTAATCAACTGTTTATGTTGTTGGTCAACAGGAGGCTACTAGTAGTTAAGTTTGGGGGAAGTCAAAAGTTATACACGGATTTTCAACTGCTCAGGGTCATCACCCCAACACCTGCGTGGTTCAAGGGTCAGCTGTATATATTATCATGCATCAATACTTCATGCCTCTTTATGGCTGAACTGAATAATATTCCATTGTGTGGATATATCACATTGTCTTTATCTGTTTACCTGTTGATTGACTTTTGGGTATTTCCCCCTTATGCCTATTATAAATAGTCCTTCTCTGAACATTAGGGTACAGTTTTTTTTTGTTTGTTTGTTTGAACGCCTCTGTGGTCAGTTTACTGAGGAACTGCCAGTTTTTCATAGCAGTTGTACCATTTGTGTCTTTCTTGATCCATTGTTTTCCCATGAGAAAAATTTCTTATTCTTTCAGATTGCCCATGTTCTAAGAGTCTTCTGTCTCTGCACACATCCTTCATTTATACCCACACAGTGATTCAAGGAGAAATTTGTTAATGAACAGCCCACATGGGGCTCCAACACCTTCTCTACTCACCGAGGGCACCATTCTGGGAGCACGCCCCCTTAAAAGAGAGCAGTCAACCCCTGTGTCACTGACTCACATGGACATCTGGTGTGAAGGGAAAGGAGGGACCCTTCCAGATTGCCATGTGGTGGGAGGTGAGCATGTCCTCAGCCCCGAAGGGATGGTAGTAGAAATATGAGGCACTTCCATAGATTTCTGTCATCTGGTGCCCCTTGGTCCTCAAGGAGCAGGTCCCCACCCCCACCTGCTTCAGCAAACTTAGTGAGTAGCTAGTAACCTGGAAACCTATGAAAGAGGAAGTGTCTCCCCAGGCAGGAATGAATGTACTGACCTTCTGCTTTCTGACTATTTGGAGACAGGACTGGTCTTTGGAGTGCTTTGGAGATCACTTAGTTTGGGTTCCCACCAAAGTCAGAAACATGGATTTGGGTGCAAGTACATTGTTTGGGAGGTGATCTCAAAAAATAGCAGCAGGAAATGTTACTACTGAGAACAATGGGGCTCAGTTCCAGTGAGGACCCTCTGGGAGATAGTGATGGGTCACTGACAGGTGAGGAAACTGAGGTATTCACCTCCTAAATCTCATCCTGCCATAGATGAGGGTCACTTCTGGGCTGTAATGCCCCCTCTCCCCAGCATTTCTTGTCGCCCATATAGAGGTTGAGAACCCACTTGGGGCCAGAGAGCATTCCCAGGCAGAGAGATGCAGGATGCTCTAGGCCCATTGGATGGAAATCATCCATGGAAGCCTCCAAGGTGGTACCAACACTGTTTGCTATAGGGAAAGGGATGTGGAAGAAGAGTCTACAGATATGGCCGAGGAGTCAGTATCTCTATCTTAGGCCCAGGTAAAGTCATCTGATGTTCGAAGTCAGACATATGAATGAGAAGATCTTAACATCTAAACCTGTAAATGCCTTAACATCTCAACATGTGAATGTCTCCATTGATCCTGTGAATGTCTCTACACGTCAGCATGTGAGAAGCTCAACATCTGAATTGCGAATGTTTTAATATGTCAGCCTGTGAATGTCTTAATTTCAGGACTTGTAAATACCTTAACACCTCATTGTGCAGATGTCTCAACATCTCAACATGTGGATGTCTCAACATCTCAAAATACAAATGTCACAACATCTGAGCCTGTGAATGTTTTAACCTCTCAACATGTGAATGTCTGAACATATTAACATGCAAATGCCTCAACATCTCAACATGACAATGTCTCAGCCTTTCAGCATGCAAACGCCACAAAACCAAATGTGCGAATTGTACCTCAACATCTCAACATGGCAAATGTCACCACAAATCAGCACCTGATATCTCAACATATGAACATGTGAATGTCTCCACATCTTAACATGTCTCAGCCTGTGAATCTGATGGTCACATCTCCACATGCAAGTGCCTTGACATTTCAACATGTGATGGTCAACATCACAACATGTGACTGTCTCACCGTTGGTTACAACACATGAATATCACAACACCACAACTTCAAAAAGATGAATGAGCCATATCTTCCTTTTTAAAACAAAATCAGTGTTTTTATTTTTTAAGTTTTTATTTTAATTCCAGTTAGTTAACATACAGTATTATGTTAGTTTCAGGTGTACAATATAGTGATTCAGCGCTTCCAGACATCACCCAGTGCTCATCATGACAAGTGCACTCCTTAATCCGCATCATCTATTTAACCCATCCCCCCTCCACCCACCTCCCTTCTGGTAACCAGCAGTTTGTTCTCTAAGTTAAGAGTCTGTTTCTTTGTCTCTCTCTCTCTCTTTTTTCCTTTGCTTGTTTATTTTATTTCTTAAATTCCACACGGGAGTGAAATCATACAGTATTTATCTTTCACTGACTTATTTTGCTTAGCATTATGCTCTCTAGTCTTTGCAGATGGCCAGATTTCATTCTTTTTATGGCTGAACAGTATTCCATCACATGTATATGCCACATCTTCTTTATCCATTCATTAGTTGATGGACACTTGGGCTGCTTCCATAGCTTGGCTATTGTACGTAATGCTTCTATAAACATTGGGGTGCATGCATTTTCCTCTCAACACCAGAACCTAGTGAAATACTAGCACACAGAAATTTTAACTCCTGAAGAAATTCTGTTCTCTTACAGATCAGCACTGGATCTGTGGATAGAAAGAGATAGATACGTATCTAGGTATCTACAGATATCTACAGATAGATATCTACAGATAGAAAGAGAGCTGCTCAAGCTTTATAACAGTCCAGTAGCACTCTATTTATATGGAAATCAGGCTGCTGGCAATATTAGATACTCCCAAATCCTTGTTGGGGGGAAATGCCTCTCAGCCTCCTGGAAAACACAACCCCAAGCTCCATGCACTTTCCTGAAATGGCTTTAGAATTTCTCACACCATCCCACCCAGATAATTACAGATAAAATGAGGTCACAGATTAGAAACAGAACCTGTGACATTTGTAAAGTGACAGCTGACAGCAGAGGGAAGAGAAAGAAAACCTGTAGAAAGTAGGCTCCCCAGGAGTGTGAGTGAAATTGAATAGGATGGGGCGCTGGGGAACTTTCTGGGGCAGTAATCATGGTCTGTATCTTGATAAGGTTTTGGGCTACACAGGTGTGTTCATTTGTCAAAACTCAGTGAATGTTCACTTAAGATTTGGGCATTTCATTGCATATTGTATCTCAATAAAAAAATACCATATATATTGACATGATACCCATGCTGAAATTATTACAGAGAGTAGTGTGCTGATATCTGCAATATACTTTTAAATTCATTTTTGAAAGGATAGATTGATAATGGACAGAAGATATATGTGTGATAAAGCAAGTATTTTACAATGTTCTGTAAGAATCTAGGTGGTAGGTACATTCTTTCAACTTTTCTGCACATTTGAACATTTTTTTCAATAATAAGGTATTCTGGAAAAAAGTAGGTTTGGAAGACTTACAAGTCCAGCCATTTGAGGCTGCTTTACCCACATCACAGACTCTGAGAACATTGCCCAATTGTATCTCATTTTCATGCCTGATATTCATTAATGTCCTGGATTTTTTTTTAGAAATCTTACAATTCTGATCCATGTGTATTTAAGACACCAAAAAGAATGTAATTACTTTTGGAAATTTTCCATTAAATTTTTTTGCATTAAGAAAAGAGTTCAATTATTAACTAGGGATAAAGTTTAGATACCTGAAAAATCCCACTTAAATGAAATCACTCATTCCCTGACAGTGCAGGATACATGAGATGTTATATTAATAAGAATTTCTAGTTAGTGGATGACTTGGCTTCAGATTCAGAGTATTTTTACATGTATTGCTTTAGGGTTTTAGGGAAAAGGTTTTGGGCTGGAATCACCTGACTTTTGATTCTGTCTGGTTCATCCATTTGTTGAGTGTGTGACCATGGGGGCATTTCTTGATCTGTTTGAGCTTGATGTTTTTATGTGACAGGTGGGAATTATGATACCTAAAATATAGGCTTCTTGTACAAAATAAATCAAATACAGGTTTTCGCCACCATCTGATAGTAGAGCATTCCTGTGAAACCTTTTGTAAGCCCAAATAGTAAAGTGAAGAAGCAATTACCATTGATTTATACGGAAAAAAAATGTTTGAGCATTCCCAGACCCAAAAAATAACCTCTTTGGCCTCTGGTACTTTGGGACGCAACATGGTAAGGGATGCACAAAACAAATCGAGATAAAGCACAGATGCTCACAGACACAGTTCTAAAGCTCTGGCGGCCTGGTGCTGCGACGCTGAGTGTAGTTCCCTGGGGAGGCGCTGTGTGGCGCTGCTCCTGCAGCTCGGGGTGTGCGCTACCTCTATACAAGTAATCATGGTTCGTCTCCCCCTCTGATTTCCCCCTTCCTTCTCTTGATGATGAACCATGAGAGCCTATGGACTCCGGGAAACAAACTGAGGGTTTTAGAGGGGAGGGGTGGGGGATGGGTGAGCCCCATGATGAGTATTAAGGAGGGCGCGAGTTGTTGTAATGAGCACCGGGTGTTATACGAAAACAATGGATCATGGAACACTACATCAAAAACTAATGAAGTACTGTATGGTGACTAACATAACATAAAAAAAGATAAAACAAAACAAAACACAAAACAAATGCTCAAAGCTACTTCCGCTTTTGGTCTTTTTTCATGTAGTGAAAATCCTCTTTGGATTTCTGTCGGTTAGCGAAAACAGGTACTGATGTTGGTCTTTCGTAAAAGTAAATTGGTTAACGCGAACTTTCAAAAAGCGGGGCATACCCGTTATGCAGGCAAAGCACATTAAAGAGACTGACATGTAATAGGTTCTTAATCAGGTGGAGTTCTCAGACTCATAAAGTCCCTATGAAACTTCTATGTAGCAGAATGAATATTGTCGGGCGCCTGGGTGGCTCAGTTGGTTAGGTGACTGCCTTCGGCTCAGGTCATGATCCTGGAGTCCCTGGATCGAGTCCCGCATCGGGCTCCCTGCTGGGCAGGGAGTCTGCTTCTCCCTCTGACCCTCCCCCCTCTCATGTGCTCTCTCTCATTCTCTCTCTCTCAAATAAATAAATAAAATCTTTAAAAAAAAAAAAAAAAAGAATGAATATTGTCCTGTGCATTTCCCAGAGAAGATAACTAGTGTTTGTGGAGGTGCAGTGACCTCTAGACCCCTAATCATATGGGTATCCCAAAGTAGATGGAGGACTCAAGCCAGCATATGTGAGTCCGTTGCTGTTTCTTTACTTTAGCCAGTGGTCAGGAGGGCAGCAATGGCCTTCCAAAGAGCCCTGGGTCCTTTTCAAATGCATTCCCCTTTGCTTCCCTTCCTTTAGCCAAAGCTGTGGAGTTTCCACATACAGCAGTCAAAGAACAGTTGTGTTACTTACTGGACCGTTCCTCCTGAGACATCGAATCTGCCCCACAGCTGGTTGTCTTGGACAGGCTGTAACGAAGATTTGCCCATCTCTTTAGGTGCATCATACAGAATTGGGTACCAGCCCTATTTGCAACATAAAGGAAGAAAAAAGTGCCCATTTGAAAATAGTGTCAGCTGTTTGAGGGCTCCATCAGTGCTGAAAGAGAGAGCCCCAGAGCCCAGCATGTGTGTCTGGTGGGGGATGCCCACTTGGGGTGCTGTATGGCATGATAGATACCATGGTAGGAACAAAGTACAGTCCAACCAACCCCTGGAGAGCGGCCATGGCCAAAGAACACACACCCTCGTGGGGCTTAGTGTTTTTAGAGCATGCTAGGGAATTACAACAGACTGTTTGGAGCCTTCACAATCGCTTATTTTGTATTGGATGTTTTAAAAAAGCAAAGGATTTTTTCTTTGTATGTGACATGTATGCCAGGAAAAATAGTTCCTGGAGAATGAAAACATCTCGAGGGGCAGTTTGCAACTTGAGAGGGGCAGTTGGGCCCAGTTGCAGAGATGCCATTTTCTCCCAAGCAATGAGTTTCCGGGGGGAAACAGATGCAGGCAGATGGGCTGATGTCAGGAGGTTTCCGGTCTTTAGTGAGGGCCCAGCTGGGTCTTCAGTGGGAGCTGCGGGTACAGCAGTGACCTTGCCCCCGGCCATGAAAGACATGGGCTCCAGAGCAGCTTAGTCCAAAACCTAATGGGGAGCAGGGTGATGGGAGTTCCACGCTGGGCTGATGCCCTGCAGCCTGGCCTGGTGTCCAGCTAACTTTGAAACCACTTGTTGCCTCAGCACCATGCAGGTGTCGCCCAGATCCCAGTTTCTCTGTGGGCAGTGAGATCGTCTGCAGGGCTGAGAATCTGCCAGGTCAGGGGCTTCAGGGGAGTAGGCATAGAGAAACAGCAGGAGAAATGAAAAGAAGGAAGTAGCAGGAAGAGCCCAACTTGCAGACTACGCAGCGCCCCCTGTAGACCACAGAGAGGGCTTCTCAGGGCTTGTGTACATCACCTGCTAAGAAGGATGCCAACGGCACGACCCCTCCGTGTAGCCACGTGGCTGGGTGCCGACAAATGCTCTCCTAAGAGGCCTTGCATTTGACACCAGTGACAAACGAGGAGGAGAGGGATGTTCCCCTACTGGCCCCTTCAGCTTGACTTTCCTTCCAGGAGTGAAAAGAATCATGAAAGCAGTGAGCATTTCTCAAAGAGCCATTCCTGGACCACCAGCCTCAGTTACCCCTGGGAGCCTGTGAGAAATGCACATTCTCCGGCTCCTCCCCAGACCTACTGAATCAGCAACTCCAGGGGTGGGCCCAGGAATCTGAGGTTTCAAAGTCCTCCAGATGAGCCTGATTAGCACTCCTAGTTCGGGATCCACAGGTGTAGAAGAACCCGGCTAGCTCCTGGAGGAAATGGGTGGGGATGCGGATTCCACTGTAGGGTGTCTCCTACTCTCATCCCCGTTCTAGTTTCTCTCCATGGGCTTTAATGGGGTTTCTATATGGGAGGGCCTTTAGGAAGATTTGAGGTAATGATCTGCCTGGAATGGGGGATGGTTTTTTTTTTTTTTTGAAGTTGCTATATAGAAAAGCACAAGGTTAGTATTAAATGATATGTCAATAAAAGCAGTAATGATTTTGTAATACTGCTTCTGTTCACACTTTACATAAGAACGAGAAGACTAGTATCTTCTAGTCTAGAAGGACTAGTGATCCTTGTCTATGGGGGGTTGTGCTAGAGCCCTTCCCCCCCGGAGGCTCCATAATGAATACATCCAAAACCAAAGGTTGCCTACTGTGTCGTTCAGGACACTGCCCTGTGAAAATGAAGATCTTTGTTGTTGTTTTTTTTCTTTCTGACTTTTCCCTGACTTGTGGGTCCAGGTATTATTTATTATCTGGTTTTGCTCCCTGCCTCCAGGCAAGGACTATATTTAAGCCAATTCAAACTTTGCAAGTCTTAAAAATAACTCTCTCTTTGCTAACCCCTTCTAGGTTTGGCAAGGCTTTCCTTCAAACAGGAAATCCATCTCTTTCTACCTGCCCAGCCCTCATAATTAACTCGCCCCAGGATCTGTTCTTACTTTTTCAAGCTACAAGTCAACAGGGTGATTTTGTGTGTGTATAGGGGTACATGGGTCCTATTTTCCCCTTCCATTGCCAAGGGTCCTGATTTTCAGTGTGGAAGGTTAACCTCTTTAAATTTTTTTTTTCTAAAATTTTTTATTTATTTATTCATGAGAGACAGAGAGAGAGAGAGAGAGAAGCAGAGGGAGAAGCAGGCTCCCAAGGAGCAGGGAGCCCGATGCGGAACTCGATCCCAGGACCCTGGGATCATGACCTGAGCCAAAGGCAGACGCTTAACCGTCTGAGCCACTCAGGCGCCCTGGAAGGTTAACCTCTTTAAAGGCAAAACAGTCATCATGGCCCCTTGTGAACAGACGCACCTTCTGTGAGTTCATCTTCAACTAATTTTTCCTAAAAGTCATCCCAGGCTTCTGGAAGTAAAAGTTACTGCGACTGTTTTGAAGAGTGACTTTTAAATACTGCATGCTCACAGCATACATTTAAACTGATAATGATCTCCAAAGTGAATTACTTTCATACTGAGAGGTGACCTCTGGAGACTTGACTTTTCTTTTAGTTCCTTCATTTTAGTGGATATTTTGACCATGATTGTGGGTTCTAGTCTCTCTTTCTCAACTGCCTCTGCATCTATCCTGATGACCAGAATCCTAAGACTTCTTTCTGTCCTCCAAACATCATTGTAATAAACTGACTCTCCATTCCTGGAGGGGCCCTAAAATTATGCCTTTCTCTTTGTGAAACCCTGAGTAATAGTAAGTGGGAATCTTTGGTCCCAGAGAGACTTTGGGTATGGTCAAACTTAAAAAATTTTAAATTATAAATAATTAAGGGGGAAAAGGGACCAACAGTCAGACTTCATACTGAGGGGGATGTTCTCAGCTTGTTGAGAAATGAAGAGTGGAAAGTATGTGGAAGGTCCATAGAAGGTTCATAGAAGAAAGATAAAGGTCGAATGCCTCCCATTGTACATCCTCTACACCTGCTCTGAGCCCAGGCTCTCTCTCCTATGAAATAGGCAGGTCCATTGGCCAGCCCTGCCCTCTAATAGAACTCCCATGACAGAATGTTCTCTTCACTGTTCAGTAAGGAAGCCACTTGCCACATGCGTCTATTGAGCACTTGACATGTGGCTAGGGCAACTGGTGAGCTACATTTTGACTTTCATTTAATTCTATTTAATTTACTTTTAAATGGCCACATATGGCTAACGGCTGCCATGCTGGGCAGCACAGAGCTGGAGGGAAGGAAATGAAGTTGCCCGGGCAGTGCCTGCTCTAGATAATTCCTCTGGACAGTGGTAACAAGGACCAGACTAGCTCCCTGAAGAGGACTTCCTCCCCCAAATTGTTAAATCTGGACGTGGAGAAAGGAGAAGATCATTGTTTTACAAAGAAATTGAGATAATTGAGGCTTGAAATTTTCACTGAGGTGAAACAGAGCCTTCCTTCCTTATTAACAAGTAGGCTTGGGATAAATGCAAAGGACTAAACAGGAAGCCCTGAATTTTTTTTTTTTCTTTTTAAAATCCTGTTTCATCAGCCAGGGATGAATTGCAGAAAACTCTGTGAGTGTGCAAGCGTTTTTATTTTTTTGTTTTTGTTTTTGTTTTGCTTAGACAAAGGGTGGAGTAGACAGTTGTCCACTTAGATGCCCAAGTTCTCAGAACCTGGTGGTCTGCCTGCCTTCGGTTTTACCATGTGTAGAGCCACACTTTGTCTGGGGAGGGAGAAAAAGAGAGGGAATGAGAACTAGCTGATTGACCTTGTTGGCCAGGTTCAGGAGAGGGTCTGGTGGGAGGTGCCTGAAACCTCCCAAGGTCTGGAAGATCCCAAGTAGCCTTGCACCCAGTACCATTTGACATTGGCAGTTTTTGTCTGAGAAAACTAATTCTATTTCGTAATGTTCCTTAGTAACAATCGACCAGCATCCATCACTGGTGTGTGCATTTCATGCTACGAGCTTCAGGAGAAACATCATTTATTACCACAACATACAGTACCATAGAATAAGAAAGACAAAATATGTGCTATTGTATGAATGGCAGAAAAGGTAGTTATGGAAGTGTTAATTTTTCAGTAAAGAATGAGAGTGTGAGTGTAATTGTGTGTGTGCGCATGTACAAATTTAGGTAACGCGTTGGTGGCAGCAAGTGAGATAAAGACTTTGTTATTAGAGGGATATTGGGTTCCTTTTAGACTTGAGAGCCATCTTGCTGGTGTCTTTACTGAGGACTGTCCAGTAAGTGGTGACTGTGAATGCTGACACTTTAAGACAGACAAAGTACAGCCCAAGAGAAAATGGAGCAGACGGAGTTAAAAGCAGAAAGGCAAGGTCCACAGACTGCCCTGGGAACCTGGCACCCATATTTGCTTCTCCCTCCCCTTTATGTTGGCTCTGCATCATGGTCCTTCTTGGCACATGCCTTTGGCTGGGTGTCTCTGCTAGCAGCACTCTCCAGCTTGGCTCTGGCTTCTGGGCTGGTGTGTGCCCTCTGTCCATGCTCTTGGCTGGCACCCCCAGCAATGGGCACTGCATTCAACCGAGGTCCAGGCAGTGGCCCTCCTTCCTGCTCAGTGGGCGCCACCCCATTCCCTGTGTCGTCCCAGGCCCATCTGCTTCACCTCTCTCCCTGGGGCAAGCAGCCATGACAGCTGTTGGCCCCAGGCCCCAGCAGTGTAGCCAAATGATGCTTTATTGAAAGAAAAGCATTTAACAAAAAGTTAAATCTATTCTGGAACAAAAATGAGGCCCGTGGTTTCTTAGCATCCAGGAGAAATTATCGGTCTTGACATGTTGAGAGGACACAACAGCCAGCTTGAAGGAGCTCTTACTGGCCTAATCTGGGACAATTTGAACATCAAAATAAATAATGATGGTAGCAGGTAATATATAATCTGTAGAACTAAATAAGAATCTGTGAGTCCACATTTGAATGAATGAATGAGTGAATGGGATGGAAATAACTCTTCCTTTGAGTAGGAGAAATGATGGAATTAGGAAAATCCCCATATGGCAACCATCATAATAATTGATTCAATCAAGAACCATAAACTAGGGGCGCCTGGGTGGCTCAGTTGGTTAAGCAGCTGCTTTCGGCTCAGGTCATGATCGTGGGGTCCTGGAATCGAGCCCCATGTCCAGCTCCCTACTCAGCGGAGAAACTGCTTCTCCCTCTCCCTCTGCCTGCCACTCTGCATACTTGTGCTCTCTCTCTCTCTGTCAAATAAATAAAATCTTTTAAAAAAAGCGGAGGGGAGGCACCTGGGTGGCTCAGTCGTTAAGCGTCTGCCTTCGGCTCAGGTCATGATCCCAGGGTCCTGGGATCGAGCCCCGCATCAGGCTCCCTGCTCCACGGGGAGCCTGCTTCTCCCTCTCCCACTCCCCCTGCTTGTGTTCCCTCTCTCGCTGTGTCTCTCTCTGTCAAAATAAATAAATAAAATCTAAAAAAAAAATTAAAAAAAGAACCATAAACTAATACCATAACTAGTGACTACATGCTTGATAAGCAGGGTATTTACATTGCCTCAGGGTATATCCCCACTAGTAACTTTACAGGGGAGGAAAGTGGGTGGACTGACTCTATCCTAACCAGTGGAGTGATGGAACACATTGGAATTGTGTGCTTTGGGATATGCTGCCCTGGGAAGGATGCAGCATCACTTCTGGGGCACTCCTTTCAAGAGAAACCAGCAGGAAAACCCAAACTGAGGGGCATTCTACAAAATAATTGGCCTAAAAGGACATGAAAGACAAAGGCAGAGCAGAGTGAGGAGCTGTCCTAGTTTGGAGACCAAGGGACACAGGACAGTTAAGTGCAACATGTGATCCTTGACGAATCCTGTGCAGAATTTTTTTCTTTTCCTATAAAAGATATTAGCGAGATGGTGATCAAAACGAATAAGGTCTGTAGATTAGATAATAGCGTTGTGATCATTGTTAATTTCCATAGTTTGACAGTTTTGCCATGCTTATGTAAGAGAATGTCCTCATTCTTAGGAAATGTACTAGACTAGGTAGGTGCAAAGGGCATGGTTCCTGGATTGACTGCAAAGGGGCACAGAGGAACTGCCTAGGGTGACAGGGTGCTCTGACTTTTGACTGGGTTGTGGATTACAAGAGTATCTACATTTATTGAAACTCCCTGAACTGTACACTGAACATATATGCATTTTCCCATATGTAAGTTATGCCTCGCTGAGAAGTTAAGTCACAAAATAACTAAAATTTTTAAAAAGACAATTCTAAAATTGTTCAGTTTTTAAAGCCATTGAGATGAGTATCAATCTTTCCAAATGGCTCTCTTGAAATTCTAGGGTATTCCCTGATCTAAGCATATTCTTTTTTAAAAAGCAATTCACTATTCCATGGTCATATATTGTTTCTCCTTGTAGCATTTGGCACCATATGACACACAATAAGTGTTAGCCAGTTGTTTTGATGGCCGGTATCTTGGACTTTATAACAAATACACTTCATCCTATTAGAGACCTGGCGGACAGGAAAGGCAGTTGTGTATTTAGGGTGGGAGCAGCAAGAGACCCCAGGCCAGAACTTTCCAGGCACTCACAACCTCAGTGGAAACGTTTTTCCACCTTAGGAAATGCTCCTGCCACCCAACAGGCTGCAGAATTGGAAAGCCTGGGTTTGGAGCTGGACAGTCTGCTTTTTGGAGTTTCCTTGTTTCCTTTTAAGGGTCCCCAGCCAGCTTCCCACCTTGTTTGCAGAGGTTGGAAAATGTATCTGTTGCTTTTTAAGTCACTCTCCTGTGTTAGGAAGCTTTAGGATGTTGTAATCCTTCCACCTCCAGGTCAAATGGAGTAAAAATGTCATGCCACCCTGAACTAGGGAAAGGGCAAAGGGTATGGATGTGAAGTCAGGACTCTGAACCAAGAGCAGAGTTCCGGTCTGGGAAGCAGGGTCAGGATCTCACCCTGGCAGTCTCTTACTGGCTCTGGCTCTGGTTGTTCAGAAGAAGAAACCCGCCTTTCAGGTCTGATCAGCATATGGTGTCAGGGGCCTGGCAGGTCACTGTGGTGGTCCCGACTTTTATTACACACTGGTGTCACCCAAGCAACATTGTGACCATTATTGCAGATGACAAAACTGAGGCTCAGAGATGTCAAGTCCACTAGAACCTGGGCTTTCTTCCCTCCTCTCTGAGGATCTTTCCAGCATATCACACAGTCTTGGTGGGGGTCTCCCTGGAAGCAGACCCTGAGCAAAGATTTGAGTATAGGTCATCTGTTTGGAAAGAGACCCAGGGAAGAGAAGGAAGCCCTGGTGGTAACTTGCCCTTCTGGGGATTCTAAAAAGCAGTGGAGAACCTGTATGTGAGCATTTTTCGACCCATGGGGGAGGGAGCAGGGGTATATATACCCCAGCTCTCATTACTTGTTGGTTGAGGGCTGCTGGGAGAGGGGTGTGTTTATTCCTGGTACATCACTCTGTCCATCACACATTTGGACAGAGAGATGCTGGTGCTGATAGGTGGAGATGGAGCTGCCAGGGACTGAAGTGGTAGAGACTGAGGAGATGTGGGGAGGGCACCCACAGAGTCTGCCAGGCTGCCTTTCAAGGACCAGACCACATGGAATTGACTTTGAGAGCTTTGAGGGGAAAAGAGCATCATGGGCTGGACTGTGAGTAGGATCTTGGAGTAGGCTCACTCTGCCCTCGCCACTGGTGGAAGCGGGGGGATTGGGGGCGGGGAGACAGGGTTCTCCAGTTAGTTCCTTAAAAGGGGCAAACGCCTCCCAGTGCCTTCCATTAGGAATAACCCTCACTGTCCCCAAAATGTGGGGCAGGAACCCTGACAACATCCCTCCCACACCTCCTCATGTGGGATAGCCTCAGGCTGCCATGCCTTTTAGTGATGTCGTGATATCCTTGTTCATGCCATGACTCAGTCTCACCCAGCCATGGCAGCCCCGTGAGGGTGAGGGATGCTCTGGGAGGCCAGAGAGCACATTGAAAACAAAACAACAACAAAGGCTCCCAAGGGAAGAATGGCCGTGAACTTGGCCTCATTAGCACTATCTGGCAGTGGATCCAGTTATCTCCCTCACACGCTTATTATGGAAATGGTGAAACACAAAAAGAAACAGGTCGACCAACAGACAGACAACTTAGCCTGGGGGAAGCTTCCTGTCTGTTTACTAGCAGTGGAATTATACTGTGGTGAGAAATCGGGGTTCCCTTGTCAGAGCCCCATTGGTCCCCTTCACTTCACAGGCTCCACACCATTGAGCAGAGGACATGGGGAACCACCAGTGAATTTCCGCCTTTCTCTGTGGTGGCCACGGATTTAATCAGGTGGCATCAGGACGCAAATATTTGGACCTGTCTATGGAAAGTTCTTCTGCTCCACCATTTCCTGTGGTGGCCTGGGGCTGGTTGGGACCACAAGGGAAGTGAGTTACATAGAGAGGGCACATGCCTGACTTAGTTACCAAAAAGGAAAGAAAGAAATCCTTTAGCTTTGTGATTTTTTTTGTCCCTTTTCATTGAAGGGAGATCCTGGCAATTAGCTCTGGTCAGGGGCCTATGGGTTGGCTCTCTGCCTTTGCCCCACTTTGTCTTTTCAAATGGATGCTTTTCGGTTTGGTTTTTGTTTGCTGCTGGTGTTTAGTTCCTGAGAGAGGATCTGACTTATACAAGCTAATTTCTCCCTCAGCAGACCCCAGAGGAAATCAAGCCAGAAGCAGACACCTCTTGTTGGGGGGTCTCTGCTCTATGCTGGCCAACATCAGCCCATTGTCACCTCCTCAGCAAAGGCAGGGTCCTAGGCTGGGCAGAGCTCTTCTTGAACCTGGCTGGAAAGTTGGATGGGAGACTGGTTGTCTGGAAAAAGCAGTGCACCATAATGGTTTATGGCATCAAAAGTTTGGAACACCAGAGAGTAATGGAAGTAAAAAAAGAGAGAGAGAGAAGGAGAAAAAGGAAAAAAAAGACTCATTCCTCACAGAAGAAGGGGACAGGCCTTTGTGAGAAAAGTCCTGGTAGGGACTCATAGTCATGATCTTCATCTTCAGCTAACCACATGACTTTGGAAAATCACAAGTTTCTGGACCTCGTTTCCTCATTGGAAGAATAAGAGTATAGGGCTGTGTGACCTCTAAACCCCAACGGGAAAACCAGGGAGAGCAGGGGCAAAAGCCAAGGGCCCAGGCAGAGGACATGGGCCAGGCCCGCTGCCAACCTTGACTGCATCACTTAACTGCTTAGGAACCCCAATGGGTTTCTCTTGCATCTTCTTGAGTGCTGGAGACATTTGGGGGACCCTCTGGATGCCATGAGATGCCACCATGGATGCCATGAGAACTTCTCACACCCCTTGTCTGCTAGCATTATCTGTCTATCCTTCATCGAGGACATGAAGTCAATAAACTCAGACTGCCTTCTGAGATATCAGATTTACTGGAAGGTTTGAGGGAGAAGGATCACTTCTTAGGGCAAAACAAACAGTGGCATATTTATGCTGTTCATATAAAATCTGCTTGAATTTTAAAGACAGATACTTGAACAATAAGGACTGGAAATGGATTCCATGCCTGCCTTAAACCACTTTCTACAAGAGCCCTGTCATGGTCATGGGCATACCTATCCTTCATTCCTCTGTTCAGGGACACCTGGTGATCAGAGAAGCCACCCCTTTTCTCTGTGTCTTGGAGATCAAAACAGCCCTTATGTACCTGAGTACTTCATAGTGTAGAGCATGACCCAGCTCCATGGCTTTCCAGGTGTCACTTTGGTCTAAGATGGTGGTTCTTAGTTCTTGAGGAAAGACTGCCTACTTGGAAGATCTGGTGATAGCAGCTTTAAATTCTGATTTAGATTTTATGCGGAATTTGAGGGCACTCAGGGATCCATTTCATGCCCACTCAGTAGACCACTACTGCCTGGATCCCAGGTTAAGAAAACTTTGTCCAAAAGAATACAGGTAAGGGAAAAAACTGGGTGGGGGAAGAGCTTTAGCTACTGCTTTATATCATTTTTCTGACTGAAGTGGGCGGGCTTCTGGATTTGAAGGTGTCTGCTGAGGGATGACCTGTTTTGAGGCCCAAGACCGTATGAAACTTTTAGAGGTGGTGGGAGGTAAGATGTGTGTGTAGGTGGGAGAAGTGTGTGTCTATGCACATCTCCTAGTTCCCTGTTAGGGTTAATCACAGCTCTTTTGGGTTTTTCTTGAATGGGCCAGATAGTTGGATTAGGTTGTAAGGTTTTATCCTGTACTTGTCACTAGCTACTGACATCGGCTGTCACACCATCATTTTTTAAGATAGCACGAGTACTTCGATGCCACAGTGTCTTTGCTTGAGAAGGGGCTTCAGGTTGGAGAAGTGTGGAGTGATTATTTATCTCATGGTCAGAGGGCAAAGCAGGGAGCCCTGATCATGCTTCAAAAGTGGGAAAGTCCCCTAGTTTCTTTGCTTACCTGACCCCAAGATGTTACTCAAATGTCACCTGGTTGTGACCATCCCTCTGCTCGAGTTTTCTTCTTTCTGGTCTTGTAGGAGTAATCCCAACCTTGTAGAAATGAGATGTTTCCCCTGAGGTGGGATGCTGGTGCAGCAGGTTGGATTCACACCCCTGGAAGTTTTAGGCAGAGTGCCTGCCCCCTACACACCCCAACAAGCAGGACCCTGACTATGGGATCAAGCTCCCCTTAGGTGCTCTGGTAAGACACAGAGAAATAAGAAAGCCAGGTGGTCCTCAACAGCCTGGAGCTCTGGGCACAGGGTGGGCTCCCTTAGGTGTAGGTTAGAGAAGTTAGGCGGAATTTCTCAAGTGCCGGCCCTGATCAGTGGCAGGACACAGGAATTTAGTGACTGTCATGGCCCTGTCCGTGTCCTTCATCCATACCTGTCAGGGCACTTGCATTCTTTGCCTGATGGCTTTCTCTGGCCACCTAAGTGTGGTTTGCCTGCCTTTGTGGTAGACCAGAAGCCAGAGCAATGAATGCTTCCTAGGGCAGCCCAGAGCCTGTGACAGATGGGATCTGGTGTATAACTACCCCAGATCCCTCACCCCTTGGAGGAGATAACACTGAGGTACCTGGTCTATGCATTTCTCCCAGAATTCCCCTAGGGGTGGGATTAAAAAGCCCTAGGCCCACAGTGATAACTGGCTTGTGGACCAACCAGCTACCTTGCCTTCCAGGTGTTACTTCCACACTCCCCTGCTGGCTCTCCTCTACCTCACAAATTAGCCCCTTGCATCTGAATCCTTGTCTCAGAGTCTGCAGCAGAACCTAAACTAAGACCCAGATTCTTTGGCACCAAATCCTGGCTTTTCCCGTCTGGACAGCAGTGCTCCTCTCACTTCCTTCTGGTGTAATGGCCCACCAGGCTCCTGAGAGGGAACCAAGCTGTGTTCTGAGGTTAAGAACAGCCTGTCAGCCCTGTGATTCATGGCGTGTAGTTGGTGAATTTTCTTTCTTTTACTCTGAGGAGAAAGAAAACCGACTGGTACTCCCTGGTACATAGCCCACATTTGCCCCCCAGATCAGCCCTGTTTCTTATCCATAAAGGGAAGTTGTCTGAAGTGGAGATGGGGAGGGCAGAGACCCAGGAAAAAACCGCTGTCAGAGCCTCTGGCAGGGAAGACACATTGGGCCCAGAGAGGTTATAGAGTTCACCAATTTACTGCATTTGTTCTGCACGTTGCCTACATTATGGGAGGGGAGGAAGTGCCATTTCAGACTCCACAGCAGATGTCGTAAATCGTGGGAAGTGTGTTTGGCCACCTCTGTGGGGCAGCTTGGAAATGAAGCCATCTATCAGACCAGGAGGCCAGGCTGCCTGGCCCTTACTCCCCTGGGTTTTGCTTTGGTGAAGAGAGGGGATGCTACTGAGGTGTTGGTGGGGGTGGGATTCGGCAACTCCTTTGAACACCCTTGAGCATCAGATAAGTTGAGAAAAGCATGTCAGGGTTTCCTGAGAAATTATGTCTGCATTTGGCAAAGGTGAACTAGAATTTGCCATGTGATTGGGGAGGGACTTTTTTTTTTTTTTTTGAAGTGTTCCATGATTCATTGTTTGTGCATAACACCCAGTGCTCCATGCAGAACGTGCCCTCCTCAATACCCACCACCAGGC
>NC_138378.1:38882214-38928066 GCF_054177405.1 Leptonychotes weddellii
CAGAATATGATCAAATATGATCAGGCTGGTTGCACAGATCAGTGCCACACACTAGATTTTGGGTGTATTTTGGTGTATTAGAAGAAAGTGCCTCCCAAAATTTTAAAGAAAGAAAAACTTATGTAAGGGTTGATATGATGAAGGGATGGAATATGACTGTAAAGATGGAAATTATAAAAAATTTTATAAAAGGAATTGATAAGATAAGAAGTTGTTTGATAAAAGAAAGAAGAGGATTTAAAAAAAAAAGAAAGAAAGGGGAGAGAATGTGATCAGGCAGGAGACTAGAACAAAGCCACACACTAGAGATTTAGGGTATATTTTGATCTGTTAGAAGAAACTGTATCTCAAAATTTTAAAGAGAGAATAACTTATGTATCTATGCCAAAAATAAGGGTAACTACTATGAAGGGATAGAATATGACTCTAAAAATGAAAAATAAAAATGTTTTTTAAAAAAGGGATTGATAAGATGTTGGTTGAAAAAGGGAAAAGGAAAAGTTCCACAAAAAAAAAAAAAGACCGTTAAAAAAAAAATTAACTTTGGAAGACTAAAGAATCATCGTAAAAAAGCCATGAATTCTATGTGCTGTATTCCCCTAGTGCTGGAGTTCTGCCGTTCTCATTGATCAGTAAACTTGGTCTTGGCTGGCTGTTCTCTCTGATCTTCTGGGGGAGAGGCCTTTTGCCGTGGTTTCCAAATGTCTTTGCCGGAGGCGGAATTGCCCCACCCTTGTGGGTCCAGGCTAATTAATCTGCTTGGGTTTGCTCTCTGGAGCTTTTGTTCCCTGCAAGCTTTCGGTACAGCTTTGGAGGCCGAGAGTGAAAATGGTGGTCTCCCAATCTCCACCCTGGAGGAGCTGAGAACTCGGGGCCCCACTCCTCAGTGAGCCCCCAGAGAAAAACAGTCAGTCACTCCCATCTCCCCAGTCTCCGGCCGCACTCGCTCATCCAGCCTGTGACCGAGCATTTCTATCTCTGGCACATGACCCTGAGTGGAGTCTCCAAACCCAGCAGATCCCTGCGGTGCGCTCCTGCACCGCTCCTCCCAGGGGAAGAAGGGGAGTCTCCCCAGATCTGCCAGATCTGCCGCTTGTTGGGTCCCTGCTGGAAGAGCAGTGGCCCGACTGTGCCTCGTTTCACGGTTTATGACAACCCTAGGCTGAGAGCCCGCTCCTCGGCTCCGTCACTGCAGCTGGCTTCCCCGCTCCGATACCTGGGAGCTCTGCTGCACTCAGGCACTCCCGGTCTTTCTGTGACCCCAAGGGTCCTGAGACCACACTGTCCCGTGAGCGTTCCATCCCCCGCTTAGTCACTGGAGTGACGTCCCTCAGCGGAGCCAACTTCTAAAAGTTCCGATTTTGTGTTCTGCTGCTCTGTCACTTGCCAGAAGCAGCAGACGGAGGCCCCCTCCCATGCCGTCTATCCTCCCGAATATCGCCTCGGATTCACTTCTCCGCATGTCCTACCTTCCAGAAAGTGGTCTCATTTCTGTTCAGAGAGTTGTTGCTATTCTTTTCTTTGATCTCCTGTTGAGTTCGTAGGTGTTCAGAATGGTTTGATCCCTATCCAGCTGAATTCCTGAGACCAGACGAAATCCAGGTCTCCTACTCCTCCACCATCTTGCTCTGCCCCAAAAGGCTGTTAATTCTTGACACGGTCTTATGAGAACCTCAAAGATGGGACAGGGGAGGAGTATTACATCGCTCTCTTAGAACCTCACAACAGGACGTAAGATTCCAGTAGCAAGTGAGATGCTAATAGGAAGTGAGAAACCTGTTTTAATGTCAAGTTTTGGTTGTTCATTGCTAACACTTAAAAATGCAATAGGTTTTTGCATATTGATCTTATATCCTGCAACATGCTAAATTCACACTTAGTTCTAGTAGCTTTATGTATATTAGCATTAGATTTTCTACATAGAGGATCATGTTGTCTGCAAATAAATACAGTTTGACTTTTTTCTCTTCAATCCAAGTGCCTTTTGTTTCTTTTTCTTGCCTTATTGCACTGACTAGAACTGCCATAATTTGAATGGAAGTGGAGAGAGTAGATACTCTTGTCTTGTTCTTTATTAGGGGGAAAGTATTCAGTCTTTCACCGTTCAATATGATATAAATTATAGGATTTTTCTAGATGTCCTTTATTAAGTGAGGAAGTCCCTGTATTTTTAGTATGCTGAGAGTTTTCATCAAGAATGGATATTGGAAGGGCGCCTGGGTGGCTCAGTCATTAAGCATCTGCCTTCAGCTCAGGTCATGATCCCAGAGTACTGGGATCGAGCCCCACATTGTGCTCCCTGCTCAGCAGGAAGCCTGCTTCTCCCTCTCCCACTCCCCCTGCTCGTGTTCCCTCTCTCACTGTGTCTCTCTCTCTGTCAGATAAGTAAATAAAATCTTAAAAAAAAAAAAAAAAGAATGGATATTGGATTTTGTTAAGTGCTTTTTATACATCTATTGAGATGGTCATGTGGTTCTTGTTTTTAATTTGTTAATATAGTGAATTATATTAATTGATTTTTGAATGTCAAACCAGCTTTGACTCCTAGAATAAATCTCACTTGGTCATGAAATATCCTTTTTATGTATTTTTTGGGTTTGCTAAAATTTTATTTTGAATTTTGTATCTGTGTTCATAAGGGATATTGGTGAGTAGTTCCTCTTTTTTTGTAATGTCTGTGTTTGGTTTTGGTAGTAACAGGATAATACTGGCCTCATAATATAAGTTGCATGGGAGCTGGAAAAGTTTGTGTAGGGTTGGTATTATTTCTTTCTTACGTGTTTGATACAACTTGCCAATGAAGCCATCTGGGCCTCAAGTTTCACGTTAAGGTTTTTAACTATGAAATCAGTTTCTTTAGTAGTTAGTTAGCTGTTCAAATTATCTATTTCTTCTTGAATGAGCTTTAGTAGTTAGTGTTTGTCAAAGAATTTGTTCATTTCATCTAAGTTGTCAAATTTATTGGCATAAAATTGTTCGTAATATTTATATAGTATCTTTTAAATATATACGTATGCCTGTGTACATACACATGTACATTCTACTCATGTCACCCCCCTTGTTCCTTATCTGTCTGAATAGAGGATTATCAATTTTATTAATGATCTCTAGCACCAACTTTTGATTTCATCAATTTTGTCTATTGCTTTGTTTTCTATTTCATTAATTCCCACTCTGATCTTTATTATTTTCTATCTTCTACTTACTTTGAATTTAATTTTCTTTTCTTTTTTTTAAGAGATATATTTATTTATTTTAGAGAGAGAGAAAGAGAGAGCACATGCACGTGAGCATGGAGGGGAGAGGCAGAAGGAGAGGGGAGAGAGAATCCCAAGCAGACTTCATGCTGGGCATGGAGTCTGATATGGGACTCAATCCCAGGACCCTGAGATCATGACATGAGCCAAAACCAAGAGTCAGATGCTTAACAGACTATGCCACCCAGGCATCCCTGCTTTTCTTTTTTTTTAACCACCCTGTTGAGGTATGTTTGACATACAAAAAGGTGTACATATTGCATGGATATAAGTTGTGGAGTTTGGAGAGAAGTACACATCTGTGAAACTCACCCACAGCCTGTGCCATAAACATATCCATCACCTGCAAAAGTTTTCTTCTGCCTTCTTGAATTATTTATCATTATTTTTGTGTGATAAGAACACTTAACATAAGATCTACCCTCTTAGAAAAATTTAGCAAAAGTATACAATGTAGTATTCTCTTTTGAGAGAGAGAGAAAAAAGAGCTCAAGGGGGAGGGGGCATTGCAGAAGGAGAGGGGGAGAGAGAATCTCAAGCAGGCTCCACACCCAGCATGGAAACCAGCACAGGGCTCAGTCTCACCCTGAGATCATGACCTGAGCCAAGATCAAGGTTTGGATGCTTAATTGACCAAGCCACCCAAGCACCCCTACAATATAGTATTCTTAACTGTACACTGTATGCTGTATGGTAGATCTCTAGGACTTACTCATCTCACGTAACTGAAACTTTGGTTACACCCTTTGACTGACACTTCCCTGTTTCCTCCTGCCCATAGCCCCTGGAAATCATTAATCTACTCTCTGCTTCTGTGAGTTTGACTATTTCAAATACTTCATGTAAGTAGTATCACATAGTACTTGCACTTCTGTGTTTGGCTTATTTCACTTAGCATAATGTCCTCCAGGTTCATTCATGTTGTCTCAAATGGCAGGATTTCCTTCTTTGTTAAGGCTGAATAATATTCCATTGTATGTATATGCCATATTTTCTCTACTCATACATCTGTCAATGGACATGTATGTTGCTTCCTTGTCTTGACTATTGTGAATAATGTTGCAGTGAACATAAGAGTGCAGATATCTCTTTGAGATCATGACTTCAGTCCCTTTGGATATATATCTAGAAGTGGAATTGCTAGATCATATAGTAATTCTCTTTGGGGACTACAACAAAGTAAAATGCATCTGCACAGCAAAAGAAACAACAAAATGAAAAGGCAGTCTATGAAATGGCAGAAAGTATTTGTTAACTGTATATCTGCAAAACAATATTCAAAATATATAGGGAACTCCTACAACTCAATAGCAAACAAGCAAACAAAAAACAACACAAAAACAAAAACTGCACAAATAATCAAATTTAAAAATAGGCAAATGAACTGAATGGACATTTCTCTAAAGAAGACATACAAATCGCCAAAAACAGATACATGAAAAGTGCTCAACATCACTCATCATCAGGGAAATGCAAATAGAAACCATCATGATATCTCACATCTGTTAGGATGACTGTGAATTAGAAAACACACACACACACACACAGGTAATTGTTAGCGAGGATGTGGAGAGAAGGGAACCCTCGTGCACTGTTGACAGGACTGTAAAATGGTGCAGCCACTGTGGAAACCCATATGGAGGTTCCTCTTTTCTTGTTCTTTTAAGGTGGATGCCGAAGTCATTGGTTTGAGACTTTTCTTCTTTTGCAGTATAGATATATAGTACTGCGTATTTCCCCTTACTTGGTGGCATTCCACAAATTTTGACATGGTATTTTTATTCTCATTCAGTTCAAAATGCTTTCTAATTCTCTTTGCATTCTTTGACATATGGAATATTTAGAAATGTATTATTTTGTCTCCAAGTATTTGGAAGATTTTTCAGATATCTTTTGGGGATTCATTTCTAATTTAATTCCATTGTGGACAGGGACAAACTTTGTATAACTTAATTCCTTTCCAATTAATTGAGACTAGTTTTATGGCCCAGAATATGGTTTATTTTGATAAATGTTCCATGTGTCCTTGCAAAGAACATGCTTTCTGCTATTGCCGGGTGGAATGTTCCACAAATGTCAGTTATGTCTTGTTGGTTGATAGGATTGTTTAAGTCTACTGTCTCCTGACTTATTTTCCATCTACTTGTTATATTAATTATTGAGAGAGGGATGTTGAAATATCTTTGTGCTCTGTTTTATTTTAGTTTCTATTACTGTATCTTGAAAGTCACTAATCTTTTTTTTTTTTTTTGAAATGCCCAATCTGCCATTAATCCTGTCCAGTATGTTTTCATCTCAGATGTAGTTTCCATCCAGAGAAGCTCAGTTTGAATCTTGTTAACATCTTCCTTGTCTCTACGTAACTTTTTGAACTACGGAATGCAGTTGTAACAACTATTTTAATGTTCTTGTCTGCCAGGTCCAACATCTGTGTCAGTTTTTGGTTGGTTTTAACTGATGCTTTTTCTCCTCATTATGGGTCCTATTTTCCTGCTCTTTTGCATTCCGGTAACTGGCTGCCCAGACATTGTGAATTTTACCTTGTTAGGTGCTGGGTATTTTTGTATTCCTGTAAATATTCTGGAGTTTTGTTCTGGGATTTGGTTAAGTTACTTGGAAACGGTTTGATCCTTTTGGATCTTGCTTTTTTTTTTATTTGTTTGGCAAGATCATGGTAGTCGGTGCTTAGGAGGGCTCATTGTTTCCCACTGCAAAGGGGAGAGCCTACTGTGCACTCCACCCACTGCCCCATGAATCTTGAGCTTCTCCAAGCTGGCTGGTGGGAATGGGCACTGTTCCCAGCCCTTTGTGAGCACCGGGCACTGTGACCTCTAATCCTTTCGAGTGGTTCCTTCCTAGCTTTGGGTCGCATGTGCTGGTAAGTACTTGGCTGAATGCTTGAGGCTGATCCTCTGCAACCTTCCAGGGGGCTCCTTCTTCGCAGCTCTCTTCTCTCCCCCAGTACCCTGTCCTG
The DNA here is from genome assembly GCF_054177405.1 of Leptonychotes weddellii. Taxonomy (NCBI): domain Eukaryota; kingdom Metazoa; phylum Chordata; class Mammalia; order Carnivora; family Phocidae; genus Leptonychotes; species Leptonychotes weddellii. Next base: position 38,888,446 of record NC_138378.1, read on the forward strand.
AGAGCTCAGGCTGAGCTGTCTCCTCTGTTCAAAGGGTCTGCCAATCTCCCTCCATATTCTCTCTCCCTGTGTTGTGCAGCCTGGGAACTGTCTCAAGGCAGCAAGCTGGGGTGTTCCTCAGGCTCGTGACATTTGTTTCCCATCTTTCGAGATCCCTGCCCTTCCATGTCTGATGCCCATTGTCTTGAAAACTATTGCTTCATATATAGTGCACATTTTCCTGGTTGTTTCAGGCAGGAGGATAAATCTAGTTCCCGTCACTCAGTCTTGGCCAGAAGCTTGATCTGGGACAAATGTTTAAATCTCTGTGCCTGGGTTTTCTCAGTTTCCACCCATGTCCCATAGGGTTGTCGTGGGAATGGAATAGTATGAAGCACTTAGATTACACCTGACACTTGATAAACTCCCTTCCTATTTTGGGAGGGGGACTGGCTGGGGTCTGAAGGGACTGCGGCCCCCAAGACAACACCTAGAATGTCAGAAAAAAATCCTGAGGTCAGAAAGTAGCTGAAGAACCATTCCGCAGAGGTGGGTGGTGCCGACAGTGACAGAATGAGGTTCTGTCTTCTCCCAGGGGAGAAGTACTTGGAGAAGTCAAGAACAGTTCAAGCAGCCAATAGCCCCAAAGTGGCTGAGGTAACTGTGAAAGATTTGGAGACCAAGGGCATCGTTACAGCTGATGTCTGTCTCAGGCTTGGTGCTCACAAAGTGGGGCCCTGTCTTAGTTCAGACTGCTGTAAAAAAATACCATTGATCAGGTGGCATAACCGACATTGATTTCTCACAGTTCCGGAGGCTCGAAGTCCCAAGATCAGCATGAAGCATGATCAGGTTCTGGTGAGGACTCTCTTCCTGGTTTCTAGACAGCCATTTAATTTACATGGTAGAAAAAAAGCAAGAGAGCTCTCTGGGGGGCTGTTTTATTTGGGCACTAATCTCGTTCAAGAGGATTTCGCCCAGTGGCCTGATCACCTCCCAAAGGCCCCACCTCCTCATACCATGACATTGGGTGTTAGGATTTCAGCAGAGGGATTTTGGTGGGAGGTGCTGCACAAACATGTGGTTTATAACAGGCATTCACTCAGATATCTGTTGGAAAGCAGTTAGGAGCCTGAAAGAATTTACAAAAACTCGCAGATCCTTGGGGATCATCAACTTTGGAACCTCCTTTGGGCTGATGAGAATACTGGGAATACTGGGCATGGAAAGATGATGTGACTTGTCCCAAAGGATTTCCCAAAGGAGGTTGGTTAGGAACCAGTTTAGGGGCAGCTGCTCTGGGGACACTGCCCAGAGCCACTCGGCCTCACTGCTCCAGGACACGGCTGCCCGGTTCTCATTCCCAGCACCTGCAGTTCTTTGTCTGAGGGCATTCTTTGGCTGGTGAACCATGTTTTGCTTATCTAGTGGAAGCTGAAAATGTGGGAAATAATACCTTTGTCTATGAATCAACAAACCACTGTGAGAGTTGGTGTGTAAATACCCCAGCTCCCTTGCCTCAGAATCGCATGGGTTACATCACCTCCTGGAATTCCCCAGGGAGGTTAGTCCCGGTTGGTTGGCCACGGTGGTAGCTGGTTTTGTCACACACCTTCCAATGAATGCCATCACTGCCCTGTCTCATTCCTGCATACCCTACTGTGGTTCCTAGGCTCACCTCCCAAAAGCATCCTTGCCCTTGAATCTTGGTGTCAGGTGTCTGCTTCTGGAGGAACGCAAACAACGCCGGGGGTCAGGCTGCATGAGGATTATTTACAAGCATCAGGAAAAGCAGGAGCAACTAAGGCAGAAATCCCTTTTTAATGTAATGTTATGAAAGAGGGAAGAAGGAATTACAGCTCTAAAGCTCTAATCTAAAGATTAGACAGAAGCCTGGGAGGAAATGATCACAAAATAATCAAATCCACAGTGATCTCAGTAGGAATAAGCCAGAAAATGAAGAGACTCCATCTCAGGCAAGCAGATTTGCGTAGGCTTTCTCTCCAGCTGTTTTTCCCAACCATGATATGAAAAGAGAGAGATGAACGCAGACATCAGAGCGATTCTTCAATAGCTTAAAGTTTTCTCCAGATGCAAATGAACCAGGGTCTCAGAAGCACAGAACTATTGAAAAATCAACCAAGGACTTAGCCCAACTGCATAGAGTTAGGGCACATAGAGAATGAGGCCAGATCCTCAAAGAGGAGGACAATGAGACAGCCAGGCACATCCGCACAATATTGAGAGGGCCAGCCTTGAAAGGAAGTGTTGCCAGCAAAGAGCATGAAAATAATGAAAACAAACAGAACATTTAAAATCTACTGGGCAGAAGGAACAGATCAGAGAAGTTAGCCTCTTCGACAGACAAAACCTTTTAAAATCTGACTTCTGTCCTTTCAGAAAAGATCCGCTGTGAACATCCGGTTGCAGCTAGTTCCGGTTTATGATGTTAGGAAGGAGGGCAAAACCCAGACAGAGAACGATGTGGTCCAAGAAGACCCAGAAATATGACATGTGTTGAGCTTAGTGGATGTTAGCACAGTGCTGTCCAAAAGAACGTTCTGTGGTGGTGGGAATGGTCCCTATCTGTCCACACTGTCCAGGACAGTAGTCACTAGCCACATAGGGCTGTTGAGCACTTACTTGAAAGGTGACTAGTGTGACTATGGAACTGGATTTCTAATTTTATTTCATTTTAATCACTGTAAATTTAAATAACCACATGTGACTAGTGGCTTCCATATTAGACAGCCCAGGTCTGGAAGATGCACCCCTGGGCAATGGCTAGCCCTTCCCAACTTGCCACTGGTGCATCCCTTGGAGCTATCACATAGGACAGAGAATGAGCCAGAGGACTGTGGAAGGGCCAGTATTGCTTCTCTACCTTTCTATGAGAAGTGTGACCCTGGCCTTGCCTTGTCCAACATCTTAAGGTATATGGGATCTACCCCCACAGTAATTAACTGTGATGCAACATTTTATGCAGCTCTTAGGCATTATCTGAATGCCTGTTAAATTTATCATTCATTCATGCATGCATGCATTTATTTATTCAAGAGGTAGTTACTGAGTAAGACATATGAGTTCAGGTCTGAGGGCAACATCACAGACCCAGTCTCTGCCATCATCCTCATGGAAATGATAATCTAGCAAGAGGAACAGACATCAGACCAATGATCACATTGATTTATTTAATTTTAACTTTGGGTAGTGCTATTAATAAATAGGACAGAGTGTCATGAGACAAATAACAGGGACTCTGACTCATCTGAGGATAACAGGATGCAGAGGGAGTTATTCTGGCAAAGATGTAGCCATGGGTGGCCAGGGAAGGGCCATTCCAGGTAGTGAAGACAGCATATGGATTTTGGGGTATTCTGGGAGCTATAAGGCTGATGTAGCCAGACTTAGGGAATTATAAATATTGTTGGGTGGGAGAGACTTTAGGGGGCAAAAGAGTCAAGTAGTTTTAACAACCTTTTATTATTATTATCAGTGGAATCCATCAGTCAAACAAAAATTTGTGGGAGCTCTCATGATAAAGCAGATGAAGATGAAGGCAAAGTTTTGTATACACCTCGCACACGGAAGCACCTCTGTTAAGCTTCGGGGCTCAACATAACATAGTTGGAAAACACTGCTGGAGTCAACTCTTTTCTTGGCACAGATGAGGAAACCGAGGGTCAAGGCAAGTGCGTGACTTTATTAAGGTCCCATAGTTTGATAAGGGCCAAGGGAAACCAACACTGTGGTCATCTGTCTTCACTCCCTCCCACCACACATTCTCTCTGCTTTACTACAAGGGAAGAATTCTGAGCCTGCCGCTGGGGATTCCTTGGTATCTCTTTCAGAACTCAGTTCCATTTAGCAAAAATTTCTGAGCATCTCTTATATGTGCCAGGTGCTCTCCAGGGAGCTAGGAATGTGTTAGTTAACAAAACAGCCTGCGGTCCTTTGTGGAGCTTAATTTTTGCGTGAATTTGTCTGAATTTCATTCAGACAATGAAATACTGGGCTGGATAAGCTGATGGCCTTTCTCCTTGTCGAAATCCTTAGGTTCTTAGGACATTGCCCTGGGGGCAAATAAAAATGCCTTTACCAACATGCCATGGTGGTCAGTGAGAGCCACTGAGTACAAGGTACCTGGTAAGTAGACCTTTAATAGGCGCTACCAGGAAACAGGAGCCAAACAGGGGTCCCAGTTTCACCCCCAGCTCTTCTTCTGCACATCTATCGGCCTCCCCCCTCATGCATTTGTTAATTCACCTCAGTGCAAGCGGACAGTTTGCCAAGCTGATGACTGGGGCCTGAGTTTTCATTCTGTTCCACGCAGACATCAGTGTGTTACAGCATGGTGCTGATGGGCCCTGGAGGCAGGTTGGTCAGTTGTGGTCTGTTGCAGGTACGAGCCAGCCATCCTGCAGCACACGCTGCCTCGTGGGAATGATAGCACAGTCGGAGAAGTGTAGGGGCTTCTCCCCTGGCTGTGCCATGCTTCTTTCCCCTTACTCCCAAGCAAGATGGTCCGGCACCCACAGCTTTATTTATTTATTTATTTATTTGTTTGTTTTATTTTTAAGTAGGCTGCACACCCAATGTGGAGCCCAACATGGGGCTAAAACTCACCACCCTGAGGTCAAGACCTGAGCTGAGATCAAGAGTTGGACACTTAATCAACTGAACCACCCAGGCGCCCCAACACAGCTTTATTTTTAAGAGCCAGCTCAGTTTCTTTCCATCTGCTCTCCCAGAGTACCAAGAGCAGAGACAGCACGCACAGTGACACATCCCAGAGGGGTCGCTCCCCAGTGATGGTCCTCTGGCCTTAGGGTGAACTCTTGCTGGCATGGCTGTCTCTGAAAGTCAGGAGTCCCCCTTGCTCCCCGGTCCCCCAGAGTCTTAATTCCAAGATCTAATGTGTTTTACTATCATCCCTGGTCACTGTGTCACTGAGACGGCCCACTCCCAGCATCCCCTCCAGTAGCTGTGGGTATGACTGAGCGTTGGAACAGCCCCTTCAGTCCTTCTTCCCCCAGGCTCTTCCAGAAAACCAGGACCCACCAGTACCACTAGATCATCCATCTTGATTCCATCTTCCCATTCCTTCTGTGAAGTAAAGCTTACAGCTAGGAAAATAGATTCATGTTTGAGAAAACAAAATTTGGAGGAGTTTTCTATCAGTGGCCTCTTAGATGCTTCAAATTCCTTTTCAGTTTGACACAAGGGCATAAACAAATCACCACATGCCATCGGTACCCTGGCCACATGCATGGGGGCAAAATTGAAACATACAAGGCAGAGTGACAACTTGGGATTGATGGCCATGGTGGGGGCATAATTTCAGCTGCATCCACCTTCACAGGTGGTATTTTCCCTACATTTTCATCAAAAATCATCCTGACATAAGTAACCTAATTCCTAGGAGTACATTTGACATCAGCACTGTTTTCCAAATGGTTTAAAACAAAGCCCCAAACCTTTGAAGTATTTGAAGAATTTAAATTTTATTTCTACCAAGAAAAATTACCAAAAGTTGCAGCTGCTTGGGCTGATGGGACTGTTCTGGCTAGAAGGTGTAAAATTAAGGTGCTTTTTTTTCTTTTTGTAGAGAGAACTTTGGGTGAAATAATGGAACAGTGTTAATGCATGAATTTAGAAATATATTCATGTTTGTTCAGTGAATGATTTCCTGTGCTGAAGGATTGTATTAATAAATACTGTCAGCAAATGGAATTTCAAAAAGGAACCTCTCAAAATCTGATTTTGAATTGCTTTATAGAATTTGCTAAAATCTTGTGCCTGTCTTTCTTCTTTATTTGATTGCTTTGGAAAACTCTTAGAACTCAGTCTGAGAAGCTTGATGGCCTTCAACGATATTTGGGTGGCCCAACCCAAAGTACCCATAATTTTAGCAGAATGTCTAGTGTTCTTAAATATATATGGTGTGTGTGTGTGTGTGTAAGGGGGGAGTATTTGAATGTGGGTGCCAAATTATACCCCATCTGGAAGATTCCAATTTCTTTGAAATTCCACGTGAGTATCCTTGTACTTACATGTGAGAACAATTGTGAAATTATAGAGGATTGGCACAGTTGATTTAGAAAAGGTGGGGCTTGGAGCTCAATTTTATAGCTTTTCTGTTTCTCTTTTCCCTTTAATGTCCAGACAGAGACTAAGAGAATTGACTTTTAGATCTTTGTCCAGAGATTCAGTCCAATTCCATTCAAAAATGTTTTTTGAGGGCCCTTTCTAGGCCAGTCCACTCTGAACAAACTCATCCCTGCCTTAACAGTCTCGACAGTCCTACTGGGGGATAAAGCCACATGCGACTGATTTATTACAATATAGAAACATCAATGGAGCAAGAAGAGTAGGGACAAGTATAGGGGTATAACGAGAAGAGGGAAAAGCAGCACAAAAGAGGAAAGGATTAACTTTGAGAGTGTGGACACAGAAGGGATCCATGGTGTTCTCCGTGTCCTCAGTGGCCAGTTCAGTCCCCCTGGCTGGAATGAGGCAGTGCTGTGACCTGGGCATCCCAATGCATGAGTGAAGTTATCCAGTTGCTTTTTCTATTGTATATGAGAGAAACCTCCCACGCCATCTAAAGGTATGAATGAGGTGACAAAGATAGAAGTATCAGCCTTGGGGGAGGTGGGGGGATGGATCCAGTAAGAGATAGCGGTTGGCAGATATGCTACTCCTGGGTCCCCCTCACAGACAGGCATTACTAATCAATCATGGCACTCTTTTCTGTTGGTCTCTGACAAGATGGTGAACCAGGTACTTTCTACCAGTTGGTGAGGTTGACTCTTCCCAGAGGATCCGTTTCTGAAGACTGAGTAGGAAAGTGGGAGTGAACTGGGTTTTTTGGTCAAGGGACGGTGGAGGCTCCCAAGGACCAGACCCAGTTCTTGTCACTGGGTCCATGGGCAGAGGGTAGCCATCCCGGGGGAGAGCATTTGGACAGTGGTGTTGAGAGGCTGCCTAAGAAGGTCCAAGGCAAAGAAATAGTAATAGGGTTGTTTGTGGTGATCAATCGAAATGATGGTGGAGGGAGATTTGGGATGAGTTGGACATGCTCTTCAGATGGAAGGTGTTTGTCATCTTTAGTTTCTCTGTGTCCCGATGCTCTGTCCCAATTTCCGTGTTCCTCCTGGGAGTCAAGAAAGGGGCGGGTTGTGCTCTGATGGTGTGCATTCCAGCTGCTTCAGGCGTCGACGGAAGCCACCTGGCAAAGCGGAGCTGCCTTTCATGTCAGAAACAGAAGAGGGAAAAATAACAACAAAGTTTTCCTGGCTTTAGAAGAGAACCGCAGGAAAGATGAGCAGGAGAAGATCTTCGAGGAGAATAAGTGAATCACAAAAGGGTCTATTTTAGGAGGCTGGTTACTGGTGATTAATGTCAGGCATGGAAAGAAAAATCAGGAAAAACTAACCTACACCACAACAATAATAATGAGAGTAATCTCATGTAGATGTGTCAACTTCGCCCCTTGTGTTTTATGTGAATCTATTTTCCCTTTCTCCACCATATTGATTGCTCAACCTTCTATAGCCCAGCAAGGAAATGTTGGCAGTGGCATGTTTCTGTTTTGGTGTCTGCACCCTAACTACCTAACCACCCCAAAAGAACTTGGCAGAAGTTGTCAGTGAGACAGGAGTAAGTCCTTACACTTCTTTCTGCCTTAGTGGGGTTTGGGGGAGGACAAGGTGCAGACTGCTACCAGTTCCAAGGGAACATAGTGGTTTTATAGGACTAACCCTGTAAAACCGGTTCCTTCTTTGAACATTCTTTCTGTAACACTTAAAAAATACCTACTATTTGCAAAACACCTCTAAGAATAGAAGAGAAGGAGAACTCAAAAAAAGAAGTGAGAGAAAAATGTTGAGTAGAAATACCTTTAAACTCAGATACGGGAGGGTTTTTTATATTTTACTTTATCTGTTCAAGAAACACATTCTCATTGAAGAAAATTTGTAAAACACTGAAAGTAGAAAGGAAATTGTCATCCTAATTTTATCACTCAGAGATAGACCACTAACATTTGGAACATTTGTTGTCATTTTCATGTCCTTAAAAGTTCTCTATAAATATGTTTTATTTTTATTATTTATTTATTTGTTTTTAATATGGTTTTTTTTAAAGATTATTTTAGAGGTGGGGGAGGGGCAGAGGGAGAGGGAGAGAGAGAGTCTTAAGCAGGTTCCATAGCCAGTGCAGAGCCTGATGCAGGGCTCCATCTCACGACCCTGAGATTACAACCTGAGCTGAAACCAAGAGTCAGATGCTCAACCGACTGTATCACCCAGGTGCCCCTATAAATGTGTTTTTTCATGGCTACATCATATTTTATGAGATTAACATGTGCAACAATTTCCCCATTTTTCTTTAGAGTTGCTTTCAGTTTGTTTTTTTAAAATTCCAATATAATTAATGTACAGTGTTATATCAGTTCCAGGTGTACAATATAGTGATTCACTTTCAGTTTTTAAGATTATGAATCATTGTCTGATGACCATTCTTTGCCAGAATTGGCATCTCCGTTCCCTTTCATGTCATCAGAAGAGATTCCTTGAAGCAAGATGCTAGCCAAAAGTATATGGATATTTTCAAGATTTAAGAAAGTCTCTGGGTATAAAGTACATCCATATAATGTGGCAAATGTTATATAGAGTATTTTACCAAGGAAATGAGATTGGCTTTTATGTATTCTTTCATTCTTCATTCATTCATTCATTCATCAGGAAATATTTATTTAGCTCCTGCTATATATCTTCACTGTTCTGGGCAAAGTGTCATATTAATGAACAACAGAAACTGGGTTTAGTTGAAGGGAGAACACAGCCAAGGAACACATTAAAAAAGCAGATATTGTCAGAGAGTACTGGGTGAGGAGCTCATTGAGAATGACTGACAGGGAGGGGAACCTACAGCTTCTTTAGATTGTAGATCCAAAGAGGCCTTTGAGAAGGTGACCCGCAGGCTGGGACCTGAATTATGAGGAGACACGTTGCAGAGACCTGAGGGTTGGCCTTTCCAGGCAGAGGAGCAACAGGTGCAAAGGCCTGGCATGGGCCCTCTCTGTGAAGGTGAAGGGGGTCAGAGCCAAGACTGGAGGGGCAGCTGGGGCCAGACTCAGTGGAGTTAAGGAAGAAAAAATGAGCACAGATGCTGACATTGAGGGATCTGGAGGCAGGATGTACCCCATCAGGTGAAGACTAGGGTGTGCAGCTTTTGGCCAGGACACATACCCTAAGAGTAAGGAGAACATTCTGTGCCTGTTCTGACCAATAAACTGGAAAGGATTCAGGGCATATTTGTGGGTAAGACACTGAGTCAGAAGGATTGCAGCCCAATTCAATTCAAATGTTTGTTTGGAGAAGAGGTTGAGGGAGATAAATGTATTTCCTTATACAATTATAGCAAAAAAGGGAAAATAACCCAAGTGTCAAGCTAGAAAAATGATGCAATAAATAATGATAGATCCATAGTATAAAAATATTATGCCACTATTTAAAATCATGGCTTTGAAGAATGTTAATAACATAGAAAAATGCTAATGAGGCTATATGAAGTTAAAAGAAGATCTAAAACTATATATAGTAGCACAGTTATATAAAAATATAGAGAGAGGCACAAAATATGTATGAACAGAGCGGTCTCAGGTGTTAACAGTGGATGTCTCTGGATGGTAGGATTAGGGTTATCTTTCATTTTTATCTTTATAATTTTCTGCATCTTCCAAAACTTGAGTGATACAGACATTACATCTGTGATCTGAAAAATAAAATATATAGATGCTTTTTTGAATGCGAGAATTCAGATGAAACACATTGCACAGATATTCAATTATAGGACAAGAACAGCCATAATAAGAATAGGAGTGTTTGTTAGAAAGATGTTGAAAAGAGCCATAGAACAAAGGAAGTGCCTTATAAGGAGCCAGGAGACTTTATCAAACACCTTATTAAAGGCCTAGAAAAAATACTTACAGAGAAGCAAAGAGATGTTGTGCCCAAAGGGGAAAAGAAATAAACTGCCACCTGACAAACTGACAAAAGGCATTAGATAATGTCCTTGAAGAAAGTGACCCACTGTGTTGTCATGCCCCTCCCTCCACCAAAAAAAAATTCAGAGCATGGAAGGAAAAGAGGAAGTCACTGCCTTGCTGTGCATCTCAGCACACATTTGGAGAGAAACAGGAAATGCTGTGCTCCATCCTGAGCTGCTAGGTGGGACTTAGGCCATTCCACCACAAGAAAGCCAGGGCAGGGGCACCTGGGTGGCTCAGTTGGTTAAGCAACTGCCTTCGGCTCAGGTCATGATCCCAGAGTCCTAGGATCGAGTCCCACATAGGTCTCCCAGCTCAGTGGGGAGCCTGCTTCTCCCTCTGACCCTCTCCCCTTTCATGCTGTTTCTCTCTCTCGCTTGCTCTCTAATAAATAAATAAATAAATAAATAAAATCTTAAAAAAAAAAAAGACGGGGCAGAGGAAATGGGAGTGGGAGGTGAGGTGGGAAAGGAGGCAGCTGTGGGTTTTAATATTTAGTCAGACCCCACGGGGCGCACCTGCTCTTCCAGGTAAGTGAACCAAAGTGCGGAGCAGGCAAGCCACTTGCCCAGCTCTGATTTCCAAGCCCGAGAAGGTTAGGCCACTCCTTGCTGGGTGGTGGGGGTGGTGAGGTGAATGCATCCCCCAGTGAGCCAGGAAACGGGGTTGGGGTTATGGGAGGAGAGATGGTCATTGGAAGACAGACTTAAAAGATGAACAGCATTTGGGGTGGGAAGAAATATATCAGATCATGAAATCAAATCATAAAATGGCAGAACTTATGAGAGTATGCCCCTTCATCCTCGTTTCTGTCAAGTCTGTGTATTCCAAGAAGGCAGAAAGAACCACATCCAGTTTTGCTCTCTACCACAGACCCAGCACGAAGAACACCATCTGGCACATAGTAGGTGCTCCATAAACACTGAAAATAAAGGAATAAAAAGAATCCAGTGAAGCACAAGTTGAAGGTACCTCAAGAGCTCACATTATAAACATCTTCACTCACACATTCACTCCTTTCTGCAAATATTGCAGATTTTCCTGCACAAGGCACCATCTTCAAAATGGAAACGACCCCATGATAAATTTGACTGAATCAGTGTGCATACACTGGATTGTGAAAGGGAGCTGAGGTGGATGATCTTCCTGGAAACATCTCTGCCCTTTAGAGATGGAGTCTCATTCCTCCCTGCATTCCTTGGACCTCAGAACAGCCATGCATTTCTGGATCTGGTTCCTGAATCCCTTCCCTTCCAGTCCAGTTGACACCTTCCTCCTTACTGTTTAGGGCCATGTCCTGAGCAGAGCAAAGATGGGCAGCACTGACTCTGTATGTTGCCACCACTTTATTTCTCTAGCACGAGTCTTCAGACTCCTCTAGTGTCATGTTAGTTGGCAGGGAAAAAATGTCAGTATTTTGGAAATGTCAAGATATACTTGGATTCTGCCTTGGCTCTCACCAAGCTTGATGGTAGCTTAGGCCCAATTCTAGGGTCTGTGTCTTTTGAGGGCATCCAGCAGCAAGAAGTGAGTTGGATTTTTCAAGCAGCTGAAGGCTCTGGCTGTCAGAATAGTCTTGTTTTGATGCATGAGTGAGTCAAGCAAGCTTGAGGTGAAAGTGGCATAAAGGAAAATACATACAAGCAATGGGAGGTCACTTGGGGAGAATCTCATTTGCTTCCCCCCTCCAAAGGTTTGGCAATCTTTCCATCAGTGTGAATAATTGTGAGTTATTGTTTTGAGAAGTGAAAACCCAAGTGTTCCCCTTTAGCAGCCTTCAATGCCATCAGTCACCGATAGCTGCACACTCTAGCTTTGGGCATGGGGACATGAAATTTCCCTCGACACTTCCAAAAGAGTGGAATTTTGTTTCTTACCTATTTGATGAACTTATTTCATGTCCATCTCAGGACCTACCACGGTGTAAGAAATTCACAATGTGAGCTAAGGAAGGTAGTCAGCCCCCATTCCCTGTACTTGTTTTTCATCATATTTTGAACTCTGAGTATGCACATGGTCATAGCCTCTCTTCTGCAACAATTGGGGGAAACTTTTGAAGATACTAAACTACAGTATTCTTGATCGAGGCAGATGTCAATCCCAGTAACTAGGAATTTGGAGCATTTGACCTGTGATTTTGTTCCAATTCATCCAATGCATCTTTGTTTCAAGCCTAATGAAATTAATTCCTAATGAAATTATTCAGGGAGAAGGAGTGACCCAGACAAAGAAAAACACTCTGGCTTGGGCTGTTAAGACAGAGCCAGGAAGCTCATGGAGAAAACTTTCCTATAGGACAGGGATGGGAAAATCATGAAGATTGTGATCATTGAATTTCCCACATGAGTGCAATGCCAAATAGGGAAAAAAAAAAAAAAAGAGGAAGAGGAGGAGGAGAAGGAAGAGAAGGGGTACCACCCAAAGGCAACAGCATGGCCAGCCAGTCCTAATGAAATCATTTCAAGATCTCTCACAGCACAGTATAGGAAGCTTATTTTGGATGCCCCTTTGGCTTAATATCTTGCAAGATTGGAGGAAATGGGTCATTTGCTCACAGCCTGAATCCCCTGTACTTCCCAAATGTGGAGTAACAGTTTGCAAAGCATTAGCTATCAGCTTCTAAATGAAATTCCTAGTACCTGGCCAATTCATATTATTTGGTAGGCTTTCTACTTTTCAGTATATCTCTGTTGAACACATTGCAGTGTTTTCAGGATAAAAATAAAAGATGATCAGCACTTAATTTTTTGAAATTGTATAATGAAATGTGTCAAAATTTGGAAGTTCTGTGTAACTCAGTGAACCACTATTTTCCAAATGACCAATGGCTGATGTTACAAATCATGCATTATTAAAAGACCCATTAAAAAAAAAAAAAGAACTGGAACAATGGCTTCACTGAGGAAGAGCCTTCTCACCTAACACTTGCCTTGGGAATGCATCATTCAGTATGAGTGATCTACTTAGGGAAGTCTACCCATGTCTAGCTGGGACACTCCCATAGTCTGTTAGCTCCTGAAGTAATGGTCAATTCTTTTGCCTTTGACCACCTACTTAGTCATTGAGCAAGGTCAAACCCAGAAGTCTAAGGCTAAGGGAGTTGGCCTGGACCTGTAGGTAGTTTTATTTCCATAACTCAGACCCTTTTCCGAAAACAAAAGTAGAAAATGGGAAAATGAGAGCATGGGTTCATAATGCCTCATGGAAAGTCTTGGGCAAAGCCTAAATACAATGGGTATTTATGGTATCCATAAATAAATGGTACCATGCCTCGAGCTCTCTGGTCTGGGTGACAAGGGAAAAGTGCCAAAAGAACTGGAGAAAATACTGAAAGTTTAGAAAAATTTCCCAATTCCTTTTCAAGGAGAGGATTACCAAGTTCCAGGTGAGCCCTTTGAGCTGCCCAGTGGTGTGGCCAATCTTTTCAGAGTTCTGTCCAAGAAGATGCCTGAGGCTGTAAGTTCCAGCTACATTGATGGCCTCCTCTGGCCCCTGGTTTGGTTTCCCTCAAGAATGCTGACACGCAGTAATCAGCTTTTACTTTACCCTCAATCCACCTTTGCCACACAGACTAATGATTATGTTTTGATCTGCAACTTCCTATTCTGAAGCAAGTGAACAGAAGGAAGAAAGTCTCTGTAACATTCTACCATAGTTCCCTAGGACAAGAATATTTTAGTAAAGATTGCCACTGGAGTTACAGAATGTAGATGCACTGAAATGAAGCAACCAAGAGGTTTGGCTTTGTAACATTTAAAAATTTCTCTCCATAACACTATCTCATTAGCAGAATTAATGGGTAAACACCAGGTAAATGTTTGAAACAAATGGGACAGAACAAAATGATGAATATTCCTAATATATAAAGAATTCATGCAAATCGATAAGAAACAACATTAAGACCCAAAATAGATACCCAGGTAAAGGACAAACAAATCTCCAAAGAGGAAATGCAAATGGCAAATCAACATATGATAAACCGTCCAGCCTGGCTGGTTTTCAACAAAATGCAAATTGAAATAGCAAGGGGACATCATTTCCCCTAACAAATTAGCAAAGATTCTACAATGATGGTCCAGAAAAAGGTGCAGTGAAAGAGAATGGTATGTGTTACTCAGGAAAAGCACAGACTTTATAGAAAATAATTTGTCCATACACGTCAAGAGCTTTAAAATATGTGCATGGCCTTTGACCCAAGAAGTCAGCTTCTAAAGAAGGTATGTTGAAGAGGTCATCAAAAATGTGGACCCTCATTTATGTATGAAGGCACTCATAATGGATATTTGATTTATTTAAATACTTATTTAAAAAGAGCCAAAGTGCACCAGGTGATGAGAATAGCTCAGTAAATAAGGCTGAGCTGTTCCGTGAACCATACAGCCATTAAACATGAGGTGTGAGACCACTTTTCATGACATGGAAAAACTCTTAAGATAGAAGTCTATTAGAAAAAAATAGGAAAATATCACTACATATGATTTCATCTGTATTTTTTTAAATGGGAAGAGAGTGGAAGTACCAAATCCTCATCACAATTATCTCAGGGTAATAATATTACAGAACCATTATATTCTTTTTAAATATCTCCCCCAGGTTTTCCAGAAATAGACAAATAATAGCGATCCCTCATAAGTATCATACGGCATACATTCCATCTGTGGACGACTAACCCATAAATTACACAGTGTGTTCTATTGCTTGGCCTTTCTGCCTTGCCTGTCAGAAAGCTGGGACCACATTGAATGCTCAACCAAAATAAGTAACAGTCTTGACTATGTATGCCTTTTCCCCCCACCTCTCTTTATATTACTTTGTATATTTTTAATTTATTTATATAGTGTGTATCTCTAATTAGAAACCACTTTAAGTTCTTTTTATTTTAAAAATACTTAGCAATCACATTATTAATACATACAAACGTGTTTAGGGGATTTCGAGTTAATGAAAAACATTGAACACCTTTGGGGGTGTGTGTGTGTGTGTGTGTGTGTTCTGCTCAATAGTCCAGGCACATTTGGGATTTTTTTTTTTGTAGTATAGTTGACACAGTGTTACTTAAGTTTCAGTAGACACATTTGGTTATAATGTGTCCTCTAGCAGGAGAGATAGGTGGGAAGTTGTGCAAAGATCCTAGCAGAGTTGGAGGTATACACACATAATGTGCATACCTGTGTGAGCACACATACCTATGTCACATGTGCAAGCACGCACACACACACACACACACACACTCTGCTAGACCTTCCTTGTTCAGCAAAATTCCTAACCCCTAGCCACATTCTTGATATGCTACTTCAGAACTGTGTTGACGTTCTGCCTTTAGTTCCTGTTGTGTTCTGAGTGACAGAAGCCACCTCACATGGCTACCATCAACCTTTTCTCTTCTTGGAGGAATTCTATCTTTGATTTCATAGTG
The DNA here is from genome assembly GCF_054177405.1 of Leptonychotes weddellii. NCBI lineage: Eukaryota > Metazoa > Chordata > Mammalia > Carnivora > Phocidae > Leptonychotes > Leptonychotes weddellii. The sequence goes on from NC_138378.1 coordinate 38,903,895, forward strand.
CAGCAAATTTATATTACAGACCCCAGGCCCGTCCCCACGCATCTCTGCAAAAAAAAAAAAAAAAAAAAGTTGAGATAGAAACAAATGCTTCAGCCATACCATTCATTTTTCCTAAAATAAACAAAAGAACCTGAAAGTGTTCAGAATTCACCTTGGAGAAAAGGTTAAGCGTGAAACAGCCTTTCAGAACTAACTCTGGAGCCCTGTCCAGGAACTTTTGCTTTCTGTTGACATGAGTAAACCTGCAGGCATTTTGGAGAATTTGCCCTGTCAAGTGAATCTTGTCATCATATGCCATTTCCAGGAGGGGAAACAGAGGGTAGACGGCTCCAATTAATGTATTAAATTAAAAGGAAAACCGTCCAAAGCTCTATTGTGTTTTGGATCTTTTGTACCTTTCCTTCTGGATGCGAAAGGTGGTCCATCATGATAGCCAAGCATGGATCTATGGGGTCTCAGGCCTGGCTTTGTGAGTTTTTTCAAATAAGAATTTTGTATATTTAAAGGAGAAAGCATGATGGTTTGATATACATATACACAGTGAAATGATTACTACAATCAGCCTCATGAACATGTCCATCTCCTCACATAGTTACCTTTGTTTTGGGAAGGAGAGTACCCGAGATCTACTCACTTAGCAAATGTCCAGCACACAATACCGGATGATTAATTATAGTCACTGAGCTGTATGGCAGACCTCTAGAATTTGTTCATCCTGCGTAACTGGAACCTTGTACCCTTGGAATGACAGCTGTCCCGCTTATCAGCTCTGCAAACTTGGCAGTGATAGTTAACTCCCCTAAGCCTCAGTTTCCTCATTTGCAAATACAAACAAAAATCACAGCTCATGTACTGTGGATTTTCTCTGTGCAGAGGGCTGGGCTGAGGGTCTTAACAATGTATTGACTCATCTCAGCCCCCACTTCACCGGGTGGGCGTTACATGGACTCCGTGGCAAAGAAGGAAAACCAGTCACAAGGAAGTGGAATTGTTTGCTGAAGTTCACATGGCTTGTAAGTGGCAGGGCCTACATTGCAAGTAGGAAGCCAGGCCTTGTAGCCTTGTTCTTAACTGCCCAGCCTTAGCTGGTAACAACTCTCTCAAAGGATTCCCCCTGAGGATTAGGCGAAGCGGGACAGGGAAAGTGACTGATTGCCCTTTCACCCCCAATTCCAGACAGGGACATCCAGGGGAAGTCATACTTAGGGAAGGAAATGTTATATAACACCCCCCTCACCACCACCCCCACCACCACCATGCAACATGCAACATGAATAATGCTCTGGTCTCCAGTCAGGTGTTGCTTTAGCAAATCTGAAATTTCCATTAAGTATTTCTCTAAAGAGTGTCACATAAACTTGATCATACCTGGGATAGGCTATAAAAAAAAAATGCCCCTCTCCAAGATAGGCTTCCTAATCCTCAGAACCTATAAATATTACCTTTATACGGCAAAGGAGTGAGTATTAACCTTGAATGGCCAAAGATTTAATTAAATTAAGGGTCCTGAAAGGAAGAGATTACCTTGGCTTATCTGGGAGGCCCCCACATATTATCACAAGTGTCCCTATAAGAGAGAGGGAGAGGGTGACTGGACCCACACAGAGAAGGAGGCCATTTGAGGACAGGGACAGAGATTTGGAAGCTGGAAAAGACTAGGAAGTATTCTTTCCTGGAGCCTCTGGAGGGAGTGTGGCCCTATTGACATCTTGATTTTGGACTTTGGGTCTCCAAAACTGTGAGAGAATAAGTATCTCTTGTTTAAGGCTCCCAGTTTCTGGTGATTTGTTACAACAGCCCCGGGAAACTAATACAATGCCCCATCCCTAATAGGCTGAGGTCATTTCGGTTTATTTCTGTAGAGGCAATCACAGTCAGCCTCCCATGCCTACAAGGGTGGTAAGAGGATTTACCTAGGCTCTTATAAAAAAGAACACCATCCGCAGACATGTCAGTGGAGGATATTATAGAAATTAAGGTGTTCAAATTATATTAAGGTGTGAATGCCATGAAATGCTTTGCCTGTCCATTTGGAAAGTTTTGGGACTTTGCTCTGAAGTGTCTGGAGATCTCCTTGTGACATCTCCTAGAGTTGGTGGCAAGCTTCTGACAGATAGGGCCACAAGAAGCTATTATCCCCGTTTTACTGATGAGGACACTGGAAGCCAGAATGGTTAACTAAGTTTCCCCATGTTACCTCAGTGGAGGATTGAAAGAACTTTCTGTATGGATAAGAGAGTCCTATGTAATTATGAAATGTATTATTTGAGCTTTGGAAAAAACAGTCATTTGATTCAGGGAAGAGAAATTCCACTAATTTCATTTGCATCCTCAAGTATTAATTGATACATCACTGTATCTGAGCAAGCATGAAGGACTCAAAAGAAGTTAAAATCCCAGTCTCTGTCAGTATGGGATTGATCCAGGAGATGAGCTGTTGGCACATAGAACAAGTCAGAATCAAGACAACTGTTTGAAACAGTTGTGAGAAACAACATTTGTGAGAAACAAATACATGGGTGAATAATGCAGGGAAGGGAGTGTGTAGTTCTAAGAAAGACCGCTCATGGACGAGTCAAAAACTTGCTGCATGCCCCAGCTCAGCCATGAACACCTTAGTGGTACCTAGACAAGTTCTCTCACTTCCCTGGATCTTGGATTCTTATCTGTGAAATGCTAGGACAGAGTGGGCTCCATGATTACTGAGGTCCCTTCTAGCTCTAGTAGAGATCCCTGAAACTAGTGGAGCTAAGAGACGGAACATTGTGTCACAACAGACAACAAAGCAGTTAATCAAGTCTGTTTGGGTCATGTCAGTAGGACCCAGAAGCCAATTTGGGAGGTTTCCCATTGGCTAAAGATGTGACGTTCTGAGCCCCACTTAGAGAATAAAGCCTCCAATGCATGGAACCACAGTCCGTCATGACACTTGAAAGGAGAACTCATTGATCACCTTTGGAAGATGCCCAGTAACCAACTCATTATTTTGAAAGCTGGTAAATAGCAAGAAAGAATCAAGCATTTATTTTGTCTTTCTTGTAAAACTGTACCTCGGGTCACCAAATAGTTGACAAAGAGACGTTTCTCTTTGTGAAAGCATTTGAGCTAATAACCAAGGAAGGAATGGCAAAAATGAGAACTTCAGCATGTTGCATTGGCCAATAAAATGAAGGATCCAAGCTAAGATTACTGGTCACTGAGATCCCAAAAAGAGTGACATCCAGACACATCGTGCCTCCAAACAGAAGTACCTGGGAGTAGCACCGGGGAGGTGGTATGGCCAAGTTCCCACCTTTTTTGGCACAGACTAGGCAGTAAAAGGCCAATTTCTCATATTCCTGGCTATTTAAGACAGGAGAGAATAGTTAGGCTGAGGTTCTGTTTATACTGAGTGAAGGGACTGGGGATCTGGCATAAAGGCCTTTGTAAGTGATTTAATTATTTAATGAGGGACCCAGTGCCTCCAAGCGAAAGTTCCTGAATCTCTGCCCGGAAGGAATGTTGGAGGTTTAACCCAGAGTCCATCTATCAGGTGGGCCAGCACTGCGGCCCCTCTGGAACCCACCTGGGGAGGGACATGGGGAAGCCAGGAAAGAAGGGCTAAGCCTCTGGGCTGGGCAGTCCCAACAGCTGACCTTTCCTGCCTCTCCCCACTGCAGGCAGTGAGTGAGTGATCTCCTCCTGCACAGTGTCATCTTTTGCTTTCACAGGCTTTTAAAATCTGAGGCAAGCCAGGCTCCGAGGCATTAACTCAGAGTCTCATGATGTCTTAGTTTGGGTGCCCCCAACAGCCAAGCCTGAACGAGGGATCCCAGCAGGCATGGTGAGGGAGTGAAGAAGTGAGAGGGGCGCCCCCATGCAAGATATATTGGGAGCCAGCTACCACCATGGGCAGCTGGGGCTCAGACCCCCTGGGGACCTCCAGGGATTGTCCCATCAAGGGATGAGGAAGAGGGAGTATTCTTCCACCAGTCATTGTCTGCCACTGGGGTGCTCACTCCCTGACACTTGTGGCCAGTCTTACTGAGCATGCTCTCTGGCCAGAGAACCCCTGCAGACAGAGAGACTTGGGGAGCCAGCTACCGGTAGGGCAACTTTCTGCAAGTGACTTCCGGGGTGAATAGAGTCCAACAGAACCAGACCTTGTTGGCCCCAACACCGTGGTGGTAACTGCTGCACTAGATCAATATTGGGGGTCTTTCATAAGGTGTAGACCTGGAACTTGGGGAGAGAGGACAGGCTGGCCATGGCTGGACTCGCCTAAGCCCGGCAGGTGTCGTGTTGGGGGAGCAGACACTTGGTACCATGCACGGGTGACTGACATGATGTGCCCCAAAAAGAAACGGAGACACTTTTCCACTCATCATGCTGGCAGAGACCCAGGCAGTCTGCCCAGTTCAGCATCTTTTGTGGCCATCCCTTAGGACTAATTCTGCTCCTTACCTGGCAGCTTTGGTGGAAATGCTTCCAGTGGATCTCAACCGTGGCTGCACATTACAGTCATCTGGGGACCTTTCAAATGACGGATGCCTCTGTCCCATCCCCAGAGTGACAGAAGTAATTGGTCTGAGGTGAGTGCTGGGACAGGGAGCTTTAACAATCTCTCCAGGTGTTTCCAATGAGCAGCCACAGCTTATAAGAAAATTGTAAAATCTTAAGCAGGAAGTCCCTATTGCAAGCATTATTTTAGCAATCAAGAGAGAAATTCTCACTTCTTTATGAAGCTCCACCCCCTGAGCTGGGGGGAGAAGGAGACCCAACAGAGGGGTGTGTGAGTAAGTCCCTTTTGTCTGCAGGCCTCTGATGGATTAAGAGAGTTCATAAGTGTAATTGATTAGTGATTGATTGGTAAGCAACTGGGAGAGATTCTCTGTTGGGAGCCCGGTCTCTGTCACCCCCTGGCCATAAAAGCCTTACCATCTGTGCCTCTTCAACTCCCCAAGCCTCTGTTTCCTCTTCTTTAAAATGAGGATCTGTGTGCTGGAGAAAACACATAAACCATGTGCCTACTGTGCTCGGGGCATACAAGGGCAGCCCCTGCCCCACATCCAGCTGGACAGGCCGAGGGTGGCCACATCGAAGCTGCTTTCGTGGAGCAGATGTTTGTTCCTCTCTGCGGTGCTGGGCAGCCAGATGTCATGTGAAGGAAACAGTTGAGGACCCAGACTCAGGAATGGAGATCACACTTCCTCCAGCTTTTCCTGCTGCCCCCTGCTCAGTCCCAACCACAAATGCAGAAAGCCAACAGCAGGGCAAATGCTATGTGATAAAATATCTCCACTCAGTCTGAAAGAGCCGGCTGTAATTAGGACAGAAGAAAATGTAGCCGGGCCATTTACAAACTTTGCAGGATGCTTTCCCTCCCAAAGAACAGCTAAGCAGGAGCCCCCTCAGAGGTGTTTTTAATGGGCCTAAGCAGCAGGAGGGCTTGCAGAATTGTTTTCTCGGCTCCCAGGGGTTCAATTTCTGTTTTGGTGTGGGCACTGAACGGTATTGGTCTTCTAGAACTCCTTTTGTTGTTATTAATAACACCACATCATCCGGAGTTTGAGCAAAGACAGGCAGTCAGGGAAGCAGGGATCCTGATATTTAGAGGGCAGCCTGTTCACAGACATCCCTGCCCAGCTCCTACAGTAGGGCCAGCCCTGTAGACGTTTGAGGGTGCCAGGTCCCAATGGTGCAATCACGATTTGAAGCCAGTTCTATCTGGGGAGCATACTGTTGAGTGCAGGATGCCAGGTACATCAGCAGATCATCTCAATATTACATGGTACATGATTTAATGGGAGTAGGCATGGAGCCTGGAGGGAGAGGTGGGGAAGTGCAGAAAAGGTGTTTGCCCAGGAAGGAGCCTCATCTGGGATGAGTTTAAATGATAAACAGTTACAGTATGAAAAGGAAGGAAGGAATCCTTCATGGTGGAAGGAACCTCATGAGCTGTGGTAGAGCCAGGAGGAAAAGCATGGTGTGATGGAGGAACAGCAGACAGGGCAGCGTGGTTACAGCAAAAGGTCCCAGGGCTGGAGGGTCAGTTGGGGGGCGGGGGGGCGGGTGTTGAGGAGAGATGTAGCTGGGAGACTGAGCCAAGACCAAACAGCCAAGACCATTTGCTGGGTCAGAGTCTAGACTTCACTCTGAGAGTGACCGAGGAAAGTCCTTCTCTCCAACTTTTTATTTTGAAACTTCCAAACCTTCAGAAAAGTTGAAAGAATAGTACAAGTAACTATGCACCCTACACAGGGATTCTCAGGTTGTTAACACCTGTCAGTATGTCATATTGACCTTCTTTCCACTTTTTTTTTCCACAATCTTTGAAAGTAGATTACAGACATCATGACTAAATAATTGAGCATGGGTCTCCAGGAAGAAAGGACATTCATTTTCCCACATTAACCAAATTTTCCCGTTAACCACAATGCCATTATCATACCCAAGGACCGAACACTGGTAATACACTGAATGTGTTATCTGACATCCGGTCCACAATTAAATTTCCTCTCTTTTCCCCAAAATGAACTTTATAGCTCTTCTAGTCTACATCTAGGGTCCAATCAAGAAGACATGTTGCCCTTGGGGACACTGGCTCTTTAGTCTCTTTCAAGGTAGAATGTCCCCTACCTTTTGTTGTTTTGTGTTTCTTGACACTGTCCTTTGTTGAGAGTACAGGCCAGTGGCTTAGTGGAATGTCCCTCCGTCTGGATCTGTGTGATGGTTCAGTCATTACTAGATGAAGGTTAAACATTTTTGGCAAAAGCACTCCTCCAGCCTGGCCAAGTGTTCTGGGCTAAATTGTTCACTCAGCTGTCACCAGGGTCTCTCCATTGTCCAGAAACATCTTATTCTTTATAATTAAGGATGATTGTGCAATTCTGTCTTTTCCTTCTCGGTTTGTAGATTGGCATTCTCTCAGGAAAAGCTCCCCACCACACCCCATTTTTAAAAAATCATCACTGGAGGCTCATGGGATTCATATTTTATTCAGGGTGTTAGAAAATGCCACTGTGCTTGTTGATGCTCAAATTGTCCCAAACGGGGCCAGTGGGAACCCCTTCAAGCCAGCTCGTGTGTCTTTGATGGATCCCCATTTGACTTTGAGGACTTTTGGGTTTTCTGCCTCGCTTGGTTCTTTCGTGTTCCACACTTGGAAATGAGCACTTCTCTGAGGAGCCCTGGTTGCTTCGAGAGAGGAATGATCGTTGGAAATCATGGCCTGGGTACCAGCTGTGCTCGGCAACTACAGAAATGTCATCGTTTCTAGGCCCTTAGAGTGGGGAGTGCTAGGAAATGTGTATTTTTTTAAAACTTGCAGGTATATGCAAATAACACCGATTCCTCACAAGGTTCTTTTTTCCCCACTTCTGTATCCCCACATTGATCCCCAAATATATGAACTCTCATACTTCTTTGCTCTATTCTACAATATCCACAGTCATTCTGGATGACTATACTAGTCACACCACCACTAAAGCAGGCTTACTAGGTAAAATGTAAGATTTCTTTGCAGTTACTTTCCTTTTTAGAACGGATCTTACCGAGAGTGTATAATCAGAGTACCTGAATTCATTATTTGTGTGCGCAGCTATAATACCGATGTGTACGATTAGATTCATTTGAATACAATTTAGGGTTTGCTTTTTCATCTTCAGTTTTATTTTTTGGAAACATATTTTTTGGAAGTTTTTAATGTCCTAGGGATGGGCACTTGTTTGTTTTCAATATTTTGCTATTACAAATAACGCTGTGGCAAATGATTTTAATTTGTGGATATGTATCTTCCAGGTAAACTCCTGCAAATGGGCTTCCTGCATTGAAGGGCAAGTGCGCGTTTCATTTCGTGAGATGTTGCCATGTTTCCTTTGGTACAGACTGTACATTTGAGTTTTCGTAGGTTCTGTTGGAGAATGCACCTGAGACTTGAGAGCAAATGAGGTCGGACATAGGAGATCACTGTGGCTGTTCAGATGAGTGACAGCCAGTGCTTCATCCAATGACAGTGAGACCGGAGAGGGAGATGGGGACTGGCTGAGGATGATCAGATGTGGGATAAAAGAAATAAAAGGACTCCAGAGTGTTTGGACTAAGGTAAGGAGGCAGTGAGCGTCCACACTAAGGCAGATGTATTTCTGTGCATGCACGTGCATATATGTGTGCGTGCATATATATGATGGTGCACGTGGGTGCATGTGAATGAGCGTGTTTTTGCCCGTGTGTGTGTGTGTGTGCATGCACATGCACACATGTGTAAATGTGTTTGGGAAACAGATGTGCAGAGGCCTGGAGCACAGGGTGGGCCGGGCTGGCAGCAGTGATCCCCTGGCACGAAGAGGGCAATCAACACCATGACCGTGGCTGAGATCAGTATGTCCACTCCTGCATGTCCCCAGCCTCTGGACACACAGGGAAAACGGGGCATTTATTTTACCTTTCTCAGATATAAGTGTGGACCTGGTGCCTTCGACTTAGCTGTACTCACCTGAAAGGGTAACTGGAATTTGAGGAAAAGTAGAGCGAGCACATTATGTCAAAGTGTAACTGACTGCAGTTAAAAAAAAAATGGATTTGACGTTTCTCGGCTTTTCAGATACCACACAGGCTTTAGTAGCCCCCGCAGGGGCGGGTGGGTGCACGCTGGCCCCGATCGGAGGCGGGGGCCATGAAACAAGCTGTTGGCCGGGACCTCATGAGCTAGTCCTGTGGCGCTTCTGTTTGAGACCCATCCTTGCCCTCGTCCTCCAGCAGGTCTGTCCTGGGCTGACCCAGGCATGATAAAGATTGCTCTTGGAAAAAAGTTACTTGCCAGAGGCTGGGAGCACTAGAAGGCAGTGGGAAATCGGTTCACTGATAGGCTCCTGTGGGATCTACAAAGGTTCCCTGGAAAGGGGTCCTTATCTTCCATCAGGAAACATGCTCTTCGTTTCTAGAGGCCACTTTATGTTTGGCTAAAGGTGCAGCCTTGGGTATTCATGTGCAACTTAAATAACAGTGGATAAATCCCCATTTTTAGAAGCTTATCAGAAATTCTGTTCTCTGCACACATGTAACAAACTAGCATATTTGCAGTAACACGTCAGGGATTGGGCATTGCTGTGCTCCTTATGCTTCAGTTACTCAAATCATTGAAAAATTCCTTCAAGCACCAACTCAGCAACAATAAAACACAACCCCTGTTGGTTTTCATTCATTCCAGTGCAATCTTTCTAATATGCTTTCCTGCCTCCCTGTACTGTGTCTAGGGCCCATTACTTTGTTATTTCTTAATAACTCAGTAGAATTAATATAAGGACATTAGCCCGGCCTGGTTGTGATTATTGTAGTTTCTGTTCGCTCTCTTCAAGGTTGGCTGCCATTGGCCACTTCTGTTCCCTTCCGGTTTGCTTGTAATAGCTCTTTTCACACCAGTAAAGTCCAGTCATTCTCCTTTGTTTGCCGGCTTGAACATCCCGTGGGCTTGGACACATGCCTGACTTGGGTTCATGGCACCGTTAGCGAGGGCTGGGAGATTCCCATGGAGAGTGAGGATGTGGAGAAAGTGTGGCTTCTGGAAATGTTCCTTTTCCTCAACCTGATAAAACCTACAATGTAGGGGCGCCTGGGTGGCTCAGTTGGTTAGGCGACTGCCTTCGGCTCAGGTCATGATCCTGGAGTCCCGGGATCGAGTCCCGCATCGGGCTGCCTGCTCAGCGGGGAGCCTGCTTCTCCCTCTGACCCTCCCCCCTCTCATGTGCTCTCTCTCTCATTCTCTCTGTCTCAAATAAATAAATAAAATCTATAAAATAAATAAATAAATAGGGCGCCTGGGTGGCTCAGTCGGTTGGGCGACTGCCTTCGGCTCAGGTCATGATCCTGGAGTCCCGGGATCGAGTCCCGCATCGGGCTCCCTGCTCGGCGGGGAGTCTGCTTCTCCCTCTGACCCTCCCCCCTCTCATGTGCTTGCTCTCTCTCATTCTCTCTCTCTCAACTAAATAAATAAAATCTTTAAAAAAAAAAAAAACCTACAATGTAACTGACCAGAAATAAGCTTTGGGTGGAATTGCTGGTATGAATTCTGTCCTTTGAGCAGGTGGGGATGGGCAAGCCCTCATTGTTGTCTGGCCGGCAGAAGAAAAGATGCCACCGACTGGGGTTCTGAGTTCTTATCCACCCCAGATTCTATATCACTTCTGGACTGTAGGGACTTGGGCAGGTTAGAAATTTCTCATCCTCCTGTCTCCTCCCTACAAATGGAGCTCTTACCTGCCTTGCCCAGGTGGCAACTGTGGAAACACTTCATATAAAGAGTGTGGTCTACATACACAAAATACCCTCATCTGCACTTTGGGGATATTTTAAATGGATGATAGACAAGTTATGGTATTCCATTTGTGACTTTTCTCAGTTGCAGCACACGTGGGACGTTTTCTTTCCATCTACAAGTTCCCCTTTCTCCTCTAGGGAGAACCTCTCTCTGCCCATAAGAACTTTAAAAGGAAATATAATGCTGTTTTTAAAAAAATCTGAAATAACGCTACCCCCCCCCCATGGGCTGCAATTATCAGCAGCCAGAGTTTCATTTCTCTGAAGGTTACCTGTCGGAGGAAGGGTGTGAACTGTGTGGGCAAAAGCAAACAGGTCAGCTGTCCCCCACTGTCCTCACCTTTATCTCTGTTATCCTCAAGAAAAGAATCAAGGGGCTGGTGTGCATTGGCTGGCTGGTAGGAAGTTGCTGGCATTTGATCACTTTTAGCATGCAGAAATGCCAGTTTCCAATGATTTAACCTAATGATTTCTGGGGAAAGGGAATGACTCGCACGGTTCAGGGTTAGTCAATCAATACTGCAGTGTAATGCTGAACCTCTCATTTTTCTGGTTGAAAAATCTAGGAAATAAACCCCAGGAGTGCCATGTAAATAAATGCAAAGGTAATAAATACACGGCATTTCGATTACTCTATTCTCCCTCCCCCGCCCCCTCCCCCCATTCAGTAGATGCTGTTCTTTCTAGAGTCCAGGATAAAGCCACATGTTTGTGTGGAAAACAATGGGAAATTGGACTTGAATTTACTCTGTCATTTTAATATACTGCCCCCTTTACTTGACAGCCAGGTTCACTGAAGGTTGTCTTCGGAGTACTGCCAATCTGCTAAATAAATAATGTGCCGGCACAGAACCTCTCTATGGTACATCCCAGGGGCTCATAAGTACACTGTCACAGGAGAGCGGCAGGGTGGTTACTCCATCTTCATTTCTGGCTGACCCATAAAAGGCATCCTCCGTGTTGCTGATTATGAACTTGTCATCTGATTTGAAGTTATGTCACCCTAAAGCAGGGAGAATTTCCTCACAATAAATCTCATTTTTAATCCAGAACTGCAGTGGAGAAAGCCTGTCTGCATAGTTTAGAGGAAAGCGGGGGCGGGGGGGGCGGGTGGCTGGAATTTAATAGTAGGAAGGCAGCCTACCACTCCTGTCTGCTGGAAGGCATTTCTGGGGTACCCATGGGTGTGAGGTCCCAGGGAGGGAGAGAGGTTGGGTGGAGGGAGGGGCTCTTTTTGGTCTCTTTCACCCTCCCCAGGCCCCCTCTCCTTCCTGCCTCTCCCATCCCTACTCTCTCCCACCTTCCCACCCCTCTGGAGTCTCCTCTCCACCCCCACCCTTCTCTTCCCTGTCCCCCTCCAAACCCTACCCCTCCTGTACCCTCACCTCCCTCCCCTTCTTCAATCCCCTCCCCAACTCCCACCCTTTCCCTCCTCACCTCTCTTAATCCCTTCCTCCACACCCCAGCCTTTTCCATTGAGCTGAGATTCCTTGTGGCTCTTGCTGGGGTAAAGCCCATCTCTGTCTGGGTTTCGGTCCTGGAGCTGTAATCTCAGCTGGCATGGGTTTTATAGAGACATGCCACAGACCCCTGTTTTGTTTTCTGGGCTCACCAAGGAGAGGAAGGAGAATTAAGCAGAGAAGATAGGAAAACTAAAGGGTGTTCTCCTCTGGTTCTCTGTTCAGGCAGGTGCTGTCTCCAGTCAGACCAAGGGCCTGGAACCCAAAGAAAGGAAATAGGAGATGGGAGGGAAATTGGGTGAGGGGGAAAAGCATAGAGGGAAGGGAGGAGGGAGGGGTGGAGGAAAAGGGGAAAGGAGGGAATGGGGGAGGGGGAGGAGAGAAAGGGGGAGGGAAAGGCCATTCTCCCAATTGATTTGTGTGGAAATTAAAAACAGAACCTGTACTGCGGGTTTCTGCAGCCTTCGGGGAGAGAGTTAATGGGGAAAATAGTACAGAAAAACGCAGCTGATCCATGTTAGCAGCCCTGCTCCCTTGAGATGCTCCTGCCCCAGCCTGTGACCACACACACATATGCCTGCACATGTCCACACATGCACATACGCTCACACACAATGTACACACATGCACATGTAGGCAGGCACACACATACCTGCATGCATGTGCACATGCACTTACAGGTACACACAGGCCCACACTTGCACACATTATCACACACATGCATGAAGGCATGCACACATACACATAGAGACACACTCGTGTACAGATGCACGCACATAGATACACATGCCCACTGGCACATGGGCACACATGGACCTACACAGGCACACACAGACATGCACAAACACTCATGCATGTACACACACAATCATGTGCACACATGCACACACACACACACAGACACCATCACACCCTGCCCCATTCTTCCTGTTTTGAGTCTTGGCCTCTGTGGTTGTCTTCACCCTTGATTCAGGGGTGGGATCTCCACCAGGGTCGTGTCCTCTCATCCTCTGCCTGCCCTCAGGACCCCAGCCAGTCTTCTACTTCTGCTGGGTATGAACAAAGAATACCTTGGACTTTGGGGTGAGGTGGAACAGCCTTTGTACACCTGTGAAAGTTTGAACTGACCAGTTAATTAGTGGGAAGAAAATGTTGACATGAGTTCAGCAAGGCCTTGGGTGTGCCCTTGGCTGAGCCTCCAGCAGACGTCCCAAGGTCATCACGGGAGCCTCCGAGAAACAGATGCCAGAATAGGATGAAACATGCAAGGACTTTCCTAGGGAAGTGCCTGTAAGCGGGGGTGGAAAGGGGAGAGAAGGTTGTATGAAAGTGTCCTATGGGATGGCCCTGCAGCCCAGGGAAGGTTTTGCAGGACCGTCAGGGAATCACCGAGCCATCGCTGGCCCTCATGGGAGTCCCACATCTCCTGGGGATGGGCCTGCCTTGGTGTCCCTGCCAATGTGGCTGTGGATCCTGTCATCCCGTGGTCAGTGGGCAAGTTGCGTCAGGTACATGGCCACAGAGCAGACAGAAAAAGAAGTTCATTGAAACTTTGCCCCAAGTCAGAAGCAGTGACCCAACTCCCTTTTGTACTGATTCGAAACAGAAAATCAACAATTCATTCAAGAAATAGGTTCACTTTTCAAATAATGACATATTTGGTCCAGTAGTCATTTGCTAATGAGAGTCTGAATTCCAGGGGGTTTTCTCTGCCCTTTCACCTGGGCAACACGCAGGCACTCCTGTCATCAGCACCGAGGAATGCCAGCACTTTCAACTGGGTAAGGGAGCTCTTGGCTTGGAAACAGGGAGGTCTTTCTGGACGGTGAAGGATACCCTAAACATTGTCCAGGGTTATAGAATCATTTCATTTTAGGATCTTTAAAAATCAGTTTGAGGTAGGTTGAGTGACCTGGCTGAGGGGAGATACTTTGTCATTCTAACTTCCCCAGCAAGCCTGCTCCCCTCATGCTGGGGTCAGTGAAAGGCACTGGTGGGGTGACAGGAAGTAGAGGTCCTTACATGGAGGACAAAGAAGTGCTGAGTATGTCCATATAAACACAGCCCTTAGCAAAAGCTGACCCCAAAGCCAATATCCTGAGAAGATTAGTAGTCCCTTGACATCATTTTTATGAAACCAAACAGGTTTAGATGTAATTTTAAGGATCATCCTAATAAACAATGGAAAATTTCAGAGTTTTAAAAAAATGCCCAATCCATCATAGAAGACAAGAAAAAGTGCCTGCATATTTCTGGTCTTTGGTTGTTCTTTTTCTGTGACCATCTTTAAGGTAACCTGTAGAGCTTTCTCTCACTGCCCGCAATAATTCAAGTAGAGGCAAATGACCCCACAGAGAATTCCAAGCTAAGGTCTGATTCCAACACTACACACATATCTCAAGCCCCGAGACATTCATAAGCAAAGGGGGAAAAAATCAGCCATAAACATGAAAGGAAGTTTTCATCCAGGAGCTGGGGTCTCTGGTCTGTCGCGGTAGAGAGACTGTAATGTGACGCTGTGGGGACCCACTCATCTGTGTTGCCTCAGCTACTGAGAAGAAAGATTTGCCAGCTCTTAGTAGCCAGATGCATTATTTGACATGCATTCACCAAAGCATCTTAAAACATCAACGTAGTGCTGTAAATTATGAGAATTTAAATCCATGTGAATGTTGCAAGCTTTCGGTGATGAAAGGTGATGGTTGTCACTGTCTGCATCTTCAATCATTTTAGAAGGAGTATAATTCCCTTCTTCGGATAGTTCTGGTGAAGATATAGATATTTTATCTCACCTCTCTAGGAGGTGCTCCTGCTCAGGATTTAATGGAATATGAGCCTTCCAGGGGGTGCATCACGTGGAGCCTTTCAAGTTCTGTGTGGGGCACTATGGCCCCACATTTTATTAGTCGACTAATGACACGTGACCAAATCCTTATACAGAAAACATTTACATTTTATTTTCAGACTTTGGGAGTTGAAACTGGGTCAAATCTCAGAGAGCTCTTACACAAACTAATGAGGTTACAAAATCCAGATCCTCAGAAATCATGCTTGCAGTGGTTTTAATGAATGTTCCACGGGGAAAATGCACCAAGATTTTTTGTTTGAATCAGGCACTGCCTAAACTTAGGTCACTTTGGGTAAATTTCCTCCAATATGCAGAGTATTAAACTTGCATCTGCTTATCTTTGATTCTTTTGATTCTTCTTTCAGTTGTAACTGTAGGATTTGTGTCTTAGAAAAGCACGATGAGGCCACCCAGATTTTTCTCCTGTCTTATAGGACATGGGCTTGGAGTTTGGTGAGAGTGACTTAGTAGAGAGAAATTCCCATCTTGGTTTAAAATATAATGTGTTCATAGATAAATGTGAGGTAGGGTAGGGCCAACAGTAGATGCAGACTGCCGTTGAAACAGCTTGTTCCTCGCCGTTCTGGAGAGAAGGGGGCATTCCACACCATTCAGGGCCACCTGGGGAAGCACCAGGGTCAAGAGGGTGAGGACACATCTGCGGGCAAAACCTTTATTGTGGTTTCCATGGGAAGGAGTGGGTTAAGCAGGGTAAGCAGGCTTAGGATTTGCTAGTTTGAATAATTTCAGTAGACTCTGGGGAATAGGAGCTGTCCCTAGTTGTCTAGTGCTTGGCCCTGGTACCAGATTAGGGCAGGTGGATAGTGGCCCAGAATGTGACAGGGCACTAAAGGAGGTGGACTTTGGATTGGTTTGCATTTGAAAAGCGTACTCCATGTTTACTATTCATTACTCATATGT
This sequence comes from Leptonychotes weddellii, assembly GCF_054177405.1. Classification (NCBI taxonomy): domain Eukaryota; kingdom Metazoa; phylum Chordata; class Mammalia; order Carnivora; family Phocidae; genus Leptonychotes; species Leptonychotes weddellii. Next base: position 38,919,417 of record NC_138378.1, read on the forward strand.
TTACTCAAGGAATTGGCTTCCCCTGAGAGAGGCTGTCCCTCCAGGGTCAGCATGGCCCCAGATGTCAAACCATTAGAATTTAGAAAATAAAACACATGATTAATGCATATCTCCAAGCTGAAAATCCTGTGGTTTATCAAACAAGACAAGTAAAGATTTAGGGCTGCATCTATGCTTACAGAAACCTTCATCTGAGGGAAATTTTCTTGATACTGAAACCAAGAAATGACAGAACCTTATTCTCCCATGGAAGTCCACAAGCCTGGCATTCACCAGCCCCTGCTGGTCATGGAGTCAAGAGGCTCTAGAAGGCTCTGTACATAGAAGTGGGAAGCTAAGCAAGCTACAAGACAAAGGGGGGCACAACTCTGAATTCAAGTGCACGATGAGAATAAATGCGAAAATGTTTTTTCAGATGGCCTCAGCCCAGGAAAATTTACGCTGCAGGAATAACATTTCAGCTGGTGGATAAGATGGAGAATATTGTAAAACCCCAGCCTGTTCTGTTAGCATTGGTGATGAATGACCTTGTTTTTTTTGTTGTTGTTTTTTTAAAGATTTTTATTTATTTATTTGAGAGAGAGAGACTGAGAGAGAGAGCACATGAGAGGGGGGAGGGTCGGGAGGGTTAGAGGGAGAAGCAGACTCCCTGCCGAGCAGGGAGCCCGATGCGGGACTCGATCCAGGGACTCCAGGATCATGACCTGAGCCGAAGGCAGTCGCTTAACCAACTGAGCCACCCAGGCGCCCTGATGAATGACCTTGTTTTGGAGAACTTGCCATCTGCTTAGAAAGATGGGAAGGTGAGCTGTTGGTAATTCCTGCAGTGTAGCCAGAGCATCTATCCTTTTTTCTTTGCATGTCTTCAGCAGCTCACATAGCTGCCTCTTGGTGGTTATTTGCTCTTGGCTAATTACAGAATGAAGGACTTACAGTCTTACAGCTAGGAAAGCGAGGAACTCCCCCTTTCTCTTTTTTCCTAAGAAAACGGAACTCCTCTCCTGTCTCATTGGAGAGTCATGGATGCAGGGGAGGGAAGATGCTGACTGCACACCCAAAGGGAAGGAACCCCTTCCCTTCTTGCCGACAGCATATAGATATTCCACGTCTTAGTTTTGGAAGCTACACAACCGGGTCAGGAGTCCCCTTTCCTTTGTGTTGCTGCTAGTTCCGGGATGCTTGCATATCTTTCAACAGCTGCTTTTTGACCAACTAATCCAGTTACTCTGACATGGGATTTTCGCGAATCATTATTACAAGAGGCTGCCCTCTCTATTTGGGGACAGTCTATAATCAAGAGATAAGAGACTTCTAAGTCAGGCAAGCCCAGGTTCAAATCCTGGCTTAGCCACTTAGTAGCGAGACAAATTTGAGCCCATTACTCAACTTCCTTGAACCTGAATTTCCTCCTCTGCAAAATGAACGCAATAGCACCTACCCTGTAACTTCATAGGAAGGTCAGATGATACTGTTTTTGAAGGCCCTGCCGTGTTGTAGACTTATTGTTTGTATATTTTTTAATACTTCTACCCCAAACAACATACAAAAGTATTTTAATAAAAATATTTTATTGTCACGATTTATATTTTATGCTATAGCAGTAAGTACAATTTCAAGGTGGAATATTTTGGGAGATTTATCTGCCCAGTGAAGATGTTAGGAACCCAGAATGATCTACTTGACTAGATGTTGTGTTCATCCATGGGTACTGGCCCTATTGAGGTATTTCAGGGCAATTAGTATGTGGTTTACCAAGCTGTCTGGCCAGGCACAGGGTGACCCATCGGAGTCCCCACTCACTCCTGGCAGGCACTGTCCGAAGGTGACTGCCCTTTTCTCAAGTGTCCCATGAGAGGTTGTGACAGCTTTCTTTATCTTTAGGGTGTCTTCCATCTGGAACAGTCAATGGTTATAGGAGAAACAGAACAGAAAGGAAAGTTTTATTCTACCACATTGTAGTGGTCACCCATCCTGGTTCCAGGAATGAATGGGAAGAGGACCTAGATGTTCAGTTTGGTCACCTGAAACTCCCTGTACCCAGTGACATAGTTGGCCATAAAATCTCCTTCCTACAAATGCTGACTTGTGCTTGGTAAGGAGAGGTTTGAGGTCTCCTCTATTCAGGTACAAATAAAGAGATGATAGTAGGGACGCCTGGGTGGCTCAGTTGGTTAAGCATCTGCCTTCAGCTCAGGTCACAATCTCAGGGTCCTGGGATCGAACCCCACATCGGTCTCCTTGCTCAGCGGGGAGCCTGCTTCTCCCTCTGCCTGCAGCTCCCCCTGTTTGTGCTCTCTCTCTCTGACAAATAAATAAATAAAATCTTTAAAAAGAGAAAGCGAGGACACCTAGGTGGCTCAGTCAGTTAAGTGTCTGCCTTCAGCTCAGGTCATGATCCTGGGGTCCTGGGATCGAGTCCCACATCAGGCTCCCCACTCTGTGGGAAGCCTGCTTCTCCCTCTGCCTCTGCCTCTCTCTCTCTCTCTGTCTCTCATGAATGGATAAATAAAATCTTAAAAAAAGAGAGAGAGAGAGATGATAGTAGCTAACATTTATTGAGTACCTGCCATGTGGCAGATGTGGTTCCAAGAACATGACACACATCAGCTCACTCAGTCCTCATACTCTATATCAAGTGAGGACCATTATTAGGACACCATGTGCTAACACAGTGTAGCACTTGGATTTGCCCAGATGAGGAAACTGAGGCCCAGAGAGATTCAATGCCTGGCCCCAAGTTACACAGCTGGGGAAGGGAAGCTGCAGACGTGGATTTGTGTTGAGCCACTAATAGGTCTTCTGTCTGACCCATGATTCTTCAGAGGCTGTGAGTAGTCTCCTCTGATTTCCTTTCAACAAGCCCAGCCAAAAGGGCCCAAGCAGAATTTCATCTCCTGCTCTTGACACCATGGAGCCTGACTCTCTCTTCTGTGTCTCTGAGACTTCTGTGCGAATGTAGAAAAGAACGCCTGCTCTCCGTGGGGTGAAACAATCCATATGCTCACGTGGATCAGAGGCCCTGCTACCCACATAGGCATCTCCAGGGGATGTCTTCCCTCCAGGTTCAGGCTGGCTGCTGTCAGGAACTTTGTGGCCAGTGGCCAGCTGCTGGAGCAAAGGCCCCTACTTGGTTGTATGGCTGCACTTCTCATTGTATTGGCCTTGCTATCCCAGCCTCTAGAAAGACCCTCTTCTTGACTCCAGTTAGAAAAACCCCAAGAAAGGGTACTGATTGGTTACAGCAGTTGCAATGGCCAGGGAATTGAGGGACTATTTTTGGCCCAGCATCAGCCACATGTCCACCCTTGACCAGTCACTGCAGCCAGAAGAGTGGGGTCCCATCAGAAGATAGCAGCCCTCTTCCTGGCTGACAGGATTAGAGGACAGGTGGGGGATGAGAATTCCCTCTGAAAAGAAAGAGGTCAAGTTCCAAAAGACAGAACAGAGAGATGGAACGTGAGCAGCAAATATGGAAAAATAGTCCTCAGAGGGTGTCTCAGAATGAGACAAACAGAGCATAACCCTCTGCCAATATGTGGCAGAAGTTTTGGCACTGGGATATTGGGGAACTTCAAAAGGAAGAAGAGGAATAAAAGGTGTGTGTGAGGGCTGATCAGGGAGCACGGAGGAGGGGTTGGCTCATACACTGCAGCTCTACCAGTTTTCTTCTGCTCATCAAACTACTTGAGCCTACTCACCACGGGGTCTTTGCACATGATGTCTCCTCTTTTGTAATGCTCACATTTTCACACTCACTGTAGCTACCTTTTTTTTTTTTTTTACCTTTCATACCCCAGTGTAAGAATTATCTCCTCTGAGAGGCTGATTTTGAGCCCTTGATTAAGTCAGGTTCCTCTTTTTCCTTCTCTTCCATAGATCCCTCTTTCCTTCAGAACACTTAAAATAAATTTTAATCATTGATTGAATTGTTTCTTTGTTTGGCTCCCCTGTATACTGCCAATGCTTGACAGTTGGTAAGCACTCAATAAATATTGCAGGAATACTGTCCTTGTAAGAATGATGGTTTTATGGGATAATCAGAAGCAAATGGGCTGTGCCAGTGTGGAGAGGAGAGAAAGGAGAGAAGATACATAGAGGAAAGACATGAGAGTCTGAGAGTCAGAAGTCAGAAGGAAGCGAGAAGGGACTGGGCCAACGTAATGCCCTCAACGAACTCTGGGTTTCCTGGAATTTTCATGTGGTGTGAGGGTTTAGGCAAGTTTATCTGAGTGTCCAAGATGGTGATGCCAGAGGGCATCTGGGTTATCATGGCATGACCCTGCTCCATGGTTGGTGTGACTGAGAGATGGGTTTGCAAATGGCTGACAGATGCCAGGTGGGCTGTGGTGCTTTGTGTGGTGTGGGTTCTGTTCCCTGTCTCCATTCTCCTCTGCCTTCTTCCCACTGCTCTTGGGGTGCAGCTGTTGGCCATGCCTGCCTCTCACATTGTGATTCCAGAAAACTCCTCACCACCACTTCACCACACGATGGTGAAGGCACATCACTGAGGCCAACACAGGGACCTGCTGTATTTTCAGGGCAGTGTTCTGTGCACACATCTAACTCCCAAATTGACCCAGTGGAGGTTTCCCTGAAAGGCTCTGGCATTGGTGCCCCAAGAAGTCTCCTCACTTCAAGGTTGAACCCAGTGGCCCCCTGTTTTCAAAATGTGAAATGATCATTGGGAAAAAGAAGTCAGTTGAGCTTGGCGAGTCCCCAGTGTCTGGGCACCATCCGCTCTGCTGTGAAAGGAAAATGCTGGCTTTTAAGCATACAAAAGGCATCTGATGGAGTTGGGAGAAGTGGCTTTTCACCACTTTCAGGAGGGATAAATTGAACTTTAAAAGGAGGCCTTCATTTCAAGGAGGTCTGGTTTGTACAGGGACTGTTTCTGAGTGACGTAGAAAGCTGATCTGGGAGACCTTCCACATTGGGTTCCTCCTGACCCATTGCCTGTTTGGAGGTGACAGGTAGTGTAGACAGCAAACCACTCCTTGATCTTTGCCCCTACCTATCCCCACCACAGAGTGATTTGCAGCCTTCATTCCATGGCTGACCAAAGTACCTTCATCATGCCCAGAGATGAGTGCACAGCCAGAGTGAAGATGTTGTTTGGTTATGGCTTTCTGGAATTCAAAGCAGCTTCCTTAGAAAATTGGGCTTATTACCTCTAAGTGAGCACTCCTCTCCACAGTACAGACATTCCTGTTCAGCTGCTGTTTGTGTCTCCACCATGGCATCCACTGTCACTGGCAGGAGTGATGCCCCTTAAGCACACTGTGGCTTCCCTTAGGTCTGGGACCTCATCCTGTGTCAAGCGAGCCATGTGATCCCACTGGACAGCCATCCCCTGTCTGAGGGTCAAGCCTCACTCATCTTTCACTTTGAAGGCCTATAGGAGCATAGTACCAAAATTTTGTCTTTATATTGTTTCTTGTTTTTATTTAATGTCTTCTTCTGTAAAAAGAAAAACCCACACAAACAAAACCATATATGGGGAGAATAGCATAGCGCCTCTCAAACAGGTAGATTTAGGGGGATTTCTCTCTTAGAGATGTACTTGTGAAACACTTATGAATGACTTCTATCTCATGTGATTCTGTACACATTTTATTGGCATATGTAAGTGACTCCTTAGGACCCCACAAGAATGATTAGTCATAGCCAAAATTCACCAAAAACAAATCAGAACCCATTTCCTTCCAAGGACTTCTAAATCTCTTGCATTCTTCCTTTTTGTTTGTCCATAAATTATATCTGCCTAAAGTCAGAACAACTGATGGATTTAATCTGTGTAGTGGGTAAGTTCAGAGATCTCTGAATGAATCAGAGCTTATTAAACAGAATGCCTCACTGATCTGAGTGTCTGAGTTGACAAAGAACAAGACCTTTCCATGTGGACATGGCTGACTTCCTTTGGGGAGCAGGAAAGGAGAGAAAGGTTGACACTGGTTTTGCATTTAACCAGCGTTGGGTGGTTGTGTGTTGGAGGGGGTGATGTTAGTGGCTGGGTTCTGATTGGTGGATGTAGGGGTTTTATTCCCACATAAGAAGTACGCATTCCTGTGGATTTTTTATACGTCCCTCTTTCAAATATAGGGAAAAGAATCAGACCTAACTTTGACAATTTTCTTTGCTAAAATATATGTGAATCCTTGGGCATTGAAATCAGACATCACTCTGGAATTTGTATTTTCTTCCTGTTTTGGTAAATTTCACTTATTTCAAAGCTCAGAGATACCAACTGTAAATTTAAGAGCAACAACATACCCCATACTTTGCTTCCAGCATACCAGAACCATCTGATCACCTGCCCTCCTGCACAACTGCTGAGCACCTGTTTGTCAGTTAGGTGATGAGGCTCTTGTCTGTAATCTAGGAGAGAGCTGGTGGGATGGGTGGGAGAAAAGGGATAAGGGTCTAAGGAGCTGTTATATCTCTGATTGTGGTAACTCTCCAAAATCCTATGCTGCAGAGCTAATGAGGAAAATAGTAACCCAGCCCTGCAGGCTCCCTAGTGAGAGCCAAACTGTCTTCAGCACCACTTACTTGGCTTCTAAACCATGAGATCAGAGAGAGAGAGATGGTGGCCACAGTTGTCATTCCCATACTGTGCTAAGCAGAAGAGATTAATGTACTTGAAAAAAAAATCCAGAAACAGTTCCTGGAGCAGAGGCCTGGCTGGGTTACTCTCTAAAGAATGAGTAGAGTTTCAACAACTGGAGATAAGTCTAAGTTCAAGAAACAGTGTCAGAAGAGGTAGAAGGAGACAATGGTGATGGTGGCCAGGGCTCTGCCAGGTATCTGAGGAGGCTGGATGGAAGATGAAGTCACAGGCCCCCGGGGTAGAGGGCGCTATTGCCAGCCCAGCACTGGGCTCAGACAGGAATTTCATCAAATGTGGTTGGCAGGTGCGTTAACAGCAAAGCCACTGGCTCTCTGAGCGAGAAGTGGGCTGGATCTCGAGACTCTGCTGTTATTAGATGTCACATCTCATACCAGTAGCACTGTTTCAGACCAGTCTGTGCAATAATGCCTGGGTCAGGCCATTTTTGAAATTAAGGTTGGAATCCTTAGCCTTCCTGCTGTCCACTGAGCCAGGGACAGGCTGACCTTTTTCTGGGCTGTCCCAACCTCATGCAGTAGGAGCCCACTTCTAATCTCAGCTCTGATCCTGACAAGCTGTGACCTGGGTTTTCTCACCTTCGTGGGCCCTGGCATCCCCACCAGGGGGCCGGAAGTAATGACCTTCGGTGACTCACAGCCAAGTACAGGAACCTCATGGCCTGCTATGGATGCACAGCTCTCCTTTCCAGCTAAGGAACACTGTGCATCCAGAAGGAAAGGAGCTAAGGTCAGATTGGGCTGAAGTTGGTGTGGACTTACTCAATTCACAGTCCCTCCTTAACGAACCAGGGCATACTTCTTAGGATCCCAGGAAATAGAAATACATGTATAAATTTAAAATATGTATGCATGTATATATGCATATATTTAATGCTTATTTAAGATAGTTTAAAAGACTTTTAAACCTTTAGGTTTATAGAAAATGGGTGGAAAACACCATACTCCTCTTCACTTCCACCTCCCTTCTGGTAACATCTTGCATCACTGTAATTCATTTGTTACAATTGATGAATATACAATGATGCAACATGATTAACTAAACTGCGTGGTTTACCTTAGGGTTTGCTCTTGGTGATATACAGGTCTATGAGTTTTGTCAAGCGCATAGTGTCCTGTATCCACCATTACAGTATCCTCCAGAATAGTTTCCCTGACCTAAAGATCCTCTGTGTTCTGCTTATTCATCACTCCCTCCCCCCAACCTCTGGGAACCACTGATCCTCTTATTGTCTCCATAGTTTTACCTCTTCCAGAATGTCATATAGTTAGAACCATATAGTAGTCTTTTTATTTTTCTATTTTTATTTTTTTAAAGATTTTATTTATTTATTTGACAGAGAGAGACAATGAGAGAGGGAACACAAGCAGGGGGAGTGGGACAGTGCTGAGCAGGGAGCCCGATGCGGGGCTCGATCCCAGGACCCTGGGATCATGACGCGAGCTGAAGGCAGACTCCCAACGACTGAGCCACCCAGGCACCCCCATTATAGTAGTCTTTTTAGATTGGTATCTTTCACTTAGCAGTATGCACTTAAGGTTCTTCCATCTTTTTGTCAATAGTTTGTTTCTTTTTTTTCACTGGATAATATGCCACTGTATGGATGTACCATAGTTTGTTTATCCATTCACCTCCTGAAGGACATCTCGGGTGCTTCCAAGTTATGGCAATTAAGGATAAAGCTGCTAACAACATTTATGTGCAGGTATTTAAGTTTTCAGTTCATTCAGGTAAATACCAAGAAGTACAACTGCTGGATTATATGGTAAAAGTATATTTAGTTTTGTAAGAAACTGCCAAACTGTTTTCCAAAGTAGCTGTACAATTTCACATTTGCACCAGCAATAAATGAGTTCCTGTTGCTCCACACCCTCACCAGAATTTAGGGTTATCCATGTTTTGGATTTTGGCCATTATAATAGGTGTATAGTGGTATCTTACTGTTGTTTTAATTTTCAGTTCCTTAAAGACATATGATATTGAGCATCTTTTCATATGCTTATATACCACTTGTAAACCTTCTTT